>NC_083460.1:28838810-29167560 GCF_030014155.1 Tachysurus vachellii
TTATTCTGTAGTTACGTAAGTATTTGTTTAAGATCACACAAGATTCAGCTTGTTAAAACTATAGCATCCACTATATAGCTTGATTTAAGGAGCTTAATGTCCATCACACACAACATTTAACCACGTTGTCTAATGGTGACTGTCTGCTCAGACCATACACATTAAATATACATTCCCAGCTCAAGAGCACATATTAATATTAATCACAAAACCTAAAGACAATTGTACAACAGGGCAATGGGGCAGATGAAGTTGAACCAGCTTTAATTACAAACAGTGTTTAATATAAATGTGACATGAGCCAGTGGTACTGTGAATAAACAGCATCTGCATGTTCTGGTTAATCGGGCTCATGAACACTTTATTCCATTATATTAACTACAGGCTGACAAATCATGACCCAGCTGCTAACTGTGATTGTAAATAAAAAGTTCCCAGCATACAAATGTGGAAGTGTGGGATTTGAATGCAGCTCGAGTTTGTGCTTCACATGCGGATGCGAGTGAGAAAAATAGAGGACAGCAGGACGCGTGGGCTCGTGTTTCTCACGTCTAACAGAGTTGATGTGGACTCTTGTTAAAATGGAACTGCATCTGTTAGATGACGTTAAAAAAAAGGTTCCAGTATGAATTCACTACATAATAGTGAGCATTTCAAACATTCTTTTTTTTTTTTAAAAAACAACCATACACATGACGTCAGTAAAGACTATTGTAATCATGCTTTTATTTTTAGTGTCTGTACACCATAAGTTTCCATTTTTCTAAAACAACCACGCAATCGAGAAGCTATAATTTCCCAGTGCCAGAGTTCTCAGTGAGGTGTAGTGAGTATAAACGCAACACTGCTAAACATTAATCAGCCAGAAAACAAAATAACCCATTTATACCACAGATAAGCAAAACTTAAAAAAAAAAAAAAAAAAAAAAAAAGATTAAGGTTATGACAAATACACTTGTATGACAGATTTTTCCCTTCACCATTCAAAAAAATAAATAAATAAATAAAAATGAACAGCTAGCTTGAAGAGACCAGAAAACAAACATTTCCACCAGCTCAGGTTTAGAGTAGAGGATGGTGTAATAATACTGTGTAGTCAGGAGCTACTTCCTGGCGGTGGTAATCGCAAAATCTCAGCTTTGTGGATTTTTTTAGGTGACACTACAGTTATATGCAGTAAATATACAGTTTTTTTTTTTTACAATTTTATATAAACAGTAAATCCCTATAACCACTGTTTCACTTTCAAGGGTTTGACTTACATATAAAGTAAAAGTTAACAATTTGAATTGCATGCCATTCTGAGTAACAGGATGAAATGTTGTGCGGTCCTGCCCGGGACGCCAATCATCCCTTTGTCTGGTGTTTTCATGCTGTATACACTACACAGCCATTAGTCACTCGGCAGTCGTCTCGGTTATCTGATCAACTCTCATGTATCACGGTGCGTCTTATTTTCCTTAATAATGACCCCAAAGATCAGAAGTAGTGATGCTGACAAAGAATATGAAATCCCTTCCCCAATCACCCCATCACACCCCCACCACATGGTGAAATCACTTCCCTCTGTATTAAATCACTCTCCCCCTGGATTTTGGGAGTCCAAATGTAACCCTTAAACTAACCGACAGTTTCGATTCTGTTCAGATTGAGTTCAGATTAGATCAAGGTGATGGTCTGCTTTCAGCATAGAATGGGCAACAAAAGTGCATTTATGTACCTGTATGTCTAAAACCCAGTTAGGGAAAAATCTTTTGTATAGAGTCAGGCATTTATTTGACAGAATTTGATTTGGCCTCTTTATAACAGTCCACCAACGTGGGTGGAAACCCCACATCACTAATCCATTCCTGTAGTTTCAGCAACTATGACTCATGGTTCCAGATTCATAGAACAGGACACACACGCACACTTTTGATGCTGTATAATAAATAGGGTAACACTGTATCCAAAGGCATAAACAAGATGCTGGCACTTTATTAGTTGTACTTTACCTACACAGAACAAGTCTAAACTAATGTGGTGCTGTGCCTTTAAACCGCTTATCGGTAAACCAGTCTGATTCCAGACAACCATCCGATTCAAAAAAGCGTTCGTGTGTGTGTGTGTCGAGATATGAGTAGACAGCAAATCAGTTAGCTCTCTGCGTAATGTTCTGGGGAATGTCTCAAGGGTGAAAGCAGCTGCATCACACAATGTCAACAAATTACTGATGCGAGTGTCATCCAGGCCCCAGCTCCGGATCAGGTGGCTCATGAGGCCTTCGGCTGAAATCTCAAATTCTCATCACAAATTAATTCCTAACTCTCCCTGAACACGTGTGGCTGATGATGTGGCATTTGGCTGTATTAACTTGACTGATAAATGTTAAAATTATTCTCAGCAAATATACATCAGCACCATGCAGTTGTTTTTAATGTAACATTTTTGTACAAGCATTACAGGTATACCATTTCACAATACACGTTCACTGGTTCATCAAAATTTAAATCTTAATGGAAACACAGAGAGGAGCACAACAAAGACTGAAAGACTAAGCTGACTGTTGATCCACTCACAAAGTCCAGATGATCTGTGGAGCCAAAACCTGAAGAAAGTCAATTGAGGTCACATGTCGTGATGCATCTGCTTTCAGAACACAGGAATCTTGGTCAGGGATCAAACCGGTGCAGTGTGAGCTCCAGGGATGAGAGTTCACAAACCACTGGAAAAACAAATTCTCCTAAAACAGTACAAGACCTTTCTATGGGCTCAGTTTCAAACTTTTTTAACCCTACATTTACTCTAGCAAGCAAGATTAGTGTGTAGACTGATACCATTGTCACTTGTGTGCATCTAGGTTTGTTTTTAGTTCTAGTGTGAAATGCCAAAATGTAAATGTTTCTCAAACTAAACAGTTAAACATAAATGAAATAATGCCCTATTCTTCCTACACTCCCAAGAATCACCAGCTAACATCACTAACTCCATTCCATCCTCATATCAAATGTGACTACATAGTACAGTAAGTAGTTATACATTAAAGCAAAGTTTACAAAATTACTCAAGCTATAACTGCTTTGAGGTTTTTTTTTTAATCACTGTTTACATATTATGAGCATTGCTTTACTTGTCACCTTTTTTTTTTTTTAAACTCCAGTTAGCACTTGTAATGAAGTGCGCTCAGGCTTAGAGGTATGAGAAGTCAGTGGATGTCTATCTACGGTACATGTGCTGTAGTATATCGGGATACAAGATTACTAGGTTTCGATTTCAGCAGAATCCCAGACGCCATAAAGCTTAGAAGGACTGACCATAGCATAACACCACGTCTGTTCGTAGTGATTTTACACCAGATGTTTAGTTCTTTTTTCTGTTCAATGACTAACTACAAGTTTTAAATAGGCATCTCACCTATTTCAAAGCAGTACAGAGAACTCCGCTGATGATTGTTTTCCTGTAACAGCACATGCAATGTCTGTCATTTCTTACAACACATCAGACTTTTTATTCATTTTACACTTACGTTACACTTAATTACACTCAATGGCGTGGATCGTCCACAAAACAAAGTTCGCTGGTGTTATCACATGTTCGATAAATACGACAAAAGTGCATGTCTTGTTACTGAGAAACAGCAAGGCACATTCTACTCTGTAAACATTCCCCGTCTAATGGAAAATTCTAACCTCCTTTGAGTGTGTGAACAGAAACCTGTGATTTGCCTTGCAGCTGGAACTACTGTCACAGCTGCGGTTATAGAATAATTAATCAACACCTTCAGACAAATTCGAGAATTCAACGGCACTGTGGTATATTTTAAACGAACAACACTTAGCATAAAAACGATGAATACTGAAACCCACACGCTCGCATTAAGCGATGTCAGTTTCCAACCATAGCTGGTGTTAAACAGGACTTGAGTTTGCCTCACTTAGAAAACCTTGTCATCACCTGACAAATGTTCTTCACGCCCCATCTCTTCACTTGCCTCATGTGCTCCTTTTTCTAACCCCACCCTAAAAAAGTTAGCTTGCTGCACAAGAATGTGTTAACAAGCTTCCAGTGCTCAGGAGTAAACTGTGAAGTTTCTGCCACTCTCATTTCCTGCCAGCACAAATATTCTTAGACGTGCTGTCTGCTGTAAACACAAATATTCTGTTGACTGTAACTAATTCAGTAATTGATTTTAATTTCATATAATTTCAAGAGATTCACAGACAAAAAACACAGTGATTCTGTACAAAAACATTACCCCAGGTTCAGGGACAAGCAGATTTCATGTATTGGTCTTTTGACAACAATTTATAAACCAGAAAGAGGAATTAAAACTACTTATTTACTTCCGTAAAAACAGGTTTTTTGTTCTGGTGGTGCGACGTTCATAGAGCATGCTTGTGAGCTCCACCACCCGATGCACTACACACAGAGCCAGACAATCTGCACTGATTATTTTTTACTGGGCAGGTTAATTAGTGTATATGTGCAGCATGCATCACTTTAATTCACTTCAGCACTTCAACTCTCCTAACAGAAGTAACATTCACCTCATGGTTACACACTTTGAGAAAATATAAAGAGGCCTGCAAGACCTGCTACATCTGTAATAAGTAATGTGAAGACACCAAATTTTGGTTTAACTAGCTAGCTTATTACACCTTATTACATTATGTTAGGTACAACTCATTAATTATCCTATTCAAACAGATTTCTGAGCAAAGAAAATTTATGACTGGGCAGCACACAGAGGTTTCCCGTTCCCAGTGGGATAGCTAATAAAATTCCTGATTTGTCGATTGCTGTTATCTAGCAACTTTTATTACAGACAGTTGAGATGCAATCTCTGTATAATGCTTAGCAGATCGACAGACCTTGCACATTTTGTTGCATCCTCCGTAGGGTCAGAAAGAGTCGCTCTCTTTTTTCCTCTGCAGCCATTCTTGAGACAGGCTGCCCACTCAACATTGCCATGAGCCAATTCAGCACTGATAAATGTTAAACCAATGATGCTAAATGGCTGCACTATTAAACAAAATCCACTACAAAAAAGGACTACAATCATTCCTACAAGCCTAGAATCTTTTGAGAATACACAAGGTGTCCTCAAAAAAAAAAAATTAATAATAAAAATCTGCCTTTCGCAAAATCATTGAGCTTTGGGGAAAATACGCGCAGCCGGCCCACTGCTAATGACCCTGTTCAACTGATGCTGCTGTGTTTCTCTTTGCTGAACTTGACCTCCAGTCACACACAGCACAGAAGGTTACATGGCTGCTGTTGTGGGGGAGGAGAACTGCTGTACTCTAAGTCCTTGAAGAACTCTGAATGAGGATGTCAAATATAAGCAAAAAAAAAAACACCGAAGATTTATCGGCAAAAGACTCTCACTCTTATGATGCTCTTATTAAGTTATTTCTTAAAGACAAAAGAAAGGAGTTACGAGCCACTTTGTGATGCCACTTGAACACAATGGCAGGAACTTAAGAATTAATGACTGGAATGTCTGGAACGAATGCTAGCACTAAAAACAGCCTAAATATTAAATACGTTTTTAAAAAAAGTTCAGTTAAAATAGTACACAAAGGCTATGGGTCTGTTTCACAATGCAGCACAATGCAAAGTGGTTTAGTTTCACCAAAAATCCAGCTATTCTACTACAAATGCAAGGGTTAGACAAAATCAAGTCTAAGTACTTACACAATTTATTCTCAGATGCTAACCAGTATGATAAAACTGTTAAGTGCCAACCTGCAGAGAACAGAATGCTCTTCTGTGTGTGTACATTTGTGTACATGTTTGTGTGTGTACAAAAAAAATCATAATCTACTTAGTCCTTTAACAAATGGCCTTTAGTCGATGTTTTTTTTTGCTGTGGATCTGCTGCTAACTGTTTGAAGGTGTTTGAAGCTGCATACTAATTCACGAGAACAAAGCAAATAGGTGTTTCTAATCACTTTCTCAATCATTAAAATTCTTCTTAAAGTCATAGCCATGACACGGCCTTATCCTTTTTCCCGTTAAACTGTAGATTTAAAAATGACAGTTGTCATATTTTGACAAAATTGAAGGACATACCTAATAAATACAGTAAATTGATAGCATCTATGCATCGGCCTAATATGATTTTTATTTCACATTAATGAAATAAAAGCATTCTCCATTGACCTTGATAAAAAAAGATGTTACCAAATTAAATTAGGGGAAGAGGGCGGGGCTGCCAAGAGAGACCATTTAATACACTAGAGATTCCACTTAGATTATCTAAAACAGTGGAAAGATCATTTTGAGTTGTCCGGAAACTCGGCCTACATTGTGTGTGTTGTTCATTAGTGTTGCCTATCACGTTGCAGTTGCAGTATTCCAGAGGACACCCAAGAGTCCCTGTATTATTGTAGGGAACAATAGCGCTGAAATATACCCAGGGGTCTCAACGTGCAATGCCTGAATAACGATCACTTCTATTTTATCTGTATAACCAGTAAAAGAGATGTCAGTTGTACATCATTGGTCTGAATCAGTTTGATAAAGTAGCTCTTTAAGAAGGCCGAAGTCTAGCAAGTTCCTGACGTCTTTCACAAAAATGACAGAAAACCAAACAGATGAAAAATATGAACAAACCAAAAGATGTGCTATGATAAAGATGCATAACCATTCTGTTTCACTGGGATGCTGGATTTCAACTTCCTGTGCCTAAGCACCACTTCCATCATTTATTCAACATTGAATAAAACACTGAATACCTCTTCATGGTCAGTAAAAGATATGGCCAACAAAATGCACTAAGGGCAGACTGTGCAGTAGTTTTAGAACATTTTAAGAAAACTCCATAACATCAGCATTTAATTCATTTAAACATTTGGTTCTAGCTGGGTTTAGAGAGAACCTTTTAATTTGAAGGTCACAAAATCTATGCGCCACTTCTGTCACATGACAAGCTACATGTTAGTCTACTTAACCGCAAGAGAGGATAGTGAGGTTACATCTTTTTTAACGTGTAACAAAGAGCTTGTGTCACAGGTGTCACATAAAACTAAGCATCACTATAAAGGAAACTGGAAACTAGGATACTAGTAAATGTAATCACTGGCAATGTGCTGAGGTATAAAATGTGCCTAGTTATTGGAAGATGATCAGTAGCAGGATGGTATGATGTGGCCTAATGCAAAGTAGATTTTTATTTATTTTTATGATCCCATCACAATTTTAAATTCTTGTGTGTACAACAGGACTAGTATGTCTTTCCGCTCTTCCACCTGCAGAATGAGTCTTTCCACGATCCATGTTTGTGCAACAGAAGATTTAATAATAGTATAAAACCTCCATAAGAAATGATCATGTGAGAGAAACTGTGTGCTTCGCAAGAAGAAACAGATGAAGTGAGGTGATAATTTGACGCCTGGGAAAGCTCTCACTGCTAGTGGGCTGTGAGGACACTCGCCCTTGATGATCATTTGTTGTTTTTTTCCTCCAGAATTTAACAATGCTGGCTCACAATTTGTGTCTGGTAAGGAATCTGTGGTAGGGAGTCATTAAACCCTCAGGCCCATTTTCATTTGGCCAAATTACTGACTGTGCAAAAACAACTATTTAAAGCAATAAAATGTTTGGAAAGAGGGTTTTATTTAGTAAAAATTATCATCAGACATCATTCCGGGACTGTCGAAATATGCCCAGATAAAAGGGAGTCAACAAAGCCTGTGAATTTCACAGGGGTTATCCATTACAAACCTTGCTGTGGTTTATAACTCATGGTGGTTGTTATGGTTTCCACTGACAAAAAGTATGGCTGAAGTAATAACTGGTTTGCGCTTTAAGAATCTAGCCCCTGGAGAAACTCTGATAGACATCACAAATCTTCAGATACAACTCACTGGACGGCAACGCGACTCACTGGCTGAGTGCAAGCCATGAAATAATGTCAATGACTTTTTGAGCATTGTACGTCAGCCTACAGGTTTGCACGGTCACTGTGTGATTTCACAACTTGGCATAATAAAAAAAGGTCTGAAAACCTCAGACCAGGGAACTGGAACTAAACCAAATTTCCCAGCCTGTATGGAAGTACAAAAGCACAGAAAGCTTCCTGATGAGGCTCCAGCACCTTGTATCTGAGAAAAGGGCTACATGTATCACATAAATGATAGCAAAGTTTTTCACAAAGTTTTCAAACATAAGTAAGAACATCTTGTTGAAAAGAAAAAGGCCAGTGGGTTTTTGGTGTATTGTTTCCAACACCACAATGGTGTTCAAGTTCTCTTTCAACAATATAGGTCAAGACTTCAATAAGGGTTTTCCTTGGTTTCCAAAAACAGCCTAAATTTTTATTTCACTAATCCTTTCAAATGGCAATTGCTCATTTTTGGTAAGGAAAACAACCTCTTTACCTACCTCTGAAACTAACAGCAGCTTGCCAAAAATATTATATCACAAACTTCAAATCTGCTGTTTGAATTTGGATAAATTAGCAATGGTCGCAGGTAGTTTAAATCAAATCGTAACATATGAGAGTGATCACAAATGAAAAAGTCCAGGCTATAATATAAATCATTTATTATGCACCTTTTTTTTATTTCAAACTGTAGAACACTGATATAAAATTAAATCTGATACGCCAAAATCTACTTTTGTGCTTTTTTTTTCCAAACAATAACTTTTTCTAGTCTGACCCCCTGAATGATCTGCCTGTGGACGTTCAGGCTCTAACCTAATATTAGACTGAAGAGGGGCACAGCATTCAAAGGAGGTACACTGGATCATTTGCATAGCATAAGAGGATAAAATCAACCTCATAAGCACATAAGCTTGCAAACGCTGAGGTTTCCTTTTAGATGTCGTACATGGATGCTTCAATCTGTGTTTCATGACCCTCTACGAAGTTCGTCCAGCTGCTGTGTCCGTGACAACGCAGATGAAATCTCTATGAAACACTGTTACTCTGCGATTACATAACTTTGTTTGCTAAAGCCACACACACACTATTTCCATAATGTCTAACGTCAACAAACTATCATTTATTTCAAAAATGATCAATCAAATAAGATCAAGTCTTTAAATCCCATCCTGTTAGATTTTCTATTATTAATATTGTATTAAGTTCTTCCTGGGCCAGCAGTTAACTCCTGTACTGTAGCCTGCTGTAGTAGGAGGATGCCAGAAGACGCAGAGAGCAAGATTAATAATCGCTGCTCAAACAAAATGCAAGACAACAGTACCTCCGACTCCCTTAAACATTAATCTTCACTAACAGATGTACATAGAAAAGTATTTATAAGCTAATACAAGATCATGTTTGCGCTGTGGAACAGTGCAACAATTTAGAAGCTTAGAAATTACTGTACCTATTAAGAAAGATTTCAAAAAGAAAATTAATTCTACAATATATTAACGCTGGCCAAAATTTATCAATGCATTAACAAACACTCACCAAAATGATTTGGTGTGAGATCTACTTATAGTGCATCATTTAAAGCTATACCTATGAATAAATTCGCTTTGTTTTCTCTTCCACAAGTACACTTTAATCACAATTTAACAATTAACCAGAAAGCCAAAGCCACAAAAAAAAAAAAATAACAGGGAAAGAATCCTGGAGTAATGTTTCAATTCCTGGGAAACGATCAGGAAAAAGGTTCTGATGCAGCTGGTTAAAAGACTACATGACGAAGAAAACAGAACTTTCTGGGGGGAAAAAACGGACAATGGCCATTAGAGCCAAAATGTCTCATCAAAAGAGCAGCACTGTAAAGTTCACACGATGAATCATTTATGAACGGAATCTGAGAATGTGGCACTAGTGACAAGCAAGTGTTTGAAACATGAAATCCATCAAATCTACCAAGTGTGGAATCTGCTATAATAGGAATTACATGGCAAATATTAATACCTGCATACTGAAAAAATACTGTTTGAACATTGAACATTACCTGTAGCTGGACCTGGATTCATGTCAAACATGCCTCATTTAAAAATGCTTCAGGTAAAATTTGTAAATTACAGCGCTTCTAATGCTGGCCGTAAGTCTGTTTTATTTCGAATAATAAGTATGAAAAGCACAATAATAAAATCCCTACCTACTATATTTAGACCATATTTGCATGCACACTGACAGATCTGAGCTTAATTACAAGTGATTGTTGTAGGACTTGTTCACAAGCTTTGAGAAGTGAGAAATCATATGGCCATAACGTGATAATTGTGTTAGAAATTGTAGTGTCCGCAAGCAGTTGATCTGTTACTGATTTATCACTAAAAAGTTGTGACACAAAGGAGAGTTTTCTTCAGAAGCTTGTCTGATAACTTATAACCCTCATAAGTGCTGATTCACTGAGAATGAATGGAGACATTGTCTATATTTAATGTTCTGTTTTAAACTCCTAAGACATGGTTTTGCTTTAATGGGAAAGGATAAAAGGTTCATGGCTGCGGAATAAGCCTTGGGTTATTTCTACTAGTTGTTTTACAGAAAGTTTGTTTTTTTTTTTTTTCAAAAAAAAGTCAACTCAAATTCTAGATACACACCGAAAAGTTTCATCTCCAATTATAACTAACCAAATTGCCCTTAATGCAAAGAATGACATCTATTTAAAATATGTTAGGTCTGTTCTGGGGTCAATCATTTATGAATGGTGCCATGAATTCTGGAAAGGACTATAACTTGTTATCTATGATTGTGTCAATAAGGGAAAAGCAGCAGTGTCTCTGCTCTTTGCAGCAGTCGTACTCGTGGCATTTGGAAAAAATATGTTTAAGGGTGCTTTCACATATGTAGTGTTCAGTCTTGCTGAATCAAACTCTAGGATGTTTTCCCCTTTGATGTGGATTGTTTGTGCAGGTGTGAACACGGCGCTGGCACACGGAACAAATAACAGGTCCGAGACCTTCTAAGGGAGATGGTCTTGATCTAGTTCCACTTCCAAAGTGGTTTGATTGCAGTAAATGAATGGATCCAACTGCATGAAGTGAACCAGACATGGTGTGTGTTTTGGGTTGTGGGCGACTGATCATGCGAGCTGCTAAAATTAGCTGTAATGCACAAAGTGAGCCAAAGGACAGAGCTGAAGTGGTACCGAAATGGGCAGTTTTCTAGGAAATTGGACCAAGAAACAATGAATGTGAAATGTGAGATGTTTAGACTATAGTGATTTCTATAATTATGTAGGAATTTATCCATGTTCTTCTCTGTTCGGGTGATTTTTATGGATTTATTTTTACAGTTTTTACTCGTTGCATTCCTGAGTGCTGAACAAAGTAGTTTTACTATTGCGTTTTGTATCAGAAATGAGAACAAAAAGAAACATGTTTCACATACTTGGATACAAAAACCAAATTAAGAGGTGTGAAAACTCTATAGCAGACATTTAAAACAACTCTTAATAATACAACACCCAGTCAGGGTGTGACAGCACCATCTTTTTTTATGTTGTAACAGGTACAGACATGCTACAAGACCATTCATTTTGGTATTGGTTAGCAAGAAACAACATCACTACTCCTGAAGGCTACAGATCTGATTGATCATAAAAACCTAGTTAAGTTTTCCTAACAAAATTAAATGCACCATTGGTGCAATAGATATTGGTACATTTACAAGACTGCCCCGACCATAAGCCAAAGCAACCAAGTGATACCAACTACAAAACCCTGTAGCAACAGGACACTACGTTAAGTATTTTTACAAAAGGCAGGGACGATGAGTGACGGTTGACGATTTGACCATTGGTAAAATGGAAAAAGCAAAGATGCTATAAAGTTCAGTAGAAATTGACAATACCAGTGGGATCATGTAACATGATCATTGATCAGCTAGACTCCTTATCATAAAACACTTCATTTTAATTCAGACTGATATTCATTTTAAAAATATATCAAATATCAGAAAGGAAAATAAAGGTGAAGGATTCACAGGAGTTTAATTAGGGGATTAATGTTTGCTCAAATTAAGTGAGAAAGCCTTGTACTAGAGATTTGAGTCGGTTATTTACAATGAAATATTTCTGTTGCCAGTAAACTTGGGTTGTCTACAATGGCACAGTTTCACAGTTAATGGAAACACACAGAAAAACATGTTACAACTGGCTAAATTTTGACTAAACAGCACTGAACACTCCTAAGCTGGTTAGAAATTTTGTATATATATATATATATAAATATATAAAAACACACATACAGAGATAATAAATTCAGTCTTAAATTGGCTTATGTGTTTTTAACATTCATATCACCAAGGTATTTTAGACTAGGTCATTGCGCTATGAAAATCTGGTCGCTACTAGTAAACTAAACAACCGGCAGTAAAGACAAGAAAGAAACGTCTACTTTGAGAGCGAGTTCTCAAACTTTTTGCAGCCATGGACCCTTTTAAGTGCAGAATAATTTCCACTGACTCAGCAGTACAGAATTAATTCAAGATATTTCAGATAATATTTTCTGAAGCCCACACATTTTTCTTTTCCTAAACGTTTGATTGTAAGAACACAAGTGTGCGTTGAGTTTGGTCCTATACCACAATTTTTTTTAATCATGTACCTTCTGGCTATGTTTCACAGTCCCCTGGGGTCCCAAAAAACACTTTGGGAACCAATGTATTATGACAAACAAATCTCTCAGCAAAGTGATTGTAGTAAACACAGGAGAGTCTTTTCAAGGCAAATTTAAGAAATCAAATTTGATTTTATTTATTACATTTTAAAATTAAACTAAAAGACTGAGTTTACATTATCTGACCCAGCTTAAAAAACTACATGATGACTTCCGTTGAGGGAAGGAAATTACATCGTGCGTCTAGAATTAGCTCCAGAAAAACACAGACTATCACACATTGTGAAACTGTGAGTAACCATCTGTCCACGTTATCTCTGCACGGCAACCTTGAGGCCTTTGAGAAACAGGGTCAACCTCATAGTACGGGAAAGTCAGCAAAACAAACTCATCAGCATGAAAAAAAATAAAAAGTCAAGTCCACTAGAGCACTGTCTGGCTGCTGAGCGGGAAAAAAGCCACCATCCCTTCCTCCATGTCTTGCATCAATCTGTCAAGCACCGGTTACATAACTGTGCCACTCTGTCCTAGGGAACAGAGCAAGGCTATTTCAAACTAAAGCTACAGAATGATTTGAAACGCTGCAGCAATGATTCCCAACCTACAATCACTATCATTTTCTCTCATCGTGTTGTGTTACACTTTAAAAGTGTAAAGTTCAAAGCATATTACAAAAGGAGGAGATATAATCTCAGCGGCAGCACAGGATCCAGTGACCTTTCAGGGTAATTCGGCTTTGGGCACCAGATTTGAGAAAAGGCACCAAGATTGAAAAACTACATTTGAAGGGAGAAGAAAAAAAAGCCAGTGACAAAACAGGCACATGTCACAAATCCCCACACCCACAGATTAGCTCTTATATCCAGAGTACTAACCAAACACAGAAATGGGGTCAGAAATGTACCAGGAATCTACAGAAATTTTCACAAGATGAATCATGATTAAAAAAAAACTGGCTGTGTGTGTGTGTGTGTGTTTTAACCTCTCATAATACTCCTGTCAGTGGTTTAGCTTTGACTCAGGTTGCTCTCCCATCCCCCCTTCCTCACACACACACACACACACACACACACAAGTAGTTCACAGCTTCATTTCTGTCATGTAGAAATACAAACAGTTTTATATAAATGTCTCATATTCAGAACTCACCATAAAAAACACACATTATGGAAAACAAATCCTTTGTATTAGTACTTAATCAGTGTTTAGTGCCCTGTTCAGCATTTCAGTGTTATAAACTGCTTAAAGCTAACAAGTTAGCCTGTTTACTAATATTTAGTGAAACTTAATTACCAAAAATGTTATTTATTTATATATATATATATATATATATATATATATATATATATATATATATATACATACATATACACACACATACACTGAGTTATCATACAAATAAATAAGTCGGTTTTGCTTTTAAAATGTTAATGTCCGTCAAATTTTAAAATACCAGTTAGTGCCTCGTGATATACTGTATTTACACACACGCGCAGGCAAACAGGCTCTCTCTCTCTTTCTCGCGCGCGCACACACACACACACACACACACACACACACACACACACACACAGAGTATGGCGCGCGCACGCGCACGCACGCACACACACACACACATACACACTGCCCATCCCCCACCCAGCCATATAAGCTAACCAAGAAATACCGTTTTAAGTAGAAAAATAAAGCGCGTACACCGTTATAATTACACCTCGCTTGTTTTTAGGCGTTCTACACGTGCTATCGGAACAATATAAGTAATAAACTGCAGAAATACACACTTACTTACTTCAATATCCCGGGCGACACAAGGGGAGCTTCTGTGCTGTGCTGCCTGTGTGGAATTTCCTCCTCCTCGGCTATTTGTTAAAACAGAGCGGCAATAAAGCGTTATAAGCCCGTTGTGAGGCGGCGAATCGCGAGTTAAATTCCCAAACAAGCGTCCGGTTCGGTTTACAGCGGCGTAAATGTGGGTTAAACGTTTTAAAAATACATATTTAAGAGCGAATGAGGTGCATTTGTGGGGCTGTTTGCTAGTGGAGAAAGCCAAACGGTTCAGGACCAGCCAACGGCTTCAGACACTCAAACACTGAAGCGGTGACTTTCCATGCGAAAATGGTAGGAGGCCTGGGCGGCTGGTGCTGCAGCTTTGTTCAAACTGAAGCTCAAACACACATCAACACACATGCGCTCTTTCATCGCTCTTTATTATACAAGGAGAATGTATCTGGCTTTGTTGTTGTTGTTGTTTTTTTTTAGAAGGAATCCTATACAGAAATTTGTCCTTGTATGATAATCATATTTAACAGATAATATGCTTCATTTAAGACTAATATGGATTGATATTAAAAGCCTGAATTCAATAACCACATATAATATTGTGTTCACATTCTGAGATCTGAACATTGAAATCGGGTTCATTTTCTATACTTTGACAAAAATTCCAACCGTAGTTCACTTTACAAGTTTATATCGATGAGCTTATTCTAATGCGTTCTCGTTTTTATAATAAGACTCGTTAGAGCAAATTTATATGACGCACGGTCCAAATAATCTATGTCTAATAAAATAACGAAGTTGTTTTAACAAGAAAATGTTTACTTGGTCAGGTGGTGAAAGTTATTTTACATTACTTTTTTTTTAATTTATGAGAGGAGTCAGCACTTTAACATTCGGTAGGTTTTCCTCCATGGGAAAGTCTTCAAAACAGAGATAAAGGGGGAAAAAACACTGCTGAGAGAACAACTGATTATAGCTGCCATAATGTAAGTGATGCCTTGTGTAGCTAATGTGTTTTAATGTACCACAACATTAAAAGTAACTATAAATGGATAAAAAGCACAAGTTACTCATTAATCAATAAAAAAAATTCTAACGATTGGTACATCAATGTGGAATAAAAGACTTTTAGGACATGCTGTTATATTAAAAGAAATAATAAAAAAAAGGTTTGTTGTGGGTTTGCTCACATAAATCAAACTCTATAATAAAACATAATTAAAAGAATGTAAAACATGCTGTTAAACAATGAAAAAAGTGTGAGAGTTGATATGGAGAGACATTTTGTAAGGCGATGTTTATTTGACATTTATGGAAGTCTCCAGTGTCAGCTATGTCAGTTCTATTAAGTTTTCCATCAAGGGAAAGTCAGTGGACTGTGGACATTGAGCTTTGTGTTTTCTCGTATGTAAGTTATTAAACGTTTTGTAAGTCGTGGTGGATAAAAGGGTCTTCAAAATGATGTAAATGTAAAACTTTTTTCATGCATGTTCCAGATCTTTAAATGCAACTACAATATAAATGGATCTACATTATTCTGTAATAATTTAATTTTTTTTTAAATAATTTTCATTTTTTAAATCATCATTGGAAAATTGATGTAGTATAAGAAGAATAAAACACGTTGGGTCACTTTTACAGGAAAATAATCAACATCAGGATTGGGAACAACACTTTGTTTCAAACCACAACCAACCTGTCCTTAAGCATTTTCCTCTTACAGTATTATCCATGGGGGGGCACGTTGGCTTAGTGGTTAGCACGTTCGCCTCACACCTCCAGGGTTGGGGGTTCGATTCCCGCCTCTGCCTTGTGTGTGGAGTTTGCATGTTCTCCCCGTGCCTCGGGGGTTTCCTCCGGGTACTCCGGTTTCCTCCCCCGGTCCAAAGACATGCATGGTAGGTTGATTGGCATCTCTGGAAAATTGTCCGTAGTGTGTGATTGTGTGAGTGAATGAGAGTGTGTGTGTGCCCTGCGATGGGTTGGCACTCTGTCCAGGGTGTATCCTTCCTTGATGCCCGATGACGCCTGAGATAGGCACAGGCCCAGGGGTAGTTCGGATAAGCGGTAGAAAATGAGTGAGATGAGAGAGTATTATCCATTGTTCAATCCTTAAAACGTATGCACCTTTTTATTATTTTGGGGAACATTCCAACAATATATGATATATGATTTATTCTTTCTCATAATAATGTGAATGACTTTATTTCCTTATTTTGTTAGTATATCTCTGCACTCTAAACAACAAACATGTAGGACAATGTTAAGGACACGTTAGAACAGTAATAATAGCTCAGCAATGGAATACAGGTATAAGATTAAAGAGGCTAATACTACAATTATGTCATATAAGGAATAATATTAGTTCTACATTTCGCTTTAGAAAAAACATTCACCTCACCTTCGTCAGACATCTTCTGAATAAATATTCCAAACTTGTTTAAAACTATAGAAAAGTGGAGAAATGTTGAGAAACACAGTTACCAAACAAAAGTTTACAGATTGTGCCAAATTCTTCCCCATTAGCAAACATGCTGCATGTGACACAATGTCATTTCAACATATTTTTCTGCTGTTGGCTAAATAAAGATGAAATCAGGGTACTTATTACTCGAATGTACATTTTTTTGTTGTACTGTCTATGGGTGTTAATCCAGATCCTACACTTCCCGTGGTTTATGATTAGGAAATGAGTACAATTACATTTTCCTCTCCAGACCTTTGGAATTATTTTAATATACAGCTTACAACTACCCCAAGTTTAATGAGGTGCCACATTAAGAACTGAGATGTTCATTTAAGCTACAAAAAAGTATAAACAAGCAGGGGCATGTGAAATAATAATAAACTCTTTATAAAATATGCTTTTCCAAGTACAGTTAATTATATGTTTAAAATGAAATAGCAACAAATACCTTGTTAGATCATTTTAGATTACTTACATTTTAATAAATGCTTATTTACAAGTTGTTTTTAAGATCCAGTTTTTCATGAGCTTTTGTAAAGATTGCACAACTATAGTTTTGTTTGCGTTATAATATCCCTAAATATCCCTTTCAGCTTTCAATGATAGTGATTGTTCAAACAAGACGTGATAAAGAAGATAACAGCTCAGCCAGTCAAACCTGTCCCTTATGCAGTCTGTGGAGTTAACATCAACTACAGAGAGTTTCTTATAAAGTCTGATATCTTGTTGCTAAGGTGTGGTTTGTTAACTTATATAAATATATACATATATGTATTGTGTGTGTGAGAGTGAGTCTGAATGTATCATAGATAGATAGACAGACAGACAGACAGATAGATAGATAGATAGATAGATAGATAGATAGATAGATAGATAGATAGATAGATAGATAGATAGAATGTACAGTGAATCTTTTTATTTTGAGACATAAATGATCACGACAGCAATCACTCTAAAGCCAAAGTTTTTAAAGTAAAACAGACCTGGTCAGTGTGTTTAATTTAAACAGATCTTTCTATTTATATCATTTTTCAGTTCAGTATACACTGAATTTGTTAAATGAACACAGTTTATTGCTAGTAGCTTTAAAGCAAAAAAAAATATTATGAACTGATATTAAATGTTAAAAAAAAACTCTAAAACTAAAACTTTCTGCTGTTATCATGACCGTTGTCATGATCTATGCCTCAATTTGAAAACCCTCACCATACATTCAAAAGTAATTACTACTTTACAAAATCCAGAAGACTAGTAAACAAAACAGACCTTTCGGTAGGATTAATGTATCTTTAAATAACTAGAATAGTAAAAGAATTAGTGTTACTACTCAGTAACAATCTATTGTAGTTCATAAGTTTGTGCTTCAGGACATGATGCTAGTTTGTTAATTCAGAAGTGTGCTACACCGATGTCACTCTTTTACATAGGTTGCAACACACTAAATGACAGGATATCTTGCGTACATGTAGACAACAGCAAGTAAAACTTGCAGCCTTTACTCAAATCAAAAGTAAATAAATTGTCTAATACACAAAAACAGTTTGTCAGTGCTTATTTTGTAAAATGAAAGAGTTTTGTTATTTCATCATTTCTATTTTTTATCATATCAGCATTAACAAGTAAAAGTGGAAATAAGCCAGTGACAGGGTTCTCCTGTGTGACTGAAACGTAAGATAAATCCAGAGCACTCGGACCAAGGCAGCCATCTGGCATTTCACACCAGGGACCCAGAAAAAGAGAGAGAGTGTGTGAATGTGTGTGTGTGTGTGAGTGAGAGAGAGAGAGAGAGAGAGAGAGAGAGAAAGAGAGCACATTGAAAAGAGGAAAAAAGGAGGCAGGCAAGATGAGGAGCAATTGTTTGCCGCTTGGCACAAAAGGCGCTCCTCTGTGAGCTTCTGAAAACAAAGCCTCTGAATGATGGGTGACAGCAGAGTGAGAGCCTTAATCTGAGTTACAGCATAGTAGGCATGAGCACACACCACAGGGGTTAAGGCAAAGTGATATAAAAAATAGGCTCCTCTGAAATATAAACGCCCTGTGCCTGCTTGATCTGGAGGAGCTTCTTTCGGTGCAGGAGCTGTTTGCGTGTCTATGAACCCAGTGAATCTCTGAGCAAACAAACTAATGGTCAGAAACGGTAAACAAATCCAAACCCTATCTCTGTCCATTTGATGTCTTTCAGGCATGTTATTATAATCCCGTAAAAGGTTACGCTAGTTTGTACATCATTGTGTGTGTGTATATATACAGTACGTTAATAGTAAACAGAGGCGCTGTTTAATATTTTTAGAGGTTTTTAGAGCTCTATCTCTTTTTGTATAATTGTACATTTGACCCATCTGCTTATATCATACAGGAGTAATTAAGTCTAGGAATGTCTTTAGCTTGATTACCAATGATAAATATATCTAATAAACAGTGTACCATAGACCAGACTGTACTAAAGTGCCCAGACTGTAGATTGTACACACATTGCTGGTAACTTCCTGAGAGAAACTGGCATATTGTAATGTTTTACAGATTTCTCTGAGCGATATTCACTGGGCCATGTGTCATGGGGGAAGGGCACAAAATCCTTTCCAGGCCTCGGCTGTGTTTCTTTCCACCGTCTGACTCAGGGCCTGTGTGGTTTTTGGCAGACACCAAGAGCCATTTCCTGTTGAAAGAATATACGCAATTTGCGATTTTCAAGCCCCATTTTCCCTATTTTCTTCCCAATCACCACACCCCTTTGACAACGAATGTTCTTTCTTTACCTCCGTGCACCGAAGCCTTCCCACAATCACACTGAAATATATTGTTCTGAATTCCGCATCTGACTCATGTGTGCTCTTGATATGGCTTTCCTGGTTCCTCGATCCAGAGGGAGGGAGAGAGAGAGAGAGAGAGAGAGAGAGAGAGAGAGAGAGAGAGAATATTTTAAACGAATGAAAAGCTGCAGCTAAAACCTATGTCTGGTGCTATGAGACTCTGCAGGATCCCACCCCTCCCCCACGGTGGCTCGTGGACTCATTTTTGTCTGGTTGGGCACTTCACCCTGCAATAACTAGATTCCACCCAACCCCCTCTCCTTTGCTCAGTCATTCAGACTTGGAAAGTCAATAACAAGCTGACATCATCATTGGTTTGTATATTGCATTGCTGCTTTCATAGCCACCATCTACTACTAATAAAAAGGTGTCATAGTCTAAAGTACGCATATCATTTGGGGACATAAAAAGAGGTTATATGTTTATGGAATCCATTGTTCAGTGGTGTGTGTGTCATCAGTGTTTAAAGCTTTGTTTGCTGTCTCTTCTGGTCTCTTTGACCTTCACATGGTCACATGTGGTATCAGTTTGACAGGTCTCATAGTGCCTCTGGGTGTTGCATCAATCAATTGTAAAGAAACAGTTGAGGATTGAGTATAGTACACTGAAGGCAATGCCGAAGTCTTTTCTTTTCACAATACATTTGATGGTTGCTTTTGAAAGGCAGAGGAAATTTGATATGTGATATTTCAGTTTTGTCACATCAGCGGTTGCGATTTTCGATTTTAGCCGTCCTATCTAATATCAGTCAATATCTTGACAATTGGTTGAGCAATGCGCTATATAACGAGGTTTTGTTAATAGAATGATAATGATAAAGAGCTTTGATTTCTTTGATATTTAGAAGTTTCTTACGTCTGTAACTCTCTACTGCTCTTAACCTTATCCTTCAATATATTAATTAATCATACGTTTCTTTCAACTCTCCTCGTGTGTTGTGTATTTTGCTTCCACAATGTATAATTTTTCTGCATTCCATTCGATTTAACTCGTCTTCGACTTGAATTGTGAATTGGCCGTTAATTTCAAGCTTGGTGCGCTCAAGCTACAAAATGAGAATAAAAAACTGGCTGCACTGATGTTAGGGCAGTGGTGGCTCAAGCATTTAAGGCTCTGTGTTGTTGTTTGGAGGATTAGGGTTCAAGTCGCAGCACTGTCAATTTGACACTGTTGGGCCCTTGAGCAAGGCCCTTAAGCCTCACTGCTCCAAGGGTGCTGTATCATGGCTGACCCTGTGCTCTGACCCCAAATTCCAAAGTTGGAAGATGTGAAGAAAGAATCTTTTCTTCTGATAGTAACAATCTAACCAGTTAACGTTGGTGATCAATACATATTTACTTTCTAAAACCAGCAAACCAATTGTTTTGTCAATGTTATAGATTTTTGCCCCTGTTTACACCTGTTGCGATCAGATCACAAGTGAAGAGCACTAAGTATAGGTGTGAACAGAGTCAAATGTGCCTTGAAGAAGCATTGTGATCCAATCATTTAAACACCATTAGGGGTTAACCACATCACCTTTGTATGCATGTGAATGTGTCTCAGTGTGTGCAGAACATCAACAAAAGGCCAACCAAATGACTGTGTCATTGCCTTAGCTGGAAAACATGCAATCATTACGACGTGAGCTCTCTGCTGAAGTGCTAATGGATAAAGACAATGCTTTTCTGCTACATTTGTCATCTCATCTCTCAATCATTTATTTTATTAGCAGACCACACAATTAAAACTTTTCGAAACAGCTCAGAAATATACATGAGATAGGATTTGTGGGACATTTCTGTCTGGAAATAAAAGCGACGTAAGGCTGATGTAATAAATGTGCATGACAGCCTTCCTGGAACAGATGTATGAAATCCATTAATCAAGTGTTCATTGACGGCACATTCATAATGCCAGGAAGTTGATGTCCAGACACAACTGTCACTGTTTTACTGCATTAAAAACTACAGTCTAGGCTAGAAAGAAATCAGGACCAAACTCACTTCTTTATACTATTTTTATCAACTTTTTCTTATCACCATTGTCGTTGTGGTGTCAACAACAATAAGCTTATATGGATACCATAAACTGAAATATTATATATAATAATAATAATAATAATAATAATAATAATAATAATATATATTTATTTTCCTTAAAAAAGGGCTTAGCACTGCTTGGCCATTTATAACATTTATAATCTGTTATTTATAATAACTGTCTTACAGTTATCATGTCATCATGTCATGTTTTATATAATAAATGACAGGATTTAATGTACCTTTTCCAAAATGTACATTAAATAAGCCAGCAATCATAATCAGGGGCACATCCTAGCTTAAAGGAATCGTTTCCAGCCACAGATCTTTTTGTTCCAGACAATTGATTTGCAGACACTAATCAATTACGGTTTAACCATTTGGTCATCCAACACTGAACAGAGTCCAAATAAGAATCTAGCTGAGAAGACTTCACTGGTGTTTTTGTGCTGTATGATAGGAATCCTTGAATACTTATAAATGAT
Organism: Tachysurus vachellii; assembly: GCF_030014155.1. NCBI lineage: Eukaryota > Metazoa > Chordata > Actinopteri > Siluriformes > Bagridae > Tachysurus > Tachysurus vachellii. Next base: position 28,860,889 of record NC_083460.1, read on the forward strand.
TTCCTCCTTTCTATTATTGTTTCTAATGCATCTAACAAATCTTTGTAAATATTCAAGGCTGAGTCATGTGTTTAAAGAAACCCTAGACACACAGTAGTAGGTCTAGGTGAATGACCCCACAATTGTACTCCCAGGTCAAAGTTCAGCAGCTCTTGGCAGCCATGTTTGCACAGGCAACAAAATGAAAGACACCCGACAGCAATTGTGAAAGGAGATAAGCAGCATGCATTGATTTCCCTTCATTTCTAAGTTAAGTGGAGCAAAGTTCATTACCGACATAACCTGCTTTGCAAATTAGCGTTATATACAGATGTCTCTGTATGCTTTGTACATTGATAATTACCAGGATTTTTGTAATCACAGTAAATTCAAGTGGTCTTTTTTTTTATTTTTATTTTTTTTATTAAAGACATTTCTGTTTCTACCTAGCTTAGAGCAAAATAGAAATATTCTAAAAAATATATGTTAGTTCTTTTTCTAGCTTGTGCATAAGCAAGTAAAATCGAACAAATCTCACTCTGAAAGCCAACAGTGTCCTGACTAATTTTATATCAGATTTTGACTTCAACAGCAGAATGGAGTGCCAGTGTACTGGTGAAAAGGGCTAAGGCTAAAGACCATAAAGCCACCACTATGCAGATATGACTTGAGTACTGGACTAAGCTCAAGGCACAGTAGTGGAAGTGAAATGGTTGTGTGTGTGCTATAGAAGTGTATCAAGTAAAGCATTGTTGTATGTCTGAAGAATCTCCAAACTTAGCATTACTCTCCTAGTATTTGCCAGCAAAATTCATTTCTCAAGTTGTCTTCAGACATATGAAAGTGTATTTTGCTCTTTCATGGTATAATAGCATAAACTTTATGACAAGTATATGTTATATTCTTCCATTATTCTATGGTTAGCATTTTGCCTCCTACTTCCAGCATTAGGAGATTGATTCCGACCACAGTTCTGTGTGCAAGGAGTTTTCATGTAACTGGAGTTTTCCTCAGATTACTCCAGTTTCCTCCCCCAATCCAAAGACATGCATTGTAGGCTGATTGGCATCTCTAAATTGTCTGTAGTATGTAAATGGTGTGTGAGTGTGTGTGCTATTTTACCCTGTGATGGGTTGGCAACCCATCCAGGATGCTCCCTACTTTGTGCCCAGAGTCCCCTGAATCCGCTCCAGGATCTCCATGACCCTTTGTAGGATAAGTGGTTAGAGGTCAGAGGATACTTTTTATAATAATCCTCATTAAACCCATCATCAAGCCTATTTTTTCCCCATGGTTTCCCTTTACCAAGGCAGTCCCATCAACTGATTCCTTTCACAATGTACATATGATATGTTGTGAAAGGGATCAGTTGATAGGTTACTCTCATGTGGCTTTAAAAATGGAATATTTGAGTGGTTGATTTCCTAATATATCTTATTTCAAAAACACATAAACAATGCTGCTAACTTAGTAGTACCTTCATTACAGTTACTCTCTAAAGCAGTTGTTCTCTGTCTTTCACCAAACAGTAAAAAGTCAACAAGAAAAAAAACCATACAGTCCTGGTCAAGCAACACTACAGAATCAACAATGCTATACACTGCAACACAGCCATTCAAATGGCATGAATCTAGATCCAAAAGGGTCAAGCAGTTAAACAAAAATCTGAGACAAATTTCAGAATTATACCTTACCAGAAGAGATCAAATTCAAAATAAAGCAACTTAAAGCACACTCTTTATTTCCATTATTAGCAAAAATGTAAAGGTTGACCGAGTGCTGGTCAGCAAATTCATAAGCCTTCATAAGTCTTTGTTCACACTGTAGCCTTCATCGATACATTTTCAAATAGAGAAAATCAATGCTACACCCATCTGTCAGTGCTCAGATCTTTATATAAAGGCAAGTACACATGAATGTGATTTACCTTATTTATTTCTTTCATCCCAGCATCAACCCACATACTCCACAGAATTCCAATCAATTACGCACAGTGGGGTTTTACATTCCAGACCGTAAGATTGTTTTCCCAGTACAGCAGCAGCCAGAGGAATCTTTAGCTGAGGAGGCTAATATATCAAGAGGCCTCTCTAGAGTAGAATCTCTAGAACACCTGTTTATGGGTATATTTTTGCTCCTTTGCTAGCATGGATAAAAAAAAAAAAAGCATTCTTTTTGTTGTAGCCCAAATTGGTGCAATGTGACAATTTTTCCCAGCCTTTGATCTAATTGCAAGCGGTTTTTCAATGCCCACTGAAAAGGGATGTGCAAGACGGCATTGTTAGCAGTGAGAGGGAAAGGACAAAGATTTGCATCATGCTGACTATAAAAGGATCATGAAAAATGCATGTGTGAATTAATTGCATGGCATAAAAGAAACAATTCAGCTGTACTTTCCAATCTGGGAAGCAGGACATCAAGGATGGCAAGCGTGATACCGATAGCAAAATCCCTTCAAAAACATATCTTTGAGATATATTAAGCTTGTACTCTGTTGACTTAGACATTTTATTAACCCCCTGATAGTTTTAAGGGAATATCTAGAAAAAGAGTAGCTAAGTAGCTCCTCAATTGCTAAACAGAATTTGTAGGTGCTTGTAACAAAAGTGGGCAATTGACCTCTAGATGTAAATGTGCAGCATCTTTTTTAATCATGGCTAAGATCTAAGATCAGGTTGAACACACAGTTATCAAAGTAAACAAGAACTTTTATATTTATATAAAATATTTTTTATATAAAAAATATTAAACTAGAACTTGGTCCATTAGGGATTACAGGAACACAAATTTGTGAAAGATATGCACTAGACTTCAGGGAACAGTGTGTGTATATATACAGGTTAATAAGACTATAATAATGAGGCTAATTAAAAGGATCAGGGGCAAATACTGTTCAGGGGACATTTTTCAAGGCACATCTGGAGCAGGAAAAAAACAAAGAGCAGGAAATGAGAAAAATCGTGAAGAAAGTAAGTATGGACGCATTTCCACATAGCATCTAAAACCACGATAGATCTTTAAAAAGTTTGAGAGCTCAAGCTTATAGTCTTATAGCCCCACTTCTTATCTTTTTGTTCCACAAAACAATTAGACCAATCAAAGTTCAGGAATCACAAATAAAAATGTTTTAAAATCCCACATTTTGAAGGAATCAGTGATATCTGTTAACATATGACACACTATATTTAGAGGTACCAAAATTGCAGTCTAAAATGCTTTATGAAAGAAAGAATTTACAATCACGGTAATTTCCGAACAATAATTTTGCCATTTGCTAATGTCACCTATTGTGGTTATTTTGAATGTAACGTTTTATTTTTCCTAAGGTCTTTAATAACTCACAACATGCAGTGGATATCCTAATTCAATTAACCAACACAAATCTCATAGTTATGTCAGAGTCCTTTTTAACTGACTAACCATATGCAAATCAATGTTATAATAAGTCATAGATCTAAGATTGGTCCATTATACAGCTTTACTTCTAATTGAGTTTATTAAGCAGTGTTATGTGTGATAGCTAGATCACAGTAAGAAGGAATCTGTTTTTTTTTATGTCAAAGCAGTCCACCAAACACTGAAAGGAGTGAAGGTTGGTCAAACCCCACTGAACATCATTTTATGTCAGTATGTATCTGGTTTCAGAGGAACCACTCTGTAGAAAAATTCTGTTTAAGAAATTGAATGAACTGCATCCTATGAACTGTATAAAATAGATAGCACAGAAAATAGAACTGCTGAAGATGCAATCCATGTTTAAATGAGAGATTGGAGGAGGGGCCTAACCTCTTATGTACCATGATCCCATCAGACGAGAACAGGGCAGGGGGTCGGTATCCATCGTGGGCTATCAGGATGGAGATGGAGGAGTAAGATTGAATGGAAGTGCACCGCTGGCACACTGCCAAGGCCAACCAGTAATGAGGCAAGATGGCCTCTGGAGACAGAGAGAGAGAGAGAGAGAGAGAGAGAGAGAGAGAGAGAGAGAGAGAGTAAACAAAGCCAGCAAGCCTAGTACAAACCATTTAAAGACTGACTTACACAACAACTAGCATTTTACACAGTACAATTACTCGAGTACTTAAACAGTACAGATGGAAATAAACAGTGTACAGTGCATTCCTATAATAATTGCACAGTAATGAGGCCATTGGTTCTGCAATCCAGCACATTGTATTTGACATGAAACAATGACTTCATTTACATTTATTAATTTGCCGGTTTAGTGGCAAGGTGGTGGTTTCCGTCTCACAGCTTTGAGGTCCCTGGTTTGAGTTACTGGGTGGCGAGATACTGTGTTGTCCATATTTCTTGGTGGGGTTTCCTTAGTTCTCTAGTTTCCTATCACGTTGCAAAACATGCAGTAGATGGATTGTCAAAGCTAAATTGCCCTATATTATGTGTGAATGTGTGTGTCACAATGAACTGACATCCCATTCAATATGTGTCCCTTGTAGTTAAAGACTATGTGAATAAATTACAGAGTGGCAGTTTCAATTCAATATTATTTGCATATATGCATTGTGAGACATTCAGTAAGCACATCTCTTTTAATGCATACTTCCTAGCTACAGTGGCTTGTACAGTGGCTTGTCATTTGTTTCGTAGGTTTAACTTGTAAGAATATCATAAAAATACTTTGAGGTGAATCATTGGTAAGCTTTATGAACATAAAGTACCTGAATGCACGAGGAAGATGTAGAGAAAAAAAAGCAACCGGTCTTATTTCCACCTCAGTTCTAAAACTTCATTGCATGAGAACAGGTCATTGTGTATCCAAAGTGTACTGAAAAAACTATTACTATTCTCTTTTGAACTGAAAAAACAGGCGGCCAAAATAATTCGAATGGATTGATATTTTCACTTGTATAATGCAAACAATATTTTTAAGATTTAAAGGTTTTTAAAATTGTGACACAAATGTTATATAACCTTTGTTTTCTCTTTTTTTTCCAGTATGCCCTGTCATTGTCCTGATGAAAGTTAAAACCTTAAGTCTCTTGCAGAAAAGAAGAGGTTTACTTCTTTGTTTGACCTTTATTTAACTTCATCCATCTTACCTTCAATTCTGGCCAGTCTCTTCTAATGAACAGCAATCCAACAACATGATGCTACCACCACCACTTTTCGCTGTAGGGTTGGTGTTCTTTTTCTATTAGTATTTCAGCTTTTTTCAAATAATCACTTTTCCACACAGTCCAGCTTTGTGTAGCATTGAGGCTATGTTTCTCCCATCTGAAGTTCGGATAGCTCCTCTCTAGATCCTTACTCTTGTCCTCTGTGCTTCTCTTACTAATGCCCTCTTTAACTGTTCACTGACTTTAGGAGTTGTGGTTTACCATATATAATGATGCACTGTGGTATGTTCAGCACTTGGGATTTTTTATAACCCTACCTTGACTCATAATGTTCTAGAACTTGTCCCAGTTATGTTTTGATAGATTCTTGGTGCTCAGGATGTTGTTTGTTTTGATATGTTCTCCAACAGTCTCTGTGACCTTCCAAGAGCAGTATTTACTGTACTGTAATTACACACAAGGTGACTCAGTCAACTAGGTATGTGACCTCTATAAATACAAGTTGTTCTAGATGTATTTTTTTTTCTTACTTCTACGTGACCGGGTTGGATACATATGCAATCAGAATGTTACATTTTTCCGGACTTTAAAGTCATGACATAGAATCCCTGTAAATTCCATTTCAGTTCCAGGTTTTCAAATTACAAAATGTGGGGCGGTGTTCAAGGGGCAGTAAATACTTATACAAGGCACTGTAACAAAATATTCTTGCATACACAGCAACTGGTAATATATCGGAGTTACAGACTTCAGACAGTCATTGGCAGAGGATTTACAAGCATTTTATTTGATATTATGGCCGGTTAAAAGTAGGGTCTCCAATTTTTGAGAATTGCTTCAGAAAACTGAGTCGGGCCGACAACTAAACAAAAATCAAAACAAACGTGTAGCCAATGAGCAGAAAGGGGCGTATCTTGTCAATATGGGCGGAGAGAGTGTTCAGTGCGCATGTGTGACATTAGCAGAAAGCGGTTTTAACATTGACATGGAGGATAAAAACAAAGAAAGAAAGCGAAGAAAGGCTTACGATAAGGCCAGAAGCAGGACCCGTGTTAATATAGGATCAGCTTTCCAGCGCTGGAGAGAACTGAAGGAGCGGGAAGTTGGCCGCATATAAACAGATTGGAGATTCCCAAGTCAATAACTCCTGAGCTGAACGCTGTTACTACACAAATAACACCTGTTTTCTATCGTAGTAATGTAGAGACGCAGCTACAACCATGTTTTGCTAGTGACAGCGTTTAGCTCAGGAGTTATTGACTCGGGAAACTAAAATCTGTGAATATGCAGCCAACTTTACTTAAGACGCCGAGGTTGTTTTTTTCCTTCTCGATAGGTGAGTAACGTTGGTTTTGCTTTGTTTCACAGAACTAATATATGCCGTCCTTTGCATGATTATGCTTGTGTGTCATTTTTGCTTGTTTGTTTATCTCCAATCGTATTGTTCTTCCCTTCAGCTATGATAAAGACACATTTCTTTCCATTAGTTGCCTGGGTTACATATGTATGTGTGGGTGGAGCTATCAGTACAGGGGTGGGACCCATTTGGGTTAGGGGCTAGTTTGTTTTGGTGATTTTATATGTCAACATTGGCTTTCAAACATCGGAGACCCCACCTTTAATGTGTCAAGCTGCCCCACAGTCCAGTTCCATAAAATATGTTATAATGTATAAATAGTCTGCACAATTAAAGATTGGAAAAATGGCATCTGGTCTTCTTCCCATCTTCAACTTTAGTTTTGGTGAATCTGTTCCCGCTGTATATTCAGCTTCCTGTTCTTTACTGAGGAACGAAACCTGTCATGTGGTCTTCTGCTGTTGTAGCCCAGCTGCATCGGTGCTTGTGTATGTGTGTTGAGATGCTTTTCTGCTCACCATAAATGTAAAGAGTAGTTATTTAAGTTACTGTAGACTTCCTTCAGCTAATACCAGTCTGGCCATACTCCTCTGAGCGCTTCAATCAACAAGCCATTTCCAACTGCTGAACTGTTTTTTCCCTGAATGTATTTTGTGTTTTGCGTCATTCTTTGTAAAACCCAGAAAATACCAGGAGATTGAAAGTTATTGAAAATCTCAAACCAGTTGATCTGGGACTGACATTCATTCAAGTAACCAAGATCACATTTACCCCATTTCTATGTCTTAATGTGATTTTTCTATGTCTGTGTGATTTTTCTATGTCTGTGTGATTTTTCTATGTCTGTGTGATTTTTAGGCATTGTACTGATTGGATAAATAAGCACGTGTTCCTTATAATGTGGTCAGTGAGTGTTGCAGCAACTTTATTTGCAGCAACTTAATGTTAATGATTAACAGCCACTATGTAGTAGTTTACAAAAAATGCATTTTAGTTATTTTAGATAAAATATAGCAACTATTTCTTGCTGAACTTTTCTTACTTTGGATCTTTTTGTTAAAGAAGCATGGCAAGAGGCACATTGCAATGTCTCTTGCAACACTAACCGCAGGCACATGGGGTTAAAATGACGTTGTAAGATTACAACATCCACACACAATTGTGCTGAGCATGCTTGGGTGCGGTGTGTAATTAATTTCATGGCTGATTGACCTAAACTACTCGCTCTTTGTGTGCTCAACATTTTTGAGGCTAGAAAAGAACTTCCAATAAATGTTTTCTGCTTTGGATTTGGCACAAGGGGAAATATACTGCTGCTGTGGACTCTTAGGACTGTAATATAGAAGCAATGTCAAACTTTATAACTAATGTAGAAAATAGAATGAAGAATTCCCATTTTTATGGGAATTATCCTTTTATGGGAAATATAAATAGGAAAATGTAATCATAATTTAGACAGACAGATCCAGGTTGTCCTTCACTTCTTGATAGCAGACTGTTGAGCCATGGCTCCATCTGTCTTCAAACTACACCTGGAGTTGTGCAGTGACCTAGTTCAGCATGAACTCATGGCGTGGAGGCTCCCATGAGGCTTCTCATTTTGAAGCAAAGAATTCGTGATATGAGCCCTTTCATTCCCAAAGCTAACGCAGCAACTTTTGTGTGCTTATGGCCAAAAATGCTAGAAAGAGTGGACTACTATTAATCAATGTTAAGTTAAAATGCTGTAGTGCAGTAAGGGAAGAGAACATGTATCATGTCAATGCATTTCCTGTATACAGACTGTTCAATAAATAAGCAAAAACGATCTACAGTATTATTTACAGCTTACAAGGGCATAACACTGCAAAATTGCTTATTACATGCAATATGCCAGTCCTTGACTTTCTGTTGTGAAGTCTGACACATTGTAGATACACTAAGTAGCGAGGAATATATTGGTATGCTATGCTGTTTGTCTACATCAGAAAGCCCGGAGCCAAATACTTTGAAATGTCTTCAGTCCAAGACCAAATTAAGCGTGTGAGAGATGAGTGCAGAAAAAAACACGAGAAGCTCTCACAGCGCTGTAATCTGAAATCGTCAATTATATCAAGACGATACTGACACATATCAGATCGCATTTCCGACTGTAAACAAAAACAAATAAACCAAGCGTTAAAATATAGACAAAACACTACAGATAACTGGAGGAAGAATCCTCTTGATGACCAAAGCTGATCAGATTAGTCTGATAGTGTGTATTGCAGTCTGCATTATCAATACTTATCGCTTCTCATACCATTTGTAACTTGATGTGATCTCAAAAGAAACAGGAATTTTTGTTCTATTCACTTCCACTGCATGAATAATAGACGGAGAGTACATGCTGCCTAGCTTCACTGGGATAAAAATACACTCCGGCTTTCATGTGTCAAACGGGGTAAAGAAAATGAAAGTATGAAAGTTAAAACCTTTTGACTTGCTAGACTCAGTGAGGCCTGAATTTACATGTAGGTGTGGTGAGAGGCAAGAAAAAAGCTGAGATGAAAAGCTGAAGGATTGGGTTAAAGAAAGTGGATCTGTTCAAAAATCTTGTAATGTAGCTGTCATGGCCATGTCATATTACGCATCTTTAGCATGTATCTATTATGCTTCTACGATGTGAAGTCATATATGAAGCTTGTGTATGGTAAAGTGGGCAGATATGAAGCTGCAGGACAACCACCAAGAACATTCATTAACATAAACGTGCCTAGCAAGGTGATATATTCATTCAGCCATAGTAACAGCCTGATCTAGGTCAAATTAGACTATTAACTTGTTTATATTTCGGAAATAGAACCTAATGGAAAATACTGTGAGCAGGTACTAACTTAAAATAATAACCTTGCTAGCAGCTCTAACCCTTTTTTGTCAGTACACTGGTAAAAATACAAATTATACACGTTATATCCATTTATACTTTATACAGTTGCTTTTGTGATTGTTGCAGCTAAAAATGCTTGATTTTGAAGAACTATTTTCAAAATTATCTGTTGAGGAAAACTACTTGAACAGGAGTAATAGCAAGCTCCAGGTTCTTCTTTTAAACTACTATGATAGCTGTACTCATGTTCGGTGCATGTGAGTTGAGGAGGGCATCAACACTCATTGCTTCAGCTCTCATTGAGGGTTGAACACTCATTGTGATGATGATGATGTCACACAATATGTCTTGGACCAAATCTATGGAAAATCTGCTGCAATTTAAAAAAAAATAAAAAATCCAAGTTACTCTCAATATTGCTGAGTTTACTTGATTTTGCAATAATTTCTGAAAATTGAGAAATCATGGACAGTTTGTCTATTGCTATGCCAAAATATAAATGGTATAATCAAATGAGACGCCTTCATACACAGGATTTCACAATATATAATGACATAAAAAAGAGTAGGACTTTATAAATTATATATATATAATATTTTTCAGTATAGTGTAAAGGCCACGACCTAGCACGAAAACAAAGTGTTTTCTGTCATAGCCCTGTTGTTTCCTCACTGTACACTTCTGGCATCTTATGAATGCTGGAAGGACATCAGAAGAGAATACATGCAGTGCTTTTTGTTGTGAGGATAGAGAGAGGGGTCTTTGCTCAGCCCACAGCATGTTCTATTTCAGAGTCTGGATTCAATTAGGCTGGGAAGTAAGGCAGGGTTAATGGAAAATAATTAAAGTCATATTTTTGTGATCTCGCTGCAATGTCTCCATACTATTGCTGCCCAAGGTAAAACGCCAGCCTCATAATTTGCTCTCTGCGGGAAAAGAGGTAGAAAAACTCAGACTCAGTTGTGAAGATCACCTGGCTCTATTCCAGTCAAGCCAGAAGTAGAAAGAAAGGAAGGTGCAACCTCTTTCATAAAGGATTATGATTTGCCTGCCGAATTTCATGTTTGCTTTGCTTGTGTGTTTCAAACACAGGAATGGTTTTGCACAGTCTGTGTGGGATGTGAGACTGCATAGCAGTAATTATAAAAGCAACTTACTATTGTTCTGAAAACACAACAAAACAATGAAAAATGATGTGCAAAACTTGGATTTGCTTGCATACGCATAGTGTTTCCCATTGTGATCCTTTGACAAGGTCTATTCCACAGCAGCAGCACTTCTGAAAATTATATTTGTGTGAATATTTATTGCCCTAAGTAGCCAGTTACTATTGGATTTATACATGATTGTGCCAGTCATCACTGTTTTGTGTCAGTGTTGCATTTTGGTATGACAATCCAATGCAAAAGGTGTGCTGAACACGTATATGGAACAGACAATATAATCCATTTACAAAAGATAGATTTGATCAAATATGATAAAAATCAGACAACCATGGTATCATTCGTCAACTCTCAACAGTATTCATAAAGAAAAACAAATTATATTGAATACATGCCTTCTAATGGACAAATATATAGAATGGCACATAACAATCATTGTAATGTCATGTCATAGCAATCATCTTAATGTCATGTGCATTAAGAATGCATAAGTATTTATATGCACTGAAATTCTTATGCTAAAGTTCTACACTCCTTCCCAGACATAGTACAGAAAAGATGTAAACAATGTGTGCAGTCATCAAGTGACATAGTGGGAGATACTGCACATATTCAGTGCTATAAATTATTAACATAAATATGTCAGGTAATGTACAAACAGCACAAGGATATTCAGAGATGGAGTCTGATAGTACAGTACATATGATAAATCATTTGATAAGTGATAAAGTGCACTCCATGTTTCAATCATGCTTTAATTCATTCGGTCTGAGTATGCACTTAATCCTGGTCTGTATTGTGGTAGATCAGAAGACTTTACTCGGAACAACAGGGGATGCCCGATAGGATGCCACTATATTACAATGCACAATGAACACCCATAGTCACACCTATGGGCCAACCTGCTTACCTCCATGTTTTTGGACAGTAGGAGGAAACTAGAGAACTAATAGGAAATCCATGTAGCCATATACCCTGGAGCCATGAGGTGACAATCTGCTACACCACAGTGGTGACCTTCTGAAGCATGAGAGTACCTTTCTGTGCAGTAATATGCTATATGCTAATCATTTACAGTTATTGTAATTTCAATCACTCTGTGGTGCTTCTGCAGTACTATATTATATGTATGATATGTACGGAGTAGTGCATGACAGATAATAATAATGTGTGCTGTTATTTGAATCATTTAAATAATCCATGGCAGGGTGGTCTGATATAGCCCATTACAAATTTATTAATAAAGAGAATATAGTTTTTAAACCTGTTTATAGTTACATTTGTCCATAAGTCCGATTAGTTCCTGTTATCCCTTACGTTATAGCATCTATAAACAGTCACTCCTTACCAGCCTTGCTTTTTTCTCTCTCTTTAAGTTCAAAAGACACAACAACCTAGCTTATCATGTTATAGAGAATCCTGCAAGTGCAAATCTTTTTCTTTCTTAAATAACAGTAGGTTTGTTTAAAATCCATTTCTTTGTTGCCTTAGGTAATGTGGAGTATCTGCTGTACACATCCCTGTGAATGAGCTGCTTCTATAGAAACAATAAAATATAAGTATATTAATGTAAATCTATCATTAATGTTACAGCCTGAACTACTGTAGGAGCCACGCTGTCATAGAATATTAACTTACACCTTCTGATTCAATAATTTTTCAGCACCGAGCTATTAAATTTCATAATTCAGTGTATCAGGCAAATAATATGTTAGGTGTTTTCTTTTTTTTATCTGATAGATGCAACAGGAAATGGTGGCAGCCATGGGGTAGAGAGAGATTAGACAAAGGCGATGTCTTACTCCTGGGCAGGGAGCGAGCTGAAAGCCTGGGGAGAAGGAAAATTGGGCCTTTGATGGTCATAGCTTTCCATTTCCACCCTGAGGTCACCGCATTTCCACCTAATTACACCGCAACGCAGCATGAAGCCTTCCACACATTCTTACACTGTACACACAAAGGGTAATTTGGTCTCGTATCTATTGGATGATGAAGAAAAAGAATGGGCGAGGGATTCGCTGATGTTCTTGTTTACTAGACCTTAAGACATTAAGTTATAACTATGGTAACTGTTGTAGCAGACGACTTCTACATATGTAAAATATTAAACTGAAAGATATCAGTATTCACAACATGTGCTTGCTGTCCATCCCAGAAAACCCTCTGCAATTCCTTTCCACTTTCTCTCACTTTCTTTTCCTTCTGTGGATACGTGTCATAACATATTGCAGCTACTCATACAACATTTTCTCTTTGAAAAAATCAAAGAGTTTTTTTCTGTTTTGACATTGTTCAGGACTTTTTTGTCTGACAAAAGGGATAGGTGGAGCAATGTAAGATGTGCCAACTTTCCTGAGGCCTGACGCAAGATTGAAAAAAGGCAAAACAACTTGTTCACCTCTTGCAGTTGATGTGCAGATAAGATTGTGTGTGGAAGAAAAAAAATCAGATGCTTTTAGCAGATAAAGTGTATTAATAAATATTAATCTGTCTTAAAAAGTTTTGAACTCACGAGAGGATTCCTGGCCAATAGAAGTAGATAGATAATCCAAAAAAAAAAAAAAACCCTACTGTTACTGGAAAACAGAGGCCAATTCAAAAGTTATTACCGGAATAGGAAAATGACTAACAAGATAGAAGCAAAAACAGCATGACATGAAGATAACCGGAATTTCTAGTCGCTCTACACAGGTTAGCATAATCCAACTGTGGTTATAGGTCAGATGTATGTATGTTTAGTCTACGCTTACTGCATTTTCTTAATAGATTTTTAGTGCACTACAGGGTATAAATAACTCCATTCTGCATTATTAATATTACTAGTCCAGCCTAACTCATTAATTATTGCCATGCTTACACTGCAACATGGTTATACTGTATGATGAGCATTGATTTAGCACTGTCATTAAATTTCTGAAAAGATATATAATAGATGTATTTCAATATGAAACAATAATGAACATTATAGGTTGCTATATTTTTATACCTGGGCATAACAGCATGCTGATAGAGATGGAGAGTTGTCGCGGGAGACATTGGGAACTTGGAGGAAGTGTGGTGGGTCTAATGGAATGAGCTTATTTTGAACAGCAGGACACAGTTTGGGGTTTGGGGTTAGTTAGAGACTTAGCTCTCTACTTGTTAAAGTGGGTATTTTATGCAATAAAAAAAAAGAATTAATTAAAAAACGTATAAATTAAAAATATACAGCTTTGTCTGGAACTATGGAGACCGAAACTGTTATAGTGGTGATTTTTAAAAAAAAAAATTTATCCAGTAACGAGTATAAGTAGAATCTTTATAGTGATGTTAAAACATGAGCCAGACATTCCAGCCTAAGAAAAAATAAAACATTTATAGTAAATCAGTGAGATATACTGTAGATCACAATACGATCTATATTTGCTTGTTTTTGGTGATTATGTGCAAATGTGATGTCTGGACTTTCTAATATTGCTGAATGTGTCAGTTTTGATTTTTGAGTGTGGTACAGTAACAGGTTAAACATAACATGCACTCCATAAATAACTAGAAAGTGGCATATTATTAGATTTTATTCAATAATAATAATAATAATTTTCCAGTTTAAATTTTGTATACTTGACCAGTTCAGCATGCTATCTATTAGGTAAACCTAATGGAGTAAACTAATACAGACCTTCCTTATGACACTATGTTACACAGATGAGAGGGTACGATTTTATTTTCACACTTATTTTACTTATTATTTATTGGATTCTTGCAGTAAGTTGGTTGCCAAGACACTATTTCTCCACATGCTAGTCTTTAATTAAAAAAATAAAATAAAATAATAAAATGCAACACAAATGGATGAAATGCTGGTATATTATTAACTTGAGCCCAAAAAATAGTCTATAATATTTTGACTACTTTTTAGGCATATATTACTAAAATAATAATATATTACTATTATTATTATTACAAAAAAGTCTATTCTGGGTATTCCTCATAAAGCTTTTTATTGGCTACATATTGTCCACAGTCAACTGGAGGATTACTAATAACCTTCATGAAACTGAAAACTAAATGTTTCTGTATTTTTTTTTCATATAATTGCCACTCCAACAATTACTATTTTAAAGTAATTATTCCTTCCATGGAGAGAATAACAGCGGTTTCTTCTATAGCATTGATTTTGCATTCCAGCAGATGCTTCTGTTTAATGCTTGGTGTCAGTATTTTGGCAGATTCTTTTGAAAGATTGATCTTCATGGTCTATTGTAGATTTTGAAATCTGGCCAATAACATTGTTATATTTAATGGAAATAATACAGCCTTCAACCCTCACAAGAGTCACTGAACCACCAAACTACAAGACAGTTACAAAGCCTCAATGATCCACTGGCAGTGAATATCTTGCTTTTTCATGGTGTGCAATTCTTTTTGTCACTGAACACACTGTATTTGTCATTAAGAGCCCAACATTTCTTGGTGAATTTTGTGGCTTTCTCAGAGGAACAGCTTCTTTTGTGTAAGCCTTGGAAACAGCTTTTTGTTATGGAGATGGAGTGTACTAGTGGATAATAATAATTGATTGCCCAATACTGAAACTGTGAAACTTGCATAATATTGAAACTGGGATTTCTTCGACTCCTTCACCATCTTCCTCACTATGCAATATGCTTATGTATGCAACTTCTGGCAAATTTTTAATTATTTCTAACTACTAAATATGATTCTGTTGTATGGAGTTTTAACTGTTGAGGCTTTTTAGATACATTATGTGATATGTAATATCGCAATACGTAGGACTGTAGGACATAAACTCATATTTAGCTTTGCGACCTTTTCTGTCTTGATGTGGGTTTGTCTTGGTCTCAGCCAATTCCATCCCACCTGTTAGGTCTCCCCATCGAACAAAAGTTACTAGTCGGGGAGGGTGAAGGCCATCAAGTTCTTTCTCTGGGTCACATGTAGTCAGCTGCTCATACTGCATCACTGGACAGTGTAACAAACCTAGAATAAAGGGCTATTCATCCCTTCTGCATGAAAGGACTCACAGATGCCCATGATTGACTAGCATCACTTTGACTAATAAAGAAAAAAGTGTATGACACTCTTCCCACTCAGTGAGTATGGTCTCCCAGACATCGATAACCCCAATAATGTTACATTAGTTGTTTCTTTTCTCATTCATAATGATTTACAAAAAATAATTACATCTTCTAGAAAACAGATCTTCAACCATATGTTCAATGAATGAGTGAAACTGCCTAGTTTAATTAAAGGTCTTGAAAAGGATTTTCTAGTTTTTGGTTTTGATTGTCATTCATCTTCTACCGCTTATCCGAACTACCTTGGGTCACGGGGAGCCTGTGCCTATCTCAGGCGTCATCGGGCATCAAGGCAGGATACACCCTGGACGGAGTGCCAACCCATCACAGGGCGCACACACACACACACACACACACACTACGGACAATTTTCCAGAGATGCCAATCAACCTACCATGCATGTCTTTGGACCGGGGGAGGAAACCGGAGTACCCGGAGGAAACCCCCGAGGCATGGGGAGAACATGCAAACTCCACACACACAAGGTGGTGGCGGTAATCGAACCCCGACCCTGGAGGTGTGAGGCGAACGTGCTAACCACTAAGCCACCGTGCCCCCTGGTTTTGATTGTAACTTGGTAAAATTATCTTTTGGACTTGGCCTTAACCACATTAAGTCTCTGCCTTGACTCAGTCTTAGCTAGTCCTTGTCTTGTACTTGACAATGTCAGTGTTTGCTACAGCCACGTCAGTATACTAACGTTGTCCAGGTCTCATCTATGCTAAAAACTGTTTGATTTTCCTAGTAGATATTAGATATTAAATGTGTGCAATCTCACATTTATACCACAAAGTAAAAGCCAAATGACTTCATAGAAACTGATCATTTATTTCAAGAACGCCAGTTTTCTGCATTTATTTTAAAGTTTGAGACTCAATGCTATAATTAAGAAATATATTCTGATGATTTCGTTGCAGGACTCTAGAATTAACTGCAGACATATTTTTTTTGTCAGCGTTGCAGTGTGGCACATATATGATATAGATGTAAAAACTGATTATGTACAGAATAAAACACATTACCCTTATTGTTCCACTTCAGATACAATGTGCTAGAATACAGAGTCAAAACAGCCAAATATGTGGATATACAGTGTAAATGTTTTGCAAGAAAAAACCCTTGCATCATAATATAGTATGTGGCTCAGCAATACAGCCATACTGTAGATTTATAAGTATAAATGTGTATTTAATAACCAGCCAACACCCATTTTGTATATTCAGTACTATAATAAAAATCTCAACTTCACTGATTTACACTAAGCATTTTGCTCATAGGATTTTAAAATGGCCCTCAACCTCACTGTCTTCCCTTAGGGGGAAAACTAGCAATATCTCCACTTGTGTCTAATGACCCCTCATTACTGCTTTCAGAAACATTTATTGGTATGCTACATCTTTTAGTAGATTCATAAATATAGGAGGAGAGACCTTGAGGGAGCATGTTGGCTGTTCTAGGCAGGTCAGCTTTACATTTTGTGAAGGAGAAAGCACTGGACTGATTACACAGCAAGACGGCAAGAGCGAGGCTTACTTTTTTAGAAGCTCTGAAAGCATGCCAGGGAAACCTAATGTGGACTTTCCAGTCACTGAGTCCATGACATTTCCCCGAAATACAATAGTGAGAACACACACACAAACACCAACACCAACACACACACACACACACACACGCACATGCACAGAGAGAGAGGGGGCTTGTGTTCAAGAACTGTGCAATTGGATAATAGCTCTGGCTTGAATTATTGCATTACAGGAGCAGGAGGTTGTGTGGGTTTGAAGCACAGGACAGTTACGCCTACTTAGTAGTTTCGAAGGATACTCAGACTTAATGTTTTTTTAAAAAAAAGAACATCAAGATAAATAACTGTATTAAACAACCTAAACCATTCACTGCCTTTTAAGATTCAATTTTAAGTCACTTCAATAAAGAGCACATAAGGTAAAGAACACATCTCATTTTCAGACACAATTTATTCTTTTGCCCAGAACAGCACTCCTTTTCTAAGATTGTTATATGTCTATGTGCCACCCAATGATGGACAGAATCAAAGCTCATTAACTATATCAATCACATTTGTATTTCTTGTTGGTTGATCGGAACACAATTGTTAGGTTGGACGGGTCTGAGTCTACCGGAAACTGACCTGTGGACAAAAAAGAAAGCCTGGTCTTTTAATAGTTCTTGTCTAGATTTTGTGAAATTACTACAAATTAATAAGTCCCATAATTTGCTTAAATATGCATTGTGTTTAAGTGGGTGGTATATAGTACTGCATTGTCTGATGCTAGCAACTCATTCCCCTCACCTTGTCTCCTTTTTTACTTACGGGCCTATTTTCAAGCCAGTACAATAGAAATCTTCCTTATGATTGTTGGTTATTGTGTGATGAGGGAATAAAAAGCAAAAATTGCTTGGCAGATTCTTTTGTTTATTAAACAGCTGAAGAGAAATCTTCTCTGCATTCAGAGCATCAACGAGCAGCACAAGCCAAAACAATCAATAACGCTTCAGGCTGCATCCACATGTATACGGATATTTTTGAAAACCTAGTTTCTTCTTTGTGAAACGGAATTGTAGGTCACTGAAAACCAAAGCTTTTTGAAAATGCCCTGCAAGGTGATTGAGTATAAAATAGGCTTTAACTTTTTTTTTTTGGTGACATAAGCATTTTTTAATTGCATAGCATCAGTCTGCAATGACTTTATATTCAAAGTCTATCTTTCAGCAGTAGTTCCACAAAAAATAACTAAATGAGAGCACAAGTGAAAATGCTTTGCTTTTGCATAATTTTGTTTTATTGGCAACAACTTACGTGAAAAGTAAAATCATCATAAAAGTTTCTTAGTATTTAGTACGTCCCCTTTTTGTTTTCATGACAGGGTGCACTTGAGCTGGCATGAACAACACAAATTTGTGCAGAACCTCATGATCGATTTGAGTTCAAATCCATCAAACTGTCTTCTGAACTCATATTTCAACAGAAGAGGTTAGATATGAGGAAAATGTGGACCTTTTTTACAAAGCAGTTAACACGGTCAATAGCACAAATTTGCTTACGTTTAAATAGAGACATAGAAATAGAGCAGAATCATTAACTGAATTTGCACTTTATTTGCTTTAAATATTTCGAAATGATAATCTTTCCGTTGATTTCCAATTTTAACAAAAAAAAAATAACCCAAAAGAAAATCCTCCCAGATTTTCAATGTGGTCTCAGACATTTGGACCCCGGTACATGTAATTCCTGTGTTTTTCATTTGCTTTTGAACCTTTGCCCATGTTGGGAATTTTGTTTTGACTACTGCTCATTGCAAATTCTTAACATTTCGGAGATGCCCTTAGCGACATACAAAAGTGTTTTTAAGTCTCTATCGATGAATACATTAACACTGGTTTACTAGTTTACAGACTATAGGATACCATCAACCTAAAACTGTCCAGACTTTTATTATTTTTTTTAAACCATACAAATTACAAGCAAGGGAAAAAGTGCTTAAGGCATATGACATAGCAGCGTATACAATCACTGGGTTAGGGTGCTCATGTGTGTGGTTTCGAATTTTTTTTGCGTTTTTGTTTGGATGGTGATGCCAATAGAGCTTTTGTGTAGATGAACTGATAAAACCTACATTTTATAAAATACCCATATATACATATGGACAAGCCTTAGAGTAGGTACCCTGACCTTGTTGTATAGTACACAGTGTAACTCGCTAAGCTACACTGTATGGTCACCTATATTATAGACACCCACTTGTGTGTTTTAAACATTCTATTCCAGATTTTGTTCCCTCTTAACCGTTAACTTCTACTCTTCTAGAATTAATTTTACAGCTACCTGTCACGTTACCATCTGTAGCCACCGAAACGTCTGAACTCTATTTCCCAAGATTCTTAGCACATGAACAATCTACAAACTATGTAACATGACCAGGCAGATGAGCCATTTCACTATTCACTTCTATAAATAATGCAGACAATATGTCAATCATTCTGAAGTGACTCTGCCTTATTTTAATTATAGATTCTATCTAGTTTAGTCGGTTTGCTGATCAACTCACCTTTTGTCTGTATTACTGTTTAGAACTTTATAACATGTCTGCCTCATCCAGTAAAACACAACAAACCTGTCCGTGTCTGATGACAAAAATCTAAAATGATTCTTTTGGAGTAAAGCCATAGACATAGGAGTTCCATGCTGTGAAATTTGAAAGTGAACATTAATGATCAAGGCCAGCAATTCAAGGCAATTGTTTTAGGTCATCTGAAATTAGGGATATTTTTTGTGTAATGTAATGAGCAACAGTCAAAAGTCTTAGGTAAACGGGGAAAAGGTGCAATTTACAGATTTTTATATTGAGTAGCAACAAGTTTGTATTTTGTTGCTCTCTGCCTGTACTAACACTGCAGCCACTATAGCAGCAAAAGCAGAAATGAAACAAAGCCAGAAGTGTTTTTTTTCATGCCATTTTCTATGTGATTTGGTTTCCTACTCTAAAAACAGCAATGCAAAATAATAGCACAATATCAGCCTAACATCGGGGTGATTCATACCTGTTTATGCTTTTCCTATGTTTAAGGGAACCTAAGGTTAACATGCAAATTTCTATGTCACTTTTAGTGAGCTAAAAGGCTTAAATTACTGAGTAGCACGTCATGACATGAATGTAGAATGGCAGGCTACTGTGACTCTTAGTAGAATTTGTTTTGTTTAATCTGAGTCTCTCTGGGTGGACTCTCAGGCTGTCAGCTCTTACTGTGCTATGAATGCCTTGATTTATAAAAGGCAAATTATGCAAATTCTGCTGTGCTTCTCCAGATAACGCCCACTTCCAGAAAGACATGAACTCATTAGGAGCCGAGTGGTGAGCCTCTGCTACTTCTGCGCAAGGCTGTTCTAATTTCTGCTTCCATTTTACTCCTAATCCTTCTTGACATATTTGAGAATTGCAGACTGTTGTGGCAACTGAGAGAAAGCTCAGACTCGAACAACTAGGATAGGGAATACCGCTCAGTTTTCATAAACTCGAGTCATTAGCTGGAGAAAAGTCCTGCTGGACATCAATGTCACCACTCATATCAAGGTCAAAGATTGAAAAGCACTGGGACATGTCGATTGTGTAAACTCCAGCCCATGAAAAGTCTGGCTTTCATATGTTCACACTTACAATATATTTCGAGTTTAATGCATCAGTTCCCTTTTGGCTTACATGTCGAGAAGACGCTAACTCATGCAATACAAATGAAATTACGTTTGTACAGACAGGTCAATATTGTATTTACTTTTGTGCACATTTGTGTTCAGAATTTTAACCTTGCCTTTGGCTGCCAAATGAAATCAAATGTAAGACACAGGCATGGAAAAACACATAGCCACAAGAACAGGCTCAGTCAAGCAGAGCAGCCTCTAAACATCAGAGTTTCCACTGCCCGTGCCCAGAGTTTATACAATATGTCAGTCAGCTTTCAAAAGACTATGTGTAAGTCTGCGCTGCTTGTCTTTAAAGCCTGACATTAGCCAAAACTGCTGGCTGTTCGTAGTGGGATCACCAGTGTTAAAGTAACTCTCAGTGCATTTGAAATCACGTCTGTGACGATAGAACAGTAAGTACTGAGGTGTCGAAGTGTATTGTTTTGGAAGGGACGGTTTCATGGTTTGGTGTTTTTTTTGGAGCTCATTTCCACGGCAATTAAAAACCCAAACAATGCAGAATGTTCCAAAAACAAATGCATGTCTCCAAAAGGCTATGATGAATAAATCACAATTTTGCAACTGGACTTAAAGGGTCTATGTTGTGTTTTTTTTTTCATCACCAACGAGGAGACATTATTGTACTATTGAATTTGTATAATAAAGAATTTTAAAAATCATAGAAGACATTCATTTCTACTCTCTTTTGTGATAGATGATACTTGTACCTGACCAAGTGCATTACTGATTTTAGTTTTTTGAGGCTAGCAAATTTACCATGAGTGAAAAGAGCCAGGTGAAATGAGCCATTCCTGGCAGCAGAGGCAATATTTCTCTCCCCAAGGCTTGTATTTGTTCCAAGTTATGAAAGTCTCTATAACCAGTGAAAAGTTAACACTTACAGGTCCCCAGCTTTTTGTAAGCGTGCATAACAGACTTCTTTCAGGACAGTATTGGGAACTATGACCATCTGCAAGTAATTTATTTCTCTAATAATTGCATTAAGTAGATAATAAGCAAATTTGGAACACTTGCAGGTTAAAAAACACTAAGTTTAAATACATTTTGACACAAAATACAAACTCTCTTCATTAGGCATGCAATTAGTTCATTTTAATGAGTTAATTTACCAGAGTAATCTACACTACTTCACTGACTCCTCATCAAATAAATAGGCTAAATTGGTGTGCAGTTGTATGAACCCACTGGTCTGCAACTTCTTTCCACCTCTCAGTTGAACACTAATTAATATTCATGAAAAACATTGGTCTGCTTATAAATATTAAGGACCAGTTGGCGGTGTGTGTGTCTGTGAGAGAGAAAGACCAATTTTTAATTTTCCAGCATATAAACATACTATTGTGGGTTGAATTCACTTGAGACGTGACAACCCAAGGACGACAAAAAATAAGCTATAAAGTACAATGTAATCATATAACACAATATAAGTATTTAACACATCACAATAGAGTCCTATAACATGGACAGTGGCATCTTATAAAGCATTTTGATAGACACAAAGGGAATAGAAAACGATATGCTTTAGAACAACAGGAGGGAAGTGGTTTTAAGTCTCCGACAGATGATGAATGAATAGAAGACAGAGCAAGAGGGGAAGATGAGTCTGGAGAAGACCAGTGGAAAGAAATACTATAATACAGGCGAGGATAGTCATTCAGGGTTAAGCATGATTACTGAATGTTGTGCCTTTTGATTACTTTGTGTTTAAATGGGGTCAGTCCCACTAATGGAATTATTAAGAATTCAAATATGAATACATCAGATGTTCAAAGGTACAAGGACACACTGACAGTTTCACATCTGGTTGAGACTAGAAGCATGCATTGTTAGTGGGATTTCATAGGACATGGCCAAAATGTCAGACGTGAAAGAGCGGTCAGAAATAAAGCTTATGGTACAAGCAATGAGTTTGTTAAACATCAACTAAATTTGTTAGGAAATAAATAAATTTGAAAAATTAACTACATGAGTGGGATTCAAACACAATCCAGCAAACATCTAAAGTTGAGACCATTTACCAACTGGAGTGATTTTTTTGAGTCTGAATTCATATACCTGACATAGCAGTATGCAATTAAAACAATCAAAAATATTTCCTTGTAGGCCACATACACTTTGGGTTTAAATACGAATATAGATATTTAATATTTAAATGAGTAATATATATGGATATTTGTAGCATAGTGTATTGAGTTTCAGCTAGTCTAACAAACAAGCTAACTAACTAGCTCAGTAACTTCTAACTAAAGTTTGATTTGGTTCAATACTGAGGGTAGCTTGAAAGGTAGCACCAGTTTCTTCAAAAAACCTGTTAACGGGATGTGAAGTGTTCATTGGGTCAAAAGTTCCCCATCAAAATATGAAATTAAGCTTAAGCTCTCTCTCTCACTCTCATTTTCTACCGCTTATCCGAACTACCTCGGGTCACGGGGAGCCTGTGCCTATCTCAGGCGTCATTGGGCATCAAGGCAGGATACACTCTGGACGGAGTGCCAAACCATCGCAGGACACACACACTCTCATTTACTCACGCAATCACACACTACACTACAATTTTCCAGAGATGCCAATCAACCTACCATGCATGTCTTTGGACCGGGGGAGGAAACCGGAGTACCCGGAGGAAACCCCCGAGGCACGGGGAGAACATGCAAACGCCACACACACAAAGCGGAGGTGGAAATCAAACCCCCAACCTTGGAGGTGTGAGGCGAACGTGCTAACCACTAAGCCACCGTGCCCCCCTAAGCTTAAGCTAATTTCTTTAAAAAAAAAATTACTGATGGTACATTAGGAGTGAATGTCTAATTTTATACCACATCATGTTCATTTAAATTCTGATATCCACCAGAATTATTCTAATTTCTAAAACATTGTGGGATTAGTGTTTATCACTGCTTCTAGAGGAATGTATTTCTTAACATGAGGTTTAGGTTTCAGAGAGGAGTTCTGGGAAATCTTGGATCTTGGATCTTTGAGTCTTTCTTTCTTTGATCTTCTCTTACATTTATCTCATCCTTCATCTGGGCCATCTCTAGAGATCTACTCAACAAATCTGATTGACTTGCTATTAAATTCGCAGCAAGGTGGTGGCTTATGTTCCAGTTTTAATATGAAGCTGCAAAGGCCAGATTAAGAGAGGCTGGATCTCACCGGCATGGTATGAGTTTTGTTATTGATGAATCAAAAAGTCATTGAAGATGTGCCCATTATTGCACATTTTTTAAAAACAACATATAAACATTTGTTATTTAGGAAGCTAATGTACAGGTGGTGAGCTTTTGCATTCTATCAGGTTGCATTTCCTGATGTTGTTGGTAGCATAAATTCATAAATTCATCTCTTCAGTTCTCCTCTCCCCATCAAGCAGACTGATTTGAATGCAGCCCACCTGCTGTTTCAGAATCATCAGATGCAATCGCTCTGTGATCTATCTTGCCTTGACAAGCCTGAGATCCCAAAGGTTTAAGTGCAATGACTGGAATGCTGAGATAAATACAGTATTTGAAGTGTAGGGAGGGAGAGAGAATAAGAAAGCATAACTCTGTGTGTGTACCAGGCAGATACAGTGTGAAGTATAATCTTGGCAGGCTAGAGCCAAGCCCCTCAAAATATCTGCGGGCCAGCTTGGTCCCTCTGTGCCCACACATATCTCACCATGTGCTGCTTGGCATTCATGGCTAGTGGTAACACACACAGACACAGAAACTCTCTCTCTCTCTCTCTCTCTCTCTCTCTCTCTCTCTCTCTCTCTCTCTCTCTCTCTCTGTCTCTCCATCTTCTAACAGGTCTCTCAGAGTTTTCACACCACCAGAAACCAGTTTGTCGATAAATTAACATTAATGATGCTTCTTCATGATGGACACTGTGTGAGCTTGCAGCTCCTCTGTAACCCCTAACCCCCATCCACCTCCCCCCACAAGATCCTGTCAAATTCCTTTCACACAGTGGCTCATGTATTTTTAAACCTTGCAAGGGGAGGAAATGTCACACAAGATAGTATTTTAGCAGCGCTTTCATGTGAGAGAGCCCTGAGGACAGACGGGGAAAGCAGACCCAAACTAAATTTAACAACAACAACAACAACAACAACAAAAACGTCAACAACAAAGACAACAGACTTTGGTAACAGGCAACACATCACCTGAAACATTCTTACACAAAAACTCAAATACAAGACACAGGGGTTATCACTTGAAATTTATCATGTGATATATTGACTCTAAAATGACTATATCTGCAGGTAATAACCTCCTACATTTTGTACTTAGTTGTGCATGACAATGGCATGAGAAGATACGTGTTTACTACTTAGTGGTCAAACCTACATTATTGTTGTCAGGAAGAACAGAACAATGCAATATCACACCCCGTCTGTTCTGAGCAATGGAACAGTCCAAGTGCTTTTATTTGAATTTTCTTCCTATTAGCAATGGAAACTTTGCAGTCATCAACTGGCTAAGTTCCGACTATGATCTTCTTGCCTTAGCTCAACCAGGAACCAGGCCTGAAAAGAAAATCTGTGCATTTCCTAAGTTTATACAGATGTAATTATGCTTGACTTGTGCAATAGAAATATTGTACATAGGCAATGTGCTTGACTTGCATATTAATATTACATAATCAGTGTGCTTTTGTAGGACAAAACAAAATACAGAATTAAGCCTTATTTGATCAGATCTTCCTACTGCCATGAGGCATAGTATACAAATATACATACATACATATATGTATGTATGTGTGTATGTATGTATGTGTGTATATATATATATGTATGTATGTATGTATGTACAGTGAGTCCACATATATTTCAAAATCTAGGTATTTTCACATATAAATAAAGACAAATGCATTAATTCTGGAAAAAGAATTTTGGAAAATGACAAAATGTATTTTGACCCAAATTGAGTTTTTCATGAAGAAACACAGGGTAAGGAGGAATTTTAAAGAGACACCCCCAGAGATTTTTTTAAAAATTATTATTATAGGAGGGATTCGGCTTAATGCATGTTTTGTGATGACATCACGTTGATGTGTCTTGGTCCAAGTCTGCAAAAAATCTGCTGCAATTTAAAAAAAATTTGCTTGAAAAATAAAAGGAGTTTGCTTGATATTGTGTTTATTTCTTTGATCACAAAATTGTTGGGTAGTTACACAGTGTTGAGAAATGGACATTGGGCCTAATCAATTTAATTTGTAATTAGACACCAGCTGTAAAAATGTGCACATTTCATACAAATATGGCCTAATAAGGGACATTATTCAAATATTTAGATAACAGAACTGACAGAATGAATCAGGAATTATTTCCCCACCTATTATAATGTGAACTGAGATCGGCTGGGTGACGAGATATGAGTTCATTATGAGGATTATGAGTGAGTTTTACCTCAGGTTATGAGACTTTTGGACCTCATTTTTAATCGCAAACTTCAATCAAGTAATGATAGTAATAGAAGTAATGTTGTTTCTCCATAAGTAGACTAGGTTATATTCACAGATGTAGAAGGGGAAACTTTCAATGAAATAGGAAAATAATATTTTCCCCTCCATTTTCACTTTTTGGGGGTAACCAGCATTGCTGAAAAGCAGATAAACAAACGAAAAAAAAATTACATTTATTGTAACAAGACTTCCATTGCAATTGTGATTGTGTACACCATGTTTTAAAGGCTGCAAGTCCGGATGAAGCATAGTCTAATAATTACCATTATATGCATCCAAATAACCTTGTGAACCTCTATGCCTGTGATCTGATTCATTATGATTTTAGCATCATAGCATGAGAAATCATATGAAAAACAGCTTATATTGCAGCTTTATTGCATTTCATCACATCTATCAATGTTGCATCAGATTACCTGTAGGTTTGCTTGAATTGGCAGGAACACTATAGCTTGTATGACTAAACTCAATCCTATCTCTAAACATTCGCAGTCATTTGCTGACTTTCTACAAACAAGTGACTACAGTCATGTGCGTTTTAGCTTTTCAAACTAATCTTTAATGGGAGAGAACTTCCTCAAAGCCATCGTTCAGCACACAAAGCATTATGCAAGGCATTTTCAGTGAAGCAGCAGCACGCATGCACTAGCCACAAGCCAGGATTTCAGATTTCAGGTTTTATCACAAGCAATTTGTAATGATGTTTTTGGACAAAACAAATGTAGATATAATTTTGTGCTGCAAATCAAGCCTACCATGTTAAACTGCCTTCATCAGCCTGCAGTATGAAAGTCCACATAAGAAGCCAAAGTTGTTAACTACAGCCTTCAAAATTGTGCCAGAATGCTGTCACAAATCTAACATCGACCACTGATCTTTTTTTGACACAAAGGAAGTTGAGCTAAACCAAACAGAACATTAACCACAACAACCAACATTATTTTTTCACATTACCTTCATGTTACGCTGCAATTGTGTTGTTGTCATCTCAGTGCGGTGACTAAAGTAGTAGAAAATAAATAAATAAATAAAAAGAAATAGCTGCTTGCACTGTATTTGTTAAAGTTGTATTGACAGGCTTCAAAAGATTAAGATTAGGATTAAGATTTGCAAAGATACAATAGTTTATGCATCACTGCTCCTTAACACAAAATCAGCATAAATAATGCAAAGCTCAAATCACATACAGCTAATAAAAACACAAGTGAGACTTACACCAAGCAAGTTAAATGCTAATACTCTCAGACATTTTTGGCAATGAAGTGAAGCCACAGGCTGCTAATTGGAGATCCCAGTAATAAAATCTCTTTGAAATTATCCAATTGTTCAGGTCAGAAATAGAATACACTAAGGATCATGTTGGTGATGTTGTATTGTGAAGGTCAAACGGTTCAGGCAAACATGCCAGTGC
The DNA here is from genome assembly GCF_030014155.1 of Tachysurus vachellii. Classification (NCBI taxonomy): domain Eukaryota; kingdom Metazoa; phylum Chordata; class Actinopteri; order Siluriformes; family Bagridae; genus Tachysurus; species Tachysurus vachellii. The sequence continues at coordinate 28,888,460 of NC_083460.1, forward strand.
TCTTGAAATGTCATTTTTTTTAAATGAAGCAGGAGACCACAAAACCCACTGCATAGCACTATGGGCTTTATATAGCTAATGGCCTACAACAATGTCAAATCAAAACCTAAATTTACAGTATAACAAATGGCCAAGGCTTGGAGAATAGTGACAAGAAAGTGCAACTATTTACAATCCCAGCATTTCAGAAACATAATGTTTCTGTTGTGGCTGCATTATTTGGGACAGATTTTTTGGCTTCACTGCACAAGGGCAAAAATAAAGTTTAAAGATGGCTAAAATAACTCATCTTACTTCAGAAAAGAATACATGGTACTTCAGCAAAGCTGAGAAAATAGACTATGATCTTTATGCATTTTCTCTAAATACTTCATTCAAATTAAATCCACCAAATCTGTGTTTTCTTGATATTTGTTCTATTTGTTTCATGCACTATCAATATCGGCTAACTAACTTTTATCAGAACTTGCCATTTGTACCAAAAACAGCTAGCCAGCTAGCTAATCTATCTGCTTGGGAGCATGACAGGGAGAGTCCACTGCACTGCTGCTCCGCAAAGATGTAATGTATGTAGTAATGTCTATTAAGGCATTGGATTATCAAGATAAATGAAAATGTATCCACTTAATGAAGCACAGACAGAATATCATTGATGCAGTCAAGGATAAAGAATCAGGATAACAGTTATAGTTACAGTTACTGTCCATAGTAGTAAAAGCTACATTATCATTAAAAGGGAATTGCTTTCCTGAGCCTTTGGTTTTAAAGCATCATGATAGAATTAACTGTAGGTCACCATGTTGGAGTAAGCTGTAGTTTAGAGAAAGGCTTGTGGGTGCTGAGTGCTTCTTCCCCTCCTCCACTCCAAACAGAAGTGTTGGCTGCCTTGGGGAGCTCACAGTGGTAATACATCATCTATATTTTAAAAGAGCGGGTAGAGAGGAGGAGGGGGAATCTCCATCTTAAAGACACAGCCTTCTCCTCGCTGACCCAAATTCCTCTCATAGCTACAACAAGAAAGCAGAGAAAAAAATGTAACATTGTGCATTGAGAGAAACCAGCATTGCCAAAACACAAATCACATGTAGACTGACACAGTGGTATTTGTGGTAGCTTCCTTCGCTGGTTTCACGTTTAACTGATGTGTTAGAAAATCATATCTGTCATTACTTTGTCAAACATATTATCAGTCAGTATTGTACAGCAATGTCCTACTGTATTGTATTATCATCGGGGTTTCCCAAAACTGCCATTACCTTTAACAATGGATTGGACTTCATTTCCTGGAATTTAGGAAGTACACTTTAGTGTTTATGCAATACATACACACTGACCTACTGCACATGCATGCGCTCAAAGTCCTCATTATATAGGGCGAATGAAAGGCGTGATAATGGAAATATTACTTGTTGCTCAACTCCTTGTTGAATCTTGTCTGGATGTGCACTGTAGCTAAAGTAATAAAAAAAGATATGACAATCACGTGTCTCATCTGGTGTGTTCCATGACAAAAAATACTTCTGAAAACATCTGCTCTCCAAGAACCAAAAAGAGCACCGAGGGCAGCCAAGCACATGCTTGCATTCTGCACATACATTTCCTGCCACTTGGGCCATTCTTGTTTAAACAAGATGGGTGCGGCAGGTTGTTGATATCTGACTGACATCCTCCAAACTGCTGAACCTGACACATACATGCAACCAGCACAGTGAACTCAGGTTATGCTTCGGTTTCAGTATCTTACACTTAATTTGTATCTAAACTCCCGTGTTCAAGCCATCTTTGGTTATATAATAGATTTGATTACATAAACAGCAGTCTCATTTTCAGAGAGATAAATGTTGCCAAATTTCATGGTGTTGAGCGACTTTTCCTTTTTTTCTCATACAGCAAAGTAGCGGCAGGCTGGGGTGACCTTAGTGGAAAGGATGGCAGAGTGCCAGAAAAGCATCTTATACCCTCCATAAAAGCTCTGATTAAAATAGAAGTCAGCAAGCTGAGGCTGTGCAGTGGGGGATGGGCAGCCATGTGCTTGTGTATGCGTGTGTGTGTGTATGCGCATGTGTGTCTGTGTGCTCTGGTAAAAATGTGTTTGAAGAGAGAGAGAGAGAGAGAGAGAGAGAGAGAGAGAGAGAGAAAGGAAATGTGTTTTTTCTCTCTCTTCCTCAGAAGTCTGCACGCATTCTCTCAGTCTATGCCAGAAAAATGAGCAACAACTTTGTATGCACCACCATACAGCAAAGGAAACAGATAGACACACACATGCATGCACACACGCGTGCACACACACAAACACACACACAGACACACAGCTAACCCTGTGATAACCCAGAGGAAGACCAGTCCTCCCTTCTCTTACTGTACTCATAGAAAGTGTCGGCTTAGGTCATGCCTTGTGTTTTGACTTCCATATCTAAAATAATCCAGTACTCAGGCCACCATTTTGTGCCTCCTCCCTTCTCATTTCCCCTTGGTAATACTATACTCTGTTTTCAGAGTTACTACGGACGATAGGCATCTTCTTTGGCACACTTGAACGAGAGTATTGTGTGGAGATGAAAAAAGAGACTTATCAGCACATTTCCATGTGTGTGTGTGTGTGTGTGTGTGTGTGTGTGTGTGTGTGTGTGTGTGTGTGTGTGTGTGTGTGTGTGTGCAAAGACTACAAGAGATAATTAGGGAACCAAACACTGAGAGCAGCTCATGGTGTTGGGCAAATTGAAAGGAAAAAACAAACCTCTAATATCTGACCAGACTGGCGGGAAACAGGGAACATACGAGAGCCAGTTAATCAGAGACGGAGTGGCAGAGTAAATAAAAGCATTCTGGAATCCAGTCAATTGAGCAGAGCTTACTATTTTGCTTTACTCAGGAACAGAGAACAAAATATCTCTCCATGCAGGCAAGAGCCTTAAAGGAACACGGCAACATTTTTTGAACCTAATCTCTATCTATAACATCTGTAACGTGTACCACAGATAAGAATGTTCACACATTTCACTGTACTGAGAAATGAACTGAAAAGCTGTTTACTTGAAACTTATGTTTATTCTTAGTCTTAAAGCAGTGTAATGGAAGTCTTGTGAGTTGCAGCTTGTGAGTTGTGTAATAAACAGTTCTACAAAACAGATTTTTGTAGCATGCTTATATATATATATATATATATATATATATATATATATATATATATATATATATATATATACACTCAGCGGCAACTTTATTAGGTACACCTTACTAGTACTGGTGTGGTCTTCTGCTGCTGTAGCACATCCGCCTCAAGGTTCGACGTGTTGTGCGTTCAGAGATGCTCTTCTGCATACCTCGGTTGTAACGAGTGGTTATTTGAGTTACTGTTTCCTTTCTATCAGCTCGAACCAGTCTGGCCATTCTCCTCTGACCTCTGGCATCAACAAGGCATTTGCGCCCACAGAACTGCCGCTCACTGGATATTTTCTCTTTTTCGGACCATTCTCTGTAAACCCCAGAGATAGTTGTGCGTGAAAATCCCAGTAGATCAGCAGTTTCTGAAATACTCAGACCAGCCCGTCTGGCACCAACAACCATGCCATGTTCAAAGTCACTTAAATCACCTTTCTTCCCCATTCTGTCGCTCGGTTTGAACTGCAGCAGATCGTCTTGACCATGTCTACATGCCTAAATGCATTGAGTTGCTGCCATGTGATTGGCTGATTAGAAATTTGCATTAACGAGCAGTTGGACAGGTGTACCTAATAAAGTGGCCAGTGAGTGAGTATATATATATATTATATTTTTTGAAGTATTTGTTGTTATGAATGGAATTCAACTTCTCAGAATATCTTAATTTCTGTTTCTGTTAAGACCTTTACTGTTAAATGTTTTGAATCTGCATTATACTTATATTCTTATAATATATGCTATATATTATACTGTATGTACACTTTTATATTTACCTCAGTACATACTTAGTTCACACATCCCCTTAGACTTCCATTATACATGAGTTTATTGTTTGAATAGATACACTTCTGTTTTTATTTTGTATTTGAATTCTGTTCATGGTTGCAGTAAATACAGAGCCTATCCTGGGAAGCCTGGGCATGAGGTGGGCAAACACCCTGGAGGGGACACGATCATGCATCATGATGCACACATTAACACAGTCATTCTAACCTCGAGGCAATTTATCCTAGCTAGTCCACATACATGTATGTTTTTGGAAGGTCGGAGGAAAGCGGAGAACCCAGAGAAAACCCACATGGACACGGAGACAGTAACTTGAGGTAAGAACCTTGCACAACCTTGACACCACTGCAATTTTGTTATTATTATAGCATAATATTTTGTTAGAGCATTAATGATGTGTAACTTCTGTCTCACCTTAGAACACATCAGATGTGTTACAAGAGTCTGATAACATTTTCTGTTATCCAAGTTTATGTTCTATTAGATAACACATTGCATGGCTATGTCTAAAGAGCTTCTATATTTATTATCTTATATTATGGAAAGGCAGCAAAGTTTATTATGATAAGTGAATTGGTGGGTACACAGTGTTTTGTGTTTTCACCCAGCTGGAAATCTTGGTGCTGTGCAAGCATGTTCAAGGTCAGAGATATAAGAGAGAGCGGAAGAGAGAGAGTGAGAGTGAGAGAGAGAGAGAACAAGTGTGGTGACTCATCATTGGTGGACTCATCACACACACTCACTCACACACACACACATTTATATCTGACCTTGGTACAAGGCTTCCTCAGGGACACCGAACCCTCCCCCCATCCTTCAGCTCCAACCGATGGTTGCCAGGCAGCACACTGACAGAATCCATCTGTGAGAGCTGGTGAAGAATCGATTAGTGATGAGCACTCTGTATCACTTCTCTGCTATTCTACTGCGAAATAATAAAATAGATTCTCATTCTGCTGTTGACATAACCGTCTTTTTACTTGCCAAGTACAGGGTGTACAGCGGTCAAAATAAAATCTAGTAATATAAGAGATAAAAGATGAAAATGTACAGCCTGAACATGTACAATAAACGAATGAAGATTATAGAAACACACGTTATAAATACCATCGTGTGCGTATCTGTGTGTGTAGGTGTGTGTATAGCTCCTTTATGCAGTTATCCAATCAGCTAAAAATGTTGTAGTACCACAATGCATACAATCACGCAGAAGATCCAGGTCAAGAGATTCAGTTAATGTTCACATCAAGAACATGTCGCTATGACTTTAACCATGGCACAGTTCTTTGTGTCAGATAGGCTAGTTCAAGTATTTCAGAATTAGAATTTTCACACACAACAATCTCTGGATTTTACACCGAATGGTGCAGAAAACAAAAAACATTGAGGTAGTGACAGTTCTCTGGATGGAAACACTGTGCTGATGAGGGAGAAAAGATTGCTTTGAGCTGCCAGTAGGCTATAGTAAACCAAATAATCACTATTGATAAGCAGAAACTGTGGAGAGCTGAAAAACATCTCAAAACATGAAAACTTGAGGTGGACTCAACATAAGGCAGGAAAAGAGTTACCAGCTGCTTAACATTAACTGGACCATAGTAGAGAGAGTGGACAGTTTCCAGTACCTCTGCGTTTGTCATGCAGGACCTGTCATGGTTCTGTTACATCAACAGCCATGTGAGGAAGGCCCTTTAAACTGAAGAGACTTAAAACTGCCCTCTCAGGTGATAAGGAACTTTTACACCTACACCATAAAGAGTCCTGACATCACAACCTGGATTGGGAACAGCACCAAGCAGGATAGATGAGCTCGACAGAGGATGGTGCGAGGAGCTTAGTATACCATCAACACTAAGCTCCCTGACTTGCAGTGAATCTACATCAGGTGGTGGCTGGTCTATTCAAACAACAGACCCTTCTCTGTTATGGTCATGGTGGTTAAGCCAACACAGACAGGATGAGATGGAGTTTCTTCCAGCTGGTCATTCAGACCTCAACCAGAACTCTAGGATTGGATTATTTTCTGGTCTTTTCTACACAACACTGATACCTCAGCAAGATTTTTCACAGCACATATTTCATAATTACACTACTGGCACTTTATTCACAATAGTCAATAGAGAATTGTTCTGCCACTGGTACCTAATGGTGGAGTATTTTTAGGAGTACAAGTGAATATCAGTATACCAGTAGATACAAGTCTGCCAAACATCATAAATGCAGTATCCATATAACATGATTAATTATTACTTATCACATTGCATAAGATGATCTCAATAAAATCTAGACTGAATTCTACAGACTGAGCGATAACGTGATTGCTTTACTAATTATCACAATCCAGGCTCATGCATAAAATGGGGTCACATAAACAGAAGCTTTCTACAAAGTGAGCTTGAATTAATTAATTAGCATGTTTTATTTACATTTTGCTGTTGCCACCAACAACCATGTATTTGAATCTCTCCTGTGAGTTTTGTGTAATCCTATATTATCCTCTTATAGTGATATTTTAACACAGCAATTCTTACACTGTCTATGGTGCAGCGGCACTAAATCGGCTGTCCATGAGCACATCGTGTTAGATCACAACACAAGAGCAAAGTGTATGATGGTTTATGTGTGACAGGAAAATCAGGCAGAAAGTCATACAGTGTGAAGCATAATGCTGTGTAAATATACTCAGGGATGTACAAGTGAACTTTTCTGTGGCTTAAGATAATATTGCTCATGTGTGTTTCAGCACTGGTGTGTGCTGTTCCCTGTGAGTCACATTGCTTCTAATGCATTAATATAACAAAAATATTCATGCAGGCAGCCTACGGAAGTTGTGGGTGGATTGACAATGGCTGAATCAAAGGCTGAAGGAATTAACGTGCCTTCTTTAAGAACAGAGTGACGAGGGACAAGGAACGCTATTGTTTTATCAGCTGTAGTTTTTAGTCTTGAGTGACCAAAATCATTGAAAATTTAGGCATGATTCGCATTCCTGCAGGCATGGGGGAGGGGGAGGAAGATAATTCAGCATGCATTCAAAAGGGAGTGGCAAGATCAGTCTCCAGTTTCCCTAAGCTTATTTCAAGTTCCATGAGCATAAATCTGGACCTGATTAAAGACGGTGTGTATGAGCGTTATGGTGAAATTGGAGCTTTGCAATGTAATATAAGGCAGTTTTTATTGAGAATTCAGACTATGACACAATGCTCTGGTGTTCCAGACATAATTCCTAGATCAGCACCCTAGGAATTATGTTAAAATGTTTGCAGAAGTCTGGTCATGTATATTTAATAGAGCTACTATGTAAACACCACCAAGTTATTTCATCAACAGCCAGAATAAAACATTCACACATATATAGCATTTATGCCTTCTTAAATTGCTATTGTCAATGAAATAAGAAGCTAAATGAATATTCTTTTTTTTTTTTAAATCTTCAGATATGTCATATAGTTACAGTGGACAGTTTTCGCAAAGCAAAATGAAGCATTTCGCGCATGACTGCTTAAAGACCGTTGTGTAAAGTTTAAAGAGGACGCAATCTTGTGCTCTATTTTTGGCTGTGAATTGGCAGAGAGGAGAGTTGGTGATGCTCCTGTGTTGTCTGACTGCCTGGATACAGCTTAACCAATCAGAACCAGTGCCAACGTTTCCTTAGCAACAGTGTAGGTGCCTGCTCCAAATGAAGCTACTTCCTCTGATGAAAATCACATGTATTAAAAAAGATGTCCAGGAAAATGGAATCATTTGCTATTTGCACTGTGCAAAAATTGGGTGATTACATCTTAATTTAAACCCTATGATTAGCGAATGGAGAATATCATTCGAAGGTATTTGTTGGATCATGTTAGGCCTTGGGGAGCTGAAATATCTTGGTGAAAATATGCGAATCAGTTGAGCCTGTTGATGTAAGTGACAAGCAGGCCTTTTATGCATCACAATAGTTCCTGTTGAAACATGGCCGGTTTCTAATGAAAGATGAAAGAGGGAGGAGGAGGGGGCTGCTCAGTGCTGAGCTCAGACGAGGTCGTTCCACCATGCCTGAATTAATCACAGAGAGGGAGAGAGGGGGACGGAAGCATGGGTGGGGGAAGGGAAACATCAAGAGGCTTTGCCCATATGTGTGCATGCCAAAACATTCCAACAGCTTGTGAAAGTGATTCCACACAAATAAGGATTGGTTATTCGTATTTACACGGTCAGATAAGATCTGTGATTAGAATCTCAGTTATCTGTGATTGGGGAGAAACCCTCATGTGTGCCTTGATCCATAATGATACACAGTAGGGCACAAGCCATCAGATTCCATTAGCAAAGCTGTGAACTCAAGCATTAAGCAGAAGGTGTACAGTCTGGTGAAACAAAGAAGAGATCATTGTGTTATTATCACTGCACAGGCTTGACAGTGTGTACAGGATATACATATGATTTATTATGCATAAGATCCATGTAAACATTTTTAAAATGTTGAGCATATTGGTTCAGCAAGTAACATGACAAGTAACAAGTAACACAGGAAAGTCCTGTAGGTTTTCTTTGGGATCTAAAGGTTCGCCTATGTCCATGTGGGTCCTCCAAAATCATTTGGGTCGATGGATTGGCTATGCTAATATTTCTATCCATGTTATGCTAACAGTTTATCCACACATCCCAAAAACCTGCTGGTAGGTGAATAGTCTAAAATAAATTGGTCCTACATGTGAATAAGTGTGAAAAATTGTGTGTGCATGGTGCCCCATGAAGGACTGGCATACCAAACAGCATACAGTGAGACCATTGAGGCCACTGGAACCACTGGGACCCTGACTATGATAAGTCAGATTCTGAAAGAATTTGAATGAATTCATACAAATGAATGTATTAATGAGTGTAAAACTTTCCTGATAAACAAGACCTGACATTATGTTAGAAATTAGAATGCTTAAATTATAATACAGTAAGAAAATGTGCCATGGAAGTCACATTACTTTTTGAAACTTTCATAAAAAAATTTGTTTATCTAATCTAGAGATGTAAAAAATGCAATGTTTTATACAATGCGTCTTAACAGCAGCCGTCAAAGGCTAATGCCTCTCGTATCTACCTATCTCTCCTTTTCTCCTGCCTGGGGATTCCTTTGGTGTGTGTGTGTGTGTGTGTGTGTGTGTGTGTGTGTGTGTGTGTGTGTGTGTGTGTGTGTGTGTGTGTGTGTCTGTGAGCATGTGTGTCGTACAATGCAGCTCACTCACATAAGCAACCATGTTGCAGCATATTCACTGTGAGCAGATATGGTAGCAGCATTTCCCTCTCTCCCTCCCTCTCTCAGCATACCATCATCTCCCATCCCCCTATTCTCAATGCAGATAGCTATGCTAAAAGAAACAGCAATAGAAAGGCAGATAGGAGGAGGGAGGGAGGGAGGGAGGGAGAGAGAGAGAGAGAGAGAGAGAGAGAGAGAGAGAGCAAGCACCCTTTCACCTACATTCAGCTCAAGCTCTGGCTGTGTAGTGCAGAGTAGACTATTGGTGAGCATTTTAAATATTATTTCCCCATTTACTAACAGCACTCACTTGATTATAAAAGAGAAAAGAGTGTGGTTGTTTCAGAACACACAAAATCAGTGATCAGGTTAAGATATGATTTGTTTTTTTCTGGTTAAAACAACACTATTCGCAGCATCCCTGTAGCCATCTTTTCTGCAGGGATGTTTGTGTGTGTGTGGTGCATGTGTATGTGTGTACTGTCTAGCCATGTGGAAGAATATAATGTCACATGACAGAAAGCAGCAGAAAACGGTGTTATCTGCATCAAGGGTGCTGAAAAATGAGGAGCTGATCCTAGGATTCAGTGCTAGTAACACTGCAGATTCTGCTTTGGTTTTGTGGATTTAGAGAAGTTTGAACATATGCCTTCACATTAGGGTTGTTTGGCTTAATCTTTGTGATGTGGGTGATGACGATGTGATATGATGACACACACATCCTTTGGTTGCTGCTCCTCAGAAATGAGAAGAGCCAGTTATTGTAGTTTAAGCACCTTACAAGTATGTTTATGGTCTAGCTTACAAGCTTTCTCACTTTAGCAAGAAGGAGCCCCCAATTTAGCACCCTGGTGTAACTGGGAATGTGTAAGATCTTTGGTTGTCCAGAAAGTATACAAGACAGGACACTTCGCAGATACTCCAAATAAAAGGTCTACTGAGATGAGGAGCCTAGATGTCAGATTGTGGTTAGCTGCCCATGAGGCAGTGGGACTGTATGTTAGTCAGGATAGCCATGTTGGACTGTTTTGGCAGAATCACAGAGTGGTACAAATGATTGCTTTATTCCTTGAAACTGGAGTACAGTGATTACATTTTTGCCTCCGCTCAAAGGCTTCTTAAACCAAAAAGATGGGCAGGTGGTTATATTTGACCAATTCATTATTTTTTTTTTTTAAGCTAGAACAGATCAGAATATTCAGTGACATACACCAGGCTCCCTGGCTGTTGTGATTCAACTGGCAGAAGTCCACATGTCTGTGTTCAAGGATAAGGGGTGCATCTAACTCACTTGAACCATGCTCCTGAATGATTTGTTAACTGAACACTGTCCCTGAGAATGGGATGAGCCAGGACAATTCCCAGGATGGATGCAAATGGAAGTCAGCCAAAATGTGTTGGTTATCTGCATCTCCATGGGCCTTTCAGAATCCAGATTTGACAGCATGGTTATTACTCAAGGGGCTATATATCAGAACTTGCTGGATTTTAGTTACTGGAAAGATATGAGTGCAAAAAAGGTATCATATGTGATTGGAGCCCTTATTATTTGCAGTCTGAGAGGTGCCTCAATTGTTCATGGGTTTATTACTACACAGCACAGAAATGGCAACAGCTTCACTACATGTGTCATCAGTGGTGGGTGGTATAAGTTATCAGAAAATGTCCATATTGCTCAGAACTCAATTCCATACAATCTCTCACTGAGACAGAGAGGATAAATTGTTGGTGTGCATTGTGCTGGCACATCTGTGATTGGGACAGAAAGCCTCATCACCACAAACAATGAACCACATTCAACAGCAGTAACTGATGACGCAAGAGGAAGCTGTCTGAAAGGGATATACAGGTTTGGGATCAGTGATGTTTGGGCTGCAATGTCATGGTATTCTCTAGGCCCACTACTTGTACTAAATGGGTGCACCCCTGCCAAGGACTTCCAAACCATTCTGAGGGACCACATGCACTAAATGGTCTACACTTGACAAGCAAAGCAGGTGAAAGTGTGTTTTGGTGAACATGAAAGCAAAGTTGAACATTTGCCATGACCTGCACAGTCACCAGATCTGAATATTAAGGAGCCACTTTGGTGTGTTTTAGAGTGCCAGTAATTTTTGGGATTATTCCCATCCATACCACCAGAGGGGTGCTGGCAGGTTTTTCTGCTCCTTCAAATTCATGTGTTTTCCCACCTGTGTCTTGTTATCCCTAATGTGTTCTTCTATTTATACCCATCCTGTTGTATCAGTCTTTGTTCGTCATTATTGTATGTCATGCTTCGTTACTGTGTGTCATTTTCCCGGATTATATTGTATAACGTTTATGGTTTTGTTATGTTACACATGAATTAAAATGTATGAATAACCTCCTGCATTTGGTTCTGGAAATGCTCATCATGAGAATGTGACAGCGAGTCATGTTTTGAGTCACACTTTACTCCACCACATTCACATAGTGACCTGACCACTGTTTTGCAAGAGGAATGGCTCAAAAATACTCTGGCCACTGTGCAGGACTTGTATCTGTCAGCCCCATGACAGACTGATGCTTTATCAGCCACAACAACAAGCCAAACCCCATACTAATAAATTATTGTGGTCTAAAATCAGGTGTTTCTATTTCATTTCATTTCACATCTTTACTCGACAGTGGTTAGTAATCAATAGCCTGTTGTTTATTTTATGAGGGGAATTATGTTTTGTAGTCCTCATTTTCTCAAACTATAACATGTTACCTAGTTAGTAATGTGGCTTTAAGACGTGTTCAGTGTGTAATTTTAACTTTTCTACAGTGCTCTATTTATGTCATGGCAGATACAAGCTTTTCTGAAAATAGCAGCTAAACACAAAAGGGAAAAATTAAATAGCTTAAAATAACTCACAGTTCTACAGCAACATGTGTTGCCATTTATTGTACTATATATCTAAGTTTACTTCCTTATTTCACACATCCCTTTGCTACTAAGACTGAGGTTAGCTCCATTTGGGTGATTTGACTCATGACTCCATATCAATGTAAGTTACTTTCATTGTCTGATTTACATTTAGCAGACAGGGCATTAGCAAGATGTTTTTATGGGTTTAGAGTGGAATAGCCCTCTATGCACTGAGCCTGCTGCATTGCTTATATTGGTAGGCAGTGGAGCGGGCCATTATAGAACCACTCTGAGGATGATGAATGGGAACAAGGCTATAGTCACTAACAAGAGGGAAGTGAGTCAGCATTTTTTTTTACCACCCCGGGGACTAATTTGATTGTCTAGACCTGCTAGATGCAAGCAACTAAAGACTACAGCCTTAAGACATTTATATTTGTAGATATAGATAATATATAGATATATAGATAATTTGTTTAAGGAGATTCCAAGAATAAAGACACACTGCAATTCATGATCATCAGATAAACACTGCTCAGATTAGAGTTGTTCGAATATATATTGCTTGCATTGTTGTTTGGGAATTGTTAGCAGTAATTCAATTATTATACCCATGAAAACATAATCTCGTTGAGTGAGAAAATATGTGTCCATATTTGCATTGCTAAGCATTTTCAGTTGTCATGAGAATTGTTTTTATACACTGTAAATTCTATGTGACCAAATGCTAAATGACAGCAAAACAATACTGCATAAATAATTGATTAACTGAATAATTGATAATTGATGATGAATTTAATTCAGTGATGTCATACATAGCACAAAGAGTCAGTAAATATTTGCATGTAAAGCATTTACGCTGGATCATTTCTTTTTAATGGGTTTTTACACTAGGGAAAGCAGATGTACTTGTCAAACAAGTACTTAAACTAACACACCTTAAGCTTTTATATTTAATATCTTCAGGCTGGCTGCAGAAGTATGTATACAGTCTGTGTTTGGAGAACACTGTACGACTCGTTTTTTCCTGGCAGACTATTTTTTCCGAACACCTGCTTGTTCTCTCCCAACTGTTCACTGGGATTCGTTTAGCAAGGGTAATTTCACTGCTCCTTTTGTTCTCACCATCCATGCCATATGAAACAGAAGACAAGCCACATTGTCATTCTGATGCTAACACTGCCCTAACATGTATACACATTTTAGATATATAAAGCCCATAAATCATGTTTGTTTTGTTATTTACAGACATATTGGACATCAAGTATTGTTGGATATCAAGTAGTGTTGTCTTTAATAACAGACCAAATGCTTCTCTCAATGTCTTCCTTTAATTAATGATTTCATTTACAATGCTACTCCATTTATTTTGTGTTACCTGATTATCCCCTTGGTAAACAAAACCATTCTTATTTTGGATAATTCTCTTGGTGGAAATTTGTGAACATCTGAATGTTCCCAGAGAAGCATAAAATTTTTCCCCATTTAAACTGATAATAAAGAAACAGCAATGATAAGGATATTGTACTGTTCACCCTAGAGAAAGTATTGATCTCTTCTTTTTTTGGCAAAACATCTTACACCATTTCAAATCCCATTTCTTTGACTTACTACTACTAGACACATCACTGGCCTGCTGGATGATGGAAAACCTTCATAAGCAGATGGCCACATTGCTCACCGGGGAAAGAACATGTAAAGTGATGGTGCCCAGTAATTCTGCTCCACTTAGATAAGGCAGGCACACATCTTATCTATGCTTTATGAATGCAATAACTGTTGCTAAGATGAAGAACAAACTACCAGAGAAAGCAAACAACGTGAAAGGGATCTCTTTCTGCACGGTTGACTTGGTTAACGAATTCTGACTCTGTGTTGAAGGTAAGAAATCGTTCATCTAGACTTTCCTATTTGGTCTGTACATAAATATGTCAGGTGGCCCAGTGAATGCCCTTTCCATTTCTGAGTACTGATGAGTTTGGGAAAAGCAGCTGCACACACATTCACCTCTAAATGCTTGTAAATTAGGTCACAGTCAGGACCACATGGAGTGAAAATGAGAGATTGAGTCTCATATGGGCCATCACAGGCTGCAGAGTTACAGATTTATCTGGGCCATGTGTTTGTTTTGTTCCTACACTAAAACAGGCAAAGTAGTGAAGTTGAGAGTAACACATTTCTCAGTTTGACCATTGAGAGTGCAACTCGTGTACCATGTCCAAGAATGTCCAGCTCTTATCTGTGGTGCTCAGCTAGAGTTCCACATCTTATATTCTTCTACTGCGTTGGATGCATGTATCATTTAAGTAAATATACTAAAATACAGAAGGAGAAAATTGCATTTTTATCGGTAAAGAAAAAGTATTTATTCATTCAGCTTCTGTAACCGTAATCCAACCATGGCAGATCCTGAGCCTGTCCTGGGAACATGGAAATACACCCTGATTTCACTGGCAGGGAATAATGAGTTGTTTATATTTACACTTACAAAAATGATCTCATGCAAGCAGCTTAAGATAATCAAATTAAGTGTTTGTTGAATCACAACCTAAAAAGACAATTTAAATGCTTTGTATGAATAAAATGGGGTAATATGAAACAAATGGGCTTTAAACCAAACTGGTGACCTTAGAAAGCTCCTAAATAAAAAAAAATACAAGGAGGTTCATAAACCAAATAAGAAAAACAAAGCACAATAACTAGAAAAAAGTAAGTGTGGATGGAAAAACAGCTATTGTTTGACAAGCAACTTTTTTTAGACTAATATGGAAGCAATGACAAAATCTATTTCAATGAATGAGGAGCATTATTTTTAATACATATGCCTAGCACCCTGAAACGCCTGGAATGCCTGATTTGGCTATTTATTTCCACGCCTAACTAATCTTCAGTAAAAAAAGACACAAATCTCTTTTTTTTTTCGTTTACTCTTTATCTTAGTATAGAGCAGAGGTGGGAGTAAGTCACACATGGGCAAGTCACAAGTAAGTCTCAAGTCTTAACCTTCAAGTCTCAAGCAAGTCCGAGTCAATTTTTGTGAGAGTCAAGTCAAGTCAAGTCAAGTCACTGCTTTATGTCAAGCAAGTCAAGTCAAGTCGTAGCTTGAGTCAAGCAAGTCACTGGCAAGTCATACAGATGTTTGATAATTTAACTAAATGTATATATTAAACAAAGTTAAATCTACAGTATTTATGGACTATGAGAGTTTTATTTGCAACAAAAATGATTATATGCGTTTATTTTTAAAAGGTGTCCACATACAGGTGAGTTGTAAATACAATAAAAATCTAAAAATAAATAAAAATCAAAACTACAAAGAATAAGATGTAAATGTAACTGAAATAAGGCCAACAGAAAAGCATGAAAAGTTTCAAGATGCCTCAAACATGGCAGAAGACCATGGAAAAGTAGATATAAAAAAAAGTACAATGGTTACTTTGCAAACAAATGGCATGATCCTTCCTTTTTAACAACAGAATAACAACAACAATCAATCACGTCAACCAAAAAACATAAATTATTGAATCCCACAAACCTTGAAGTGAATTAACTATTGGGGAGAGAGAGAGAGAGAGAGAGAGAGAGAGAGAGATGATTGGAGTGAGTGTAATTTATTAATTAAAGGAATAGTTCACCTAAAAATGAAAATTCTGTTATCTTTTTCTCACCCTCATGATGTTACAAACCTGTATAAATTTCTTTGTTTTGATGAACACGGAGGAAGATATTTTGAGGAATGTTTGTAACCAAACCATTCATGAGCCCCATTCACTTCTATAGTGGGAAAAGAGAATACTATAGAAGTGAATGGGGCTCATGAATGGTTTGGTTACAAACATTCCTTAAAATGTCTTCCTCCGTGTTCATCTAAACAAAGAAATTTATACAGGTTTGTAACATCATGAGGGTGAGAAAATTATAAAAGAATTTATTTATTTTTGGGTGAACTATCCCTTTAAATTGAATGTGTGTGTGTGTGTGTGTGTGTGTGTGTGCATGCGAGACAAGAATATGGCTGTGCTTGCAACTCTGAAGTTTTTTATTTTTATATTTATATTTATGTTTTTTTATATATATGTGCGTCCCCATAAACGATCCATATGCTTTTCACTCAAAGCCTAACACTGAAGACCAATTATAAGTGCTATTGCAAAAAAGCTGACATTTCCACATAAACAGTGACCAACCATTTACACTACACTTATTGCGCTTGCAAAAAATTCAATTTGATAGAACTTTGTCATTCAGTTTTGAGCGATGTGGTCGCATACTGCTGTTCTTCTCTTCTCATCTTGCACAAAATCCCGGTACCCGAACTTAATTATTTTTGGTGTGGCGCCTTCCATGTTTTGTCACGACTGTTAAGGTTTATTAGTTAGTGCGCGCGAGCCCTCTGCTTGCCTGCTGCGTCACGTGGTTAGATTACGCTCTTGCGTGTGTTTAAAAACAGACTTAAAAACAAAATAGACAAAAAAAGATAAAACAAAAACAAAAAACAAGTTATTTCGAGTCATTTAACTCAAGTCCGAGTCAAGTCTCAAGTCATGAATGTCAAGTCAAAGTCAAGTCGAGTCTTTTTTAATATTTGTCAAGCAAGTCTCAAGTCTCAAATTTGTGACTTAAGTCCGACTCGAGTCAAGTCATATGACTCGAGTCCCCCATCTCTGGTATAGAGAATCAAAGAAGGGCAAGGTCAGGAAATAATTTTGCTTTGTCTGACCACATTTGATGCCCAGGTACGCCAAGGGGCCTTAATGACTCCCAGTAGGAAATAATTAACTTTGTGGTGGGAGTTAATGAAAGTGTGGTTCTAGTTATTCCATGGGGAATGAAATTCATTTTATGCCTCCTTTAAAGCTTACCCTCATATATTCTATCCGGTAAAAGCAAGCCATTGCATTCCAAGGGTTTTTATATCCAACCGCTGTCAAGAGTCAAACCTTAGACTCATAATTTACACAAAGAAATGCCTTTTCAGAAGAAAAGCTCTCAGTTGCTAATTCTAATAAAAGGCAGAATACACAATGTTGTTTGAACGGTATAACTCTGTTTTGTGTATATTAATGTTCTAAACAAAATATTTGATAAGGAAAAAAATTTTGCAATCTTTGCCATGTATTTTTGGATTAAATACAGAGTTTAATGAGAATGGTATGTGAAGCCCAATACAGAAAATGTACTGAATTAGAATAGTGTCTGCTATGAATATTTTATGAGTTCATCATGTGAAATGAGACAAAGAAGGCTTAACACACACACACACACACACACACACACACACACACACACACACACACACACATAAACACACAGTGCTAAACAATATCAGTGCCAGCTGGCAGTAAGACAAAGTAATTTTTCTATCAGCTCTGTAAAAATCTGGAGGATATTACTGCATTTCTTTAATGGCTGAACATTTTTGCAATAGATAAAGCAGGTAAGGTAGAACAGAATGTATTTGACTTTTAACCCATTAAATTTCCCATTTAAGAAAGACACCAGTGTGAGAAGGAGGAAAGGTGATTATGGGAATTTGGCCAGAATGAAATGCAGCTTTTACTCAGAGTTGCCTGAATGTCTGAACAACTTCATGTTAAATATTTAATGCCAGTGGGCCCCATAATGATAAGTGACAGTTAGATATTTTGCTTCACCAATGCTTATGACCAAAACCCCCTTAAATGCTATACGGCCAAAGGTTTGTGGACTCCTTACCATCACACCCATATGTGGGTCTTCTCCAGACTATTCCTACAATTTGGAAGCACGCAATATTCTATGAATTCATTATCATTACAATTACTTTTCACTTTTACGCAGCATGACAATGCCCCTGTGCACTATGCAAGCTCCATGAAGATATGGTTTACCAAGTGGCCTGCACAGATATCTGGACAAAACCCTGACCTCAACCCCACAGAACACCATTGGGATGAAAAGTCAGAACACCAACTGCACAAACCCCACCCTCAGCTCATATTAGAGCCTGACCTCAATAATGCTCTTGTGGCTGAATGAACACAAATCTTGACAGTCATGCAACAAAATCCAGTGGAAAGCCTTCCCAGAAGAGTGGAGGTTATTATAAAAGTAAAGAGGACCATATCTGAACGGGAATGTTCAAAAAACATGTATGAGTGTTATGATTAGATGTCCACAAACCTTTAGCTGTGTAGAGTAAATTTGATCTTAAAAATTCCTTTTCACCTCATGGTGTAAAGATGCCTGTTTTAATGATATTTCACACTGTGCTGTTGTGGATTTTTCATAACCAAGCATGTAGCTTTCTAGACACTTTTTCCAGAGGGATTTTGAGCCAGCCCAGACTGAGGGACAGACAGGCTATAGTGAGGCCAGACAATGACCCCTTTTGTTGAGTTAAATGATTACTACACCCAATGGGCCAGACCCCCAGCACTAGTCTTCCTCTTCCACCAAGCTCTGCCAGCACATCTATTTCACGATGTCCATTAAGATAAACATGATATCTGTCATCACATGGCCCAATACACGCCGCCACAAGGTCGGCCAGGGTAACTCACTGACATGATGGGCCAAAATACATAGCTTATCACACAGTGTTAGAAGAGGATCTTGAAATGTCATTCACGCATTTTATTTATAACTCAGACATTGAAAAATACTATTTATGGTATTATATACCCAAATATTGACTTATTGGACAAGATAGTTGTGAATATAAAATACTTTATACTTTTATTCATTTACAAACATTAGAAAATGCCTGATTTATGATACTTTGAACAATTTAACCTAATTTAGGAAGGTGAATCCAAAATGACTTAATGGCATTTATTAATAAAAGTATGTTATAAGTACACATTGCCATATCTAATTGAGAGGAAGTTCAAAAACAAAAAAGGCAGATGGACAAATGATGACCAAACCAATATAAGAATGTCCTCTGCAGTGGGAAATTATATTCTCAAAGCACAAGCCAGGTTTGAGCAATGGCCAGAATGACTTTGCTGAGGTAACTGCATTCCCAAGTACCACTGGCAGAGAGCTGTGCAGGAAATTAATGCCAAATGCACTGATCAATTAATGTAACATAATGCGCATTATATGAAGAAGCCAGGAGGAAAAAAAAGAAGGAAAGAAAGAAAGAAAGTAAGAAAGAAAGAAAGAAAGAAAGAAAGAAAGGTGGCAATTGCAAGACAAACTAACACCTTATAACTGTATACAGGATTAACTGTAAATAAGTCACAACAAAATACTAAACTCACAAACTCTTTGGAAAACCTTTTCTCTCTGTTCCAATGATGTTTTAAATATGCTGAAAATGTCTTAAGTCAGGACACATCCTTTGGAAAACAATTCTACTGTAGATACATTATCAGTTAAACTCAGTATGAGCTCTCAGGAAGGAGAGAGCTATATAAAGGCTGTTCTGTGGGCCATGATAGATTTAGTAATTGCAGAGGGTCATTAGAGGCACGTTAGACTAGAGACAGAGTCTGCATGAATCATACATTAAGCTCTGAGAGTTACTCCTGTAGAAGACATACTCCTAATAAAGGATCATTATGGACAGTAGAGACAGCAATAGATGGAAATATAAATTTGCCTTAATAAGCTGAGGATGATTGTTGTGATTATACTCTTACTTGCACAAAATTGCAAATATGATTAGGAACATTTTGGCAATATTATTGATTGTAATTGGAATAATATTGTGCCTAATATATTTAAAGTGTGACAGTGATCCACATTCACATTCTCACCGTTAGACTGAAAGCTCCTGGGCAAGTGTAAAAATGACCTTGACCTTCTAGATGGACAATTAGCTGAACATTTGGAGGTGTGTGGGAGGTAGGCTGTGTAATTTTATTCTTTAGGAATTTTCTACATTAGGCAAGAGGAATTGCTATGGTTTAACAGCTCTATCCACCGCCTGTTAGACCACAAGCAGAGAATGCCCCATCACATAAGGGACTTTGAGTTCAGAGCTCTTGTTAATGCTCATTAGAGGATAATGCTTCCTCATGTTCACATCTGTAATATACCTGAATAAATTGCCCCATGTCTTTAAAGTCTTTTGAGAAGTTATATAAGTGGCACATATTACAGGATGAAATAAAATGTGTGTGTGTGTGTGTGTGTGTGTGTGTGTGTGTGTGTGTGTGTGTGTGTGTGTGTGTGAGGGAGGGTGTGTGTGTATAAATGTCTGGAGTATTAGGGGGTGGCAGTGGTAGGTTAATGTACAAAGACACAAAGCCCAGCTAGCAATTTTAGAAATCTATAATGTTCTGGAAATATTATTGCTATGGAGCATTTTTTATGTGTCTAGGGAGTTGTAGATTAAAGAAATGCACAAAAAATAATGGAATGAAGGATGGAAAGAAAGAAAGAAAGAAAGAAAGAAAGAAAGAAAGAAAGAAAGAAAGAAAGAAAGAAAAAAGAGGCAGCCTAGTGGACAGTGGTTTTAGAAGCAGATTTAATCTGTTCCCAGCTTGGTTATTTTTAGAGCAGGAAAATGTTGGGCAGGAGTGCAGATAACAGGGTAAATTTATGGACTTTAATCTCTCATTACAATGTACCTGATTGCTTTCCAAGTGTAGGCGACTTTCTGTTTTTCTCTTTCTCATTGACTCTCTAAGGCTCTTAGCACTTAGTTTTTCTTTGATCGACAGAAAAAAGCTTCATGCTACATTTGATATTGATGTTCGTGGGTTCAAACTGAACCACACATCTATTATGTCATTCAGGCATGAATCATAGCAGTAAATCCTGCCTCTGATACCAGCCTGGAAAAATGCCAGCGATAGTGGTGGAACTGTTTAGGGATCCAGGGAACCATTTTAAAAACCGAGCCAATATTCTGCCAATTTGAAACTCTAAGGTAATCAGACACATCATGATGACCAGGTGTAAAGGATTTGATGTTTTGAAAAATGTTTTTTTTTATCCAAAGTGATCATCTATGTCTATACACTGTACCTAAATATCATTATAGAACACTGTTATGTAAGGAATAGCCTACAACGGCTTGTGATAACATTACCGCCCCAAAGTGGATTAAGATTATATAACAACCTAAAATGTTATTCCTCTTACATTACGCCAATTAGACAACAATTCAAATGTTCATTAATTATGAACGATACAAATTTTAACCCTTTATAGTTTTATTTGATGCTATGGATTTATTCTATAGTATAAACATTCGATTCCATTACCAAAATTTACTTGTTCTGTGTATCCTGAGGTTCATTTAAATAAAAACTCTTCTGTCCTGAAGACAGACATTTTACTGACTGTTTCAAAGTGCTGAGACTGATTTCATAAATGTTAAATAAATATCTCTTCACCGATATTAACCCTATCAATTATTCTAAAATTTTCTTTGCTAAATGTTTTTTTAGAGTATGTTTTTATTGTGTCTGCCAAGTCCCCGGTTGGTGTAGTTGCCAATAAAGCAGTCATTGCCGTCTTGACTCATTTGACAATAATAACAACTTATAACCAATTTACTGACTTGCTTATGGTGTTCTCATGGCAACAAAATGACAGTATCTAAGTGGCACTATTTTGTGTCAGATTTTGAATTCATGTTAATTTACAAACTAGCTAGCTAGGCTAGTTAGCTGAGTAATCTGAATAATTTAGCCAGTATGTTTCATAGCATCTTATAATACATCCGAGATTTTTTGTACAGCAGTAGTTTGTGACATTTTGTACATTAAAATAAAAGGTTCTTTTTTCTTTCTAAAAAGTGATGTATAGACTTTCAGGATGCACACTGGTATTTTAGGTATTTGTGTTAGCTGACAAATCAATTTATTCTTTGTTTCACTGGGACAATCATGCTGAGACACAAGCTGTTTTCCTAATAAAGTAAATCAAAATGCAAAAAATACTGAAACGTATAAACATTACTCACACAGTCTATAATTTACTTACTTACTATCCGAAAGACAGTAACATGAACAGTCATTTTCCTTCTCGAATGGTTGATTTAGTGATGCAACAATGAAAACAGTATATTCTGGGGATGTATTACAGTTCACACAAGAGACTGTATGCCACAATCCTTACTTGTTACATAACTCCCAAAATATTTCTTAAACAATAAACAAACAATTTATATTCATAAAATCTAGCAATTAAGGTATAAAATATGCAAGTTATGATGGTATACAAACAGCGTGAATGCATATTTAATTAAGGAATTAATGATTGCTGAAAAGCAAACTCTACAATTCTTCAGAAGGGCACTCAAGCAAAGTTACTGAAATTGCTTAAATAGTTGAGATATGACATATCGTCCCTCAATATATTACAGCTAATCCCATAGCGCAGTTAATAAAATAATAGCAATAATATATTAAAACACCTTTATGCAAAAGATGTTTTTGGGAAGATGCGTTCACCATCAGTATTTCTAGCGCAGTAACAAGAGCACAAGAATGGATTTCACACTGGGCATGTTTGCTGTGGTCCGACTCTGAGTGTGATTGTTCCTGGCACCCCACAACGTTGATTCTATCACCACAAACGTGTATAAAGAATTTTTTTTTATTATTATTATTTTTTTTATTACACTATTATGTGCTGCAGAGTGAATGACACATGTCTATTTACATCCCTGGAGAAGCCTGTTTTATAAAACTTGTCACTTATATTTAAGTATTGCTGACAAAGCTCTTTAACTGTTAAACAACATTGCTCACTGGTTCTTTTGAACATAGACTTTCCCCTGCTTTCCCAGACGTTTCCCTGCCACTCATGGTATATGTGTGTTGTGGAAACCAATAATGTTGTTATTGACTAAAACAAATTCACAGGCTACTTTACTTCCTGTACACGTGCAGACCCCAGTATAAGAATTGTGGCACAGTTCCACTGCAACCGAAATCAGACCACCTCTTCCTTGTCCACATGACCAATTTTTCCTACAAACCCTGCTCTGATTCAGACTAAACTGACAATGTGAAAGGTTTCTAAATGAAAAAGTCCCTATCTGAATAAATCTCTTAAAAAAGCGTGAACATACTTACCTTGGCTTCTGTTATCAGTTAGCTTTGTTGATACAGAATATCCGAAGCCCTCTTCATCAGCCAACAATGCCCTGGGCAGAACAATCAAACTAGCATGGTGTTTGCATTCTCTTCAGGCAATATAAAATAATCCAGCTAGATATAAGGTGCAATTAATTAAAATGAATATACTTTTGAATATTTCAGTGTCAGTTTGTCATAAAACATTTAAAAAGCAAATTAATATGCCCATTAAGCTAATGTATTCTTAGATGCTAATGTATTCTTAGATGCTTATTACAGAAGCTACCTAACTTACTAGATACAGTAGCCTGCTTATGGAGATTGCTAACCCTATATACTGCTGTCACATTTTATGCAATGTCTAATCGTTTTAATTATTGTTTAATATGGGTATGTATAGTGTGTTTTTTATATCTTCCCCATACATTATGAAAAATAATTATGCAACTAAACATCAACTGGCAAAGTGTCTCTACATTATACACTACATTAACAGATATCTATTCATTATTATATTCTCCAGAACAACAGTTCAGTAGTCTCTCATTATTTATGTCAATTTTACATACCCTCTGTTCAGTATCTTGCTTTGTCTTCCAACAAACTCAGTTCTATTGTATATTCACTCTGAATTTTTGCTTGTTCGTTGCTTGCATAACAGTTTGCTATTGATTTCTGAAAGTAATTTTGGACTGTGCTTTTTGTTTTTGTGTTTTTAAATTTGTTTGACAAATTTCATTACTTAAATAAGCTTCTTGCAGACTCTGCTGTTATACGTTCCAGAAGAAGACAGGTCTGCAGTAATTAGAGCAGGTCTGATGAGGTGCACAAAAACTCTTTTCACACAAATCTGTGCCAACTACTGCATCTAATACTTCTTGAAAAACTCAGAATGTCACTGATAAATATGATAGCTATTAGGTCAGTATTGTGAGTTCATGAGTTAGTGTGCCATATACTGTATATATATCACTAGTGTGTAAGAAAAAAGTGCCAAATCATTTTTCTCTGGAACTCACTGGATTTATAATTCTTGTGCATAATGTCTTAATTTAACGTGCTAGAAAGTCTTACAGTAATGGATAACTTTACATTAAACATTCAAAAACTGTGTGGATGATTCTGGAGTGATGAACATTTTCATTGCATTTTCTTTTTAATCATTCAGTCTTTTGGTGAGATCATGGTAAAGTCAAGTCAAGAGTGTTGTCATTTTGAACATATATAACTTATGGAGGACATATTGAGATGAAACAATGCTCCTCCAGGACCCTAATGCTACAAACAGACATAGAGCTACATAAAACAACACAGACGTAGAGTAAAAGTAAGGTAAAAAGTAAAATGCGATGTGTACTTATTCATATAACGTGCATGTATGCACCATGTGTGAGAACAGTGCAAGACAAAAGACAATGCAAACAGACAGTACAATCTACTACAGGACAGATACATAAAATAGAACCAGTATACAGTCTGTTTGGTTCTGAATGAGTGCACGTAAGGATGCTAGTTTTTTCTCAACAAATGTTTGGCATCAGAGTTTTATAGCAGCATTTAAATTTGATGTGCAAAAACAGGTGAAGGTGAGTTAATAGTCTGAAACTCATATTGTCACTCTTCTTCTTGTCTGAATGTTTTTTGTTGTGCCTTATTAAGTCCTGAGATAACAGATAATTAGAAATCTCCCTTTCATTATCCCAAAACTATATTTGTTTAGTACCTGAAACCTAATCCATGTACAAGCCAGTTAAACTGAATGTCACATTCATCACAATTGCAAGATACTATAAAAAATCAGATGATGTCATGCGGTCTACCAAATGCCCCTGCTGTTGTGAGAAATAAAGAATTATGCTGAACTTTGGGGACTGTTTTAAATTGAAAGACTATAATTTACATTTACATAAAGAAACTTTGATATATTTTTAAATGCTTACATGTCTGCTAGGTTATCACTTTCATTTTAAAGTAGAAAATGTAAAATTCATAAAGCAACATTTGCCTTTCTTTACTGTAGTCTTGGACCTCATAGGGATACAAATAGAAGAATTTAAAGTAATAGAAGTAAAATGCTAGTCCAAACTTGGCACAGTAAAAGACCTAAAGAGAGACATCTGGGATTCTCAAATGAAAGCTGTTGACCTAATGACAGTAGCATGTTGGTTAAGCACAACAGAGTTTTCTGGTATTTGCTGATTCATTGATGGGTCTCTCAGTTCTATTCTCAAATCAAAGCCTAGAATTCTATGCTGTGATGAGTTTATATTAGAAGTTTAAAAAAGAGAACGATATGATACCTATATGCATACCTATCCTTAAACATCCCAGTTCATTCCTTCCCTTTTTCTTGATGTAAATGCTTTACTATTCACAATGACACTGTACTGCATTCATGCTGCTCCACTGATATGTTTTCTACTCAAAGGACAGGATGAAGGAAACCTGATATAAAAATCAAGATTGGAATTAAAGAATGAATTCACTGGTTTGAGGTTGTAGACCAGCCTTTTCTCTTTCTTACTGTTCATTGGAATTTAAATATGTCACAATTGCAAAGCAACAGAACCCTAGACCAGCACTTTAATTTTTTTAATTCCCATTATTTATTTCTTTTAAATGTACCCAATGCCATAATTCTAAGAATGGTTTAGCTAATCTACATTGACAGTTCAATGGCCCTGAATGCAGAAGATGCTATACCACATATGGCAAGACCCTAAACTTTAACTGAGATCTACATTTAATAAGATGTTTTTTTATATTATGTATTTGCTTAACCCAGGTGATATTCTATTGGAAGAAAAGCATGATGGTTCTGCCCTGTTATCTACACCTTGTTATTCATGGACCTGGGTTAATACTTGAGTTCACACTGGGGATTCATTCCAGGCCAGTCTGGGTGGGAAGACAGGCTGGACTATACTTGTGTGCTAGTACAGAAAAGAGTCTAGAGGCAAGAGAAACTTAAGCAAGAGAAACTTAAGCCCTTAAGCCCTTAAGCAAGAGAAACTGAGAATGACATGCCTTTCTCATTTGAAAGAATTCAAAGATTCTTTGCCATGCTGGCTGTCACAACATATACAGTTTGTGTGAAAATCTCTGGGGAACCTCACACCAGTCATATAAATTTGGAGTTTATGTTATTAGACCTAAGACAGAATATTAATGATATCATAATACTAACTTACATACACTTAATAAAATCTGAAACAGAAGTGGCCAGTTGTACCAATCATATGGTTTAACACCTAGACCCTTGAGTGGGCATCTTTTATACATGGTGCAGACTGAACTCAAGATCACTTGAAGAAAACTCAGTTTTAGATGAAACAAAGTTCGGTTTGCCTGTATTTGGCACACTTACACTTTCGCACACAGTTTGCTCAATCTATCGTTCTTAACTGTTATTAAACTCTGAAACATATTGATCACATGTATCTTTGTATTATACATTTCAAACTTTTACTCTGTCTTTGTACAATACCTTGCCTGAAAATGTATTACTGACCTGTAATAAATTAATAATTTAATAAAATATAAAATATATTTTAAATATTTTCTGTCGCCTGAAATCTCTCTCATAGTTACATGTTAACCATTTACTATAGGGAATGTTATATAATGAGCACTAGATGTATAGAGCAATAGTATAGAAAACACTTTACTGGATTAAAAAACACTTCTGGAAACACACCTTGGGACCTAAAGCTACTATAGTCCAGAATTATTATAAGTCAATTTCTGTATAAATTCCAATAGTTGCCTAATAACTGATTGAAATTCAAGATCAATATGTTACAATCTTGGATATACAGTTATGTAGAATATATTGTATTGCATATTTTAATGTGTGCTGATAAATAAGAAATGAACAGTATCAGATAAAAGTGTAAATATGTGAATATAAAGTTTTAAAAATATCAGTTGTTAACCTTTTAGTAAATCTTGTTGAAAAATACTCCAAAGACATTTTCCTGCTGCTATGACGGCACTGAATTTAGCACAGTAACTTTAATGAGAATAATGAAAAAAAATAAATAAATAAAAAAGATGATTCCATTCACACAAATAAACCAGTCTCTAATGACAGACATGAAAACAGACATCCTGCAGTCACCTGTGCTGTACACTTATTATGAACAGAGGTGACTTTTAATGTTCTTTTTTTTGCCAGCCATTTTTAGCTACAGCATTAATAGATTACACAACCAACTGGATCTGCTTCACTGCTTCCTCCCATCCTGTCTCTCTTTCTGCCTGTCCTCAACCTCCTCCTGCATGCATTTGTCCTAAAGACATGGGTCTTAATTACTCTAAATATAACCCTCGACAGGAGAAGGTTGGGCAGCATAACATTCTGTCATGGTTCCTTTATATATTCTTCTCCATTCTTTCACCCCTCCTCCACCATGTTGGCCCAGTCAAAAGCAATGTTTCTAGAAGTCACTCAGCATTTTCAGGTTCACAGATCAGGACACATTGGCTAGCATTCCCTGCAACATCCATCAGGAGCTAAATGCAGATGTATTTGCTGCATTAGACTGTCTAGCCTATCTCGTTTCTCATCTAAAGCATTCCTGTGTTATGCATACTGTTGTAATGGAAAGCTAAGTGAGTGGTATCCCTTCTTACATTTCTCTACCCAGCTCCTGCTTGTGGATGACTTGAGAAACATGATCGCTGATAATAAGCAGGGACAGTAAGAGGGTATGAAAACCCACTCCTTCATCAAGTTCTCACATCTTTCTTCCCTTCAACCCTATCATGCTGATATACCATACTAGAATTATATTTCACATGCTCTTTACTATTTTAATGTCTTCTGCACAGCTGTTTCATGAATGCACCATATTTAACTGGTCAGAAAATAGACATAGCCAATGCAGCTCTCTTTCAGCTGCTACTTAACTGTGATAAATGAACCTCTAAACACACCAAGAATACCATAGTATAGCTTTTTCCATAGTATTGCACTCAAAACCTGTAAGAGAATGGTATTTCTTTATTTTAATCAGTCTTCCATTAACATTTATTATACAGAATATTTTCACAATACGCTAACTATAAACCAAATGAAATAAAGTAATCATATTCAATAATTTACCAGAGAGACAATTCAATTAATTAAATCCAACAAATAAAATATCAGAACAATATACTCTGAAAGGCACATGTGCTTATATAACTTAAGTTGACAGATTAAGCTTTTTTGAGTAGAAGTGTCTAAGACTGCAATTGTCTACTGCCTTAAAGCAGGACTGCTTGCTTTAAACCTGAAAAAAGTTTGGGGATTGAAAATGCAGACTGAAGAAGCAGATGGTGTATTTTTCTGTCAAGTGTGATATGATGGAACATAAAAACAAGAGTAATAAAAAAAAAAGGAGTAATATAATATTATATGAGTGAGTAGGTGCCAAGCATTCAAATATACATCTAATAGGAGGCATGTACATTGTCAGGATATTGCTGCATGAAGTTACTTACCATTTCTACACGTCTGATGCACTGTTCACTTATTAATAATACAACTTGTATATCCTTAATCTGTTTTTTAATAAGTGCAAATAACCCAAGACAAACAGACTCAACAACCCAACTTCAAAACAAGATTTTAAGACATTGTTAAGCATCATCATCATCATCATCATCATCATCATCATCATCACCACCACACATTTTAGTTCCTATAACTGTTTCATGATGTACATATGTGATCTTTAGTTTCTCACTAAAGTATAGAAAAGTAAGAAAAAAAGCTTAAGGTAGAGATAACTGTTGTCCATTTTAATTATGCATTTTGAGGGAGAAATATTTACGATATTACATGCAATAGATCAAATCAACACATCGAACAAACACATCTGATACTTTGTATCAGAAACATTCAGCAAAGCAAGAAAGTTACGATAACAAACTGATCAATAATTTTCACGGAATGTTTGAAGTTCAATTACAGTAATAATCAACACAACCCATAATCCCAACCTGTATTCAGTTTAAATCATTGATCAGAGGCGATTCATTTGATCCGCACACAGCAATTTAGGCTAGAATGTGTCAGGCTTGTTGATTTGTAGCATGCAGTATGCAGTGAGTGTGAATAAATTCAGCTAATTCCAGGCTGCATTTGGTCTGTTGGTCTCCTGCACGGCTGATTAACACCTAAGACTGGTCCTTGGAGTCTGAGAGATGGCTCTCCGGTTTATCCAAGACCTGAGGCACTGACAGCAATAAACACGAATAGGAAATCGATATGGGCAGGAAAGCAGGGAACTGGAAGGAAGCCATTGGCCATTTTAATGTACGGGGTGCATTTATGCCGTTCGCATGGTGAGGAAAGAAGCATTAGAATATTAAATGAATAAAATATGACAGCAATGGAAAGGCAGCCATTTTGGAAATGATTAAAAATATGTAAGTTGCAATTCGATAAAGTGGAATGAAAAAATTCTAGCTGCCCAGCCAACCCCAAACAATTTACTGCCTGTTAGCCTGTTCCCCAGAGCAATTTCTTCTTCTCTTTTTTACATTTACAAAACTGTCCTTTTCACAAGGGTACTTTGCCAGAATGACTCACTTTGTCTTTGAACATGTAGGCAGGCCACAGCATATGTATAAAGAGGAAGAAAGCAAATGTGCAGCGGAGGAGGAGGTAAAATGAAGAATCTCAGCTATGTCACTTAAAAGCAATGGTTAATGTTGGGTGTGCGCCTAATTTCCAAAGGCATGTCTGGTGATGAAACATAGAGGCAACAAAACAGCCTTTAGTATACTAATGAGAGGAGCCACGGGTGCAGCAAGGTAAGTCATTGGACTGGGTTTTTGGCAAGGATTTAAAGTTGGAAGCATAACACTGGTCTAAAATAAGATTGAGATAGAAAATCATTTCCCTTGCCAATAATCTATGAAACCATGTGTTTGTACCACATGAATACATTTTTTGTGAATAATATTTGATGATTTTGAAAACACAGTGATCACTATAGGTAGGAGTCAGAGATTATATAAGTCCATATTAGACTATAGTCTACTGGTTTTTGTACTTGTAAACTAACTGTAATAAAGGCTCTTTATTTGCAACAGCCTTAAATGATGTAAATCTGTCAGTGTGTATGTAAGATTATTCATAAAACACACATACAAACAACAACGTTACAAAAAGTCAGATTAAGGGATAGATTGGTAGTTATAGCTCTTATGGTTAGATGAGTCATACACTAGCTGTCAAAAGTGTGGACACAGAAGACTAAATAAATATTTTATTGTCTTAAAAGAAGTGCTTAGTGGCCTCGTAATTAGCAAGAGTCCTTTTCACCTCTAAGGTTGGGGGTTTGATTCCCATCTTCACCGTGTGTGTGTGGAGTTTGCATGCTTTCTCTGTGCTTTGGGTGTTTCCTTCAAGTTTCCATACCCACCCAACAACCCCCCACCCCACCCCCCCACATCCCCCTGTTACATCAGACTCAATTGTCTATTGTTTGTATGATTGTGCCCTGTAAGGGGTTGGCGCCCTGTTTAGGGTGTCCTTGTGCCTTGTGCCCTAAATGCCTTGGTATAGGCTCCAGGTTCCTTGTTACACTGTGTGGGGTATACAACATAGACAATAGTAGATGAATGCACATTTTAATAAAGGCTAAAATGGCTGGATTTTTTTTTTATGTGACAAATGTAAAGTTAATGTAAAGTACTTGTTAATTACCATAGATTGATTTATTTCTGAATGTATTTTAAAAGTAGTAGACGCTAGCTGAAAAGTTGCTCAACATAAGCCTTATCAGAAATACTACTTACAAAATAAAATAGTTTTGATTTAATGAACAGTTTTCGTAGTTACTGCAATGTCCTTTGACTGTTGAACATGAACAAGCAGTGTATGGACATTAAATGAAAACCCTCCTGCTCATGATGTCTATTATCAGGGTTAACTTTTAGTGAGCTATTTATTAATCTTACAGTTATGGCAATTGCCTAGTGACATATCAATACATATGTTATAATAAGTGCTTTATGATATGAGCTTGACTTGTGTGAATTGAAAATCAATTCATTTTTATTGAAATTCCAGCAGTTGTTTTATGACATTATACAACCAATATGTGTAGTGTGAAATTTTTCATATGGCTTTAATAAAATAAGTCCTTTCTGACTTTCTGAAGAGGCACTTGATAGATTATGCTTTGTTTCTACTGCACGAGTTTAGTCAGCCCAAGGTAATTTATTAGAGTAGCTGTCTCAGCTGTCTCCTCTCAGTGAAAAGCCCAACCCAGTCCTCTGTTTGAGTAATCAAGTCGAGTGGTTAGATTTTGCCAAATGCCAAAAAGAAATGCATTTCCACTGATACGCTAATGGCAATGGCAAAATACTCCCCACCCCCTGTATGAATTGCTGGAGATGGTCCATTTAAAGCCACAGTGGCTTGGCTGACTGCTAACACTTTCCATCCTTTAAAACCTTATATAAAGATCAATTCTCTGTATTTTTGCCAAATATTAAGGATGGATTAAGCTGTGCTCAATCCTTGAGTGACTGAGAAAGAGTGGCTTTGTATGGTTGTATCCTAAATGGCTGTTTCTCAAGGATCGCTTTTGGGAACAATCTGGATTTATAAATTCACTTTAAAGAACATGTAGAAATTGCAGTTGGCCTGCACACAATGTCACCTAGTGATAGTGCAGTGAAAAACTGGATGAACCACTGTGCAAATTATTTTCCCGATTCTGTGTGTTCATATAATGCAAACTTTACATACAGTGATGGTCAAAACACTGGACACTGCTATTCATAGTTAGCTTTTATTCTTGCTTCACAACACAGTGTCACAGTGAGAAATGTAGTTACCAAGAGGTTTTTTGTTCTATTTAAACTATCCCAATAACCTGTAAATTAAATCTTTTGAGTTTGAGTAAACATTTTTAATTTCACATTGAAAATTGAACATTGTCTGCCCCGCCTTCGTCTGCTCCTCCCTGTCATCACACCTGATCCTTATTGTGTCATTGTCTTCTTGTATTTAACTGTGCCGCGTTGCTTCGTGCAGCGCGGCATCTACTGTGATTTGTCCTGTCTAGTCTGCGGCCTGTTTCATGTTTTCTGTTATTAAACCCTATTTTGACTTATGCTATCCTGCGTTTGGGTCCGCTCTGTTTCCCGGCGTTACAGTATTATACAATGCAATAGAATGTCATTCATTTACACTATTCATAAATGTCTTTAACAAACTGCTTTATGTAACCTGTTTTTTTAATTTAAATTTACATGTGTCACCCAAATGAGGATGGGTTCCCTTCTGTGTCTGGTTCCTCTCAAGGTTTCTTCTTCATATCATCTCAGGGAGTTTTTCCTTGCCTCCGTCACCTCCGGCTTGCTCGTTAGGGATAGGGATAGATACAGTATGTAGATATGCATTTTCTACCACTTACCCAAACTACCTTGGGTCACGGGGAGCCTGTGCATATCTCAGGTGTCATCGGGCCTCAAGGCAGGATACACCCTGGACGGAGTGCCAACCCATCGCAGGGCACACACACACTCATTCACTCACGCAATCACACACTACGGACAATTTTCCAGAGATGCCAATCAACCTACCATGCATGTCTTTGGACCGGGGGAGGAAACCGGAGTACCCGGAGGAAACCCCCGAAGCTAGGGGAGAACATGCAAACTCCACACACACAAGGTGGAGGTGGGAATCGAACCCCCAACCCTGGAGGTGTGAGGCGAACGTGCTAACCACTAAGCCACCGTGCCCCCAATTTTAAATCAATATTTTTTAATTAATTTTAAACTTTAATTGTATATATTGATTTATTTATTTTTATTCTTTTCTTCTTCTTCTTCTTCTTCTTCTTCTTCTTCTTCTTCTTCTTCTTCTTCTTCTTCTTCTATATTTATTTCTTTTTCTCTCTCTCTTGTTTCTATACTTCTGTAAAACTGCTTTGAGACAATGGGAATTGTTAAAAACGCTATACAAATAAATTGAATTGAATTTAATTGAATTGTTTAGCCGTGTCGTGTTTCTAGTTTTCGTGTATTAACTTCTTTTTGTTTTTTGTAATTTTTATTTCACACATTTTTGAGAGTATAAAGCTAAAAGAATTGACCAGATCACAAGTCATGTCGCCATAGTCTTTCTTATTACAACCGTAAAATCAAATCTTCTAGAATGTCAAACACACTTAAAGTATGGTAAACTTTTGTTTAGTCAAACAATAACTCCAAAACTATTGTTTTTAATCAAGATCTAAAGTACCATTGCTCACAGTTCACTTGAAAATCTGTTATAATACAGTATATTTATACATGGGTGTGAGACTCTAGCACATCAAAGAGTGTGAGTAAGTCCAGTTCAGCATGAGAGCATTGATGATAATAAATCCCTCAGTCATAAACAGGCAGAGAGATTAGCACGCCTCACATCTGGGCAGCTTTGCAGAGAAAGCTGAGAACAGAGGAAGTGTGTCTGATGATAAGAACCTTTTTTGGGGGTGTTCAGAAAACTGGAGATATACACTTTTTCCTTTATGCACATACATTAATGATTTGTATGTAGTTTACTCAAACCACTCACCCAGCACTTAATTTTCACCTTCAACATTTAATCACACTGCATCAGCTCAAAATAACCAAAAGATATTTATGTGCTATATAATATGCAATATTCAGAGTTAATCAGTCAAGTACCTGTTAATTGAATATTTATTTGCAGAAAGTTCTCCTTGAAAGTCAATTTACCTGCAAAGACAATGAATCAAAATGATCAGACTAGCACTGGATGGTTGCTATTGCACCATGCTCAAACATATGTTGTACAAGAAATATGCATAAGTCTCTTGCATGACATCTATACAGTGTTAAGTGTTTTCTGGGAACACTGTGAATGAGGCCGGAATACACCCTGGATGGGACATCAGTTTCTCAGGCAAGGTAAATAATGTATAAACAGCATTCAATTAAATGATCCACACTACCGGTTAGCAAATTATTGCTGATACTATTACTCACTAATAGACATGTAAACACAACATGGTTGCTTATTATTAGCAGTGTTATGTGCAACTGGGCTGTTACAATGTGATACATAACAGTCACAAAAACAATATGTGCAATATGTGCTTTCATAGTCATCAAGTATGCTGTAAAGCAAATTATGATAGCATAGCATGAGCATGAATGATAGTAATAAGAGGAAGAGTGGCTAAGGACTCTGTGAGCTTGCATGCTGCTAGTCACGATGTAATGACATATGACAGATCCAGGCCACTCTACTGTTATCATAAAAGAGCTCTGAGTGCTATTGATCCTGATGTTACTCCTGGAGTTTCAACACACTGTGCTCAGATTAACTCACGTCTGCAGGGTACAGAAAGCTAGGAGACCTCACTACAACTTACAATGCTTCAAAAATAAAGTGTTAAAACAACCTTGTGGGAACACACACACACACACACACACACACACACACACACACACACACACATACGAACAAATAATGTTGACTATGGTTATTGCTGAATATACTGCTCAGAATTTCTTATATAAAGTTTGCTGTTCCTTGTGTCACAGTGGGAGAAGTCAGATCTGAAATGCTCTTTAAGCAATCTGACTTCATATCCATTTTATCCGTTTTTATTTCCGTTTTCATATCCGTTTTTAAAAGAGATTATTGTTAGACCTGAAATGTTCAAGTACCTCTATGATCTGCTATATAAGACCAGGCTGGGTGTTATTTGCTTTGATATGAAGCTGATTTATGGCTTTGAGAAATGAGCCACTCACTCTACAAATTCATACACAAGTACCAACTGTCCTAACTTGACAAAGGTTAATAACACATTCTTAGGTTTGTACTCCATCAATGTAACACATAGCTGACATAAACAAAGTAGCCTTAGATGATCGTCTGGCTTTGCCTTTTTGTCCACCATTGAATAAATCATGCATAAACAATGTCAGAAGTCACTGTTTGGAAAGAACACATATTACTTGGAGTGGCTTCCCGAGCTACTATATGCATTTGAACTTTTCTTGAATATGATAACCAATGCACTGCTAAGTAATCTATTTCAGGAAATGGGGCAGAGGTGTACATAGTGTTACAGGATCACACCTTTTTTGTGCTACATCAAGATCTTTATTGCTTGCAAATTCACTTGTCATTATTCATAATTATTAGATAATTGCTATTACCCAATTCTCTTGCTTGTATTTAAAATCCAGCTGTTAGATAAAAAAACTAGATATGAGATGCTCTGGCTTACTTTTGTACCTTTCACTGGGAACTCTTTAAAGAGGCAAGTTTCGGGAACATTTGCAAGACTTAGGAATATGTAGCTAATTCTTTAGCTTATTTTCTAAATATTTGGATAAAATTATGATAAAGATATGTTGATTGTATCTCTACAAGAATTCAGTTTTACTTCCATGATTAATTTTAGCTGTTAATGCAATGTAACTTTGTATAAAGCTGATATAAGTCCAATAGCTGACTGGATATTGTGTAGTTTGGTAGCTGTCAGGCTGATAACCTATCTATCTAGTTAGTTACTTAGCTAGATACATAGTTGTGTATCTAGCTAAGTAACTAACTAGATAGATAGGTAATCAGCCTGATTTATCTTCTTTAATTGCTTAATCCTTATCAGGGTCAAGGTGGATATCCTAGGAACACTGTGAGCAAGGTGTGAATACACCGTGAATAGGATGCCAGTTCACTGCAGCGCACTATGCAGACACACATTCACACTCCTAGGGGAAAATCAGCATACATGAATTAGGATGCATGAAACATGATCATATTCATTTCAGGTCAAATAAACATGTAACATGGTAACATTATTAAACAGGTAATGTCCTAATGTTAAAATGTTATGTCTAATAACATGTCTAATAATTGAATATATTATATAACATACATTAAACACTGTAACACTGTCTTGTATATTCTCATGTTTGCAAGTTTGTATTAACTTGCAAGATTAAAACATTTTCATTTAAAAAATGAAATTAGGAGTAATTCCTACCTTTTATAAAACTTAATGTTTATTTTAATAAAATCCAAGTATAGCTCCCATGCTCATTTGAAGTGAATGTGAATTTGTCCAAATTTCTCTCTCTCTCTCTCTCTCTCTCTCTCTCTCTCTCTCTCTCTCTCTCTCTCTCTCTCCTCTTCAGGGCCATTTCCAATTATTCAGACATTAAATTGCACTGCTGCACTGTTTGACGTGTCCTTACATTACACCCAACACTGGCTGACAATGTCAGCTATAAATACCACACCATGTGGTGCTCTGAGACTAAAAACAAAAACCTCCCTGTACCCGCCGCCTCTGCATATTCATGGCTGTACTCATATAATGGAAATTCAGATTATCAGTATAAGACAGCGTTGTTACCACCATCATTATTTCCACTGAGCTGGTCTGGATATTCCTGAATCACTTTCACATTTGCAGAGTGGATTGAATTAGGTTTCAAATGAGATAAACCATGTGGTTCTATTCTTATTTTTTCTCCAGAGGCTCTTGCTTATGTATGAGTGAATTCAGTTCCTGTTTTCCATTGCTTCTTTTGGCTTGATATATTTACCATCCAACTGGACAGATGAAGCAGTAGGAGAGGAGAGTGTGTCCCCGTGGGATAGAGCTATTTTATCCTTGTTGGCAAGCAGCAGACTGGAATGACGGTTGTCTCTCTTCAGCTTTTAACTTACATTTGAAATTTGTTTCCACACATAGTATATTTACAAATGCTACAAAAGCATGAAAGAGAAGTATGCAATTTCAGGATATCAATAAAGATAATGTACTGTGGCTCTTGGCTTTATCAGTAATAAATAAAAGTGTTATGTAAGCAGATAAATAAGCTTGACATCACAAACATTCCTGTTGTACTACCACAGAAAAATCTGACCAGAATTGTACCTAACTTATGTGCTTTGTCTGAACTACCATGAGCTCACAATGATTTATAACAACTCCCCCTGTTCTGTCTTGCTATTTCCAAAATTAGTCCCTGCAAAGCCATTCTCTCTCTCTCTCTCTCTCTCTCTCTCTCTCTCTCTCTCTCTCTCTCTCTCTCTCTCTCTCTCTCTGTATTCCTCAGAGCATTGCAGCAGGACATTGGAGTGCACAGTGATTTGCTGATGCACTTGTATGCAGACCTTGGCGTGCCTCTAACCGGATGCCTACGCCAGTTCTGAGTACCTTTTAATAATTGTGTGTGTATTAGTCAGTGGATTTATTTCTTTTCCACAGCAGTTTACATATGGCCATATTTGACCTTTGTTGGGTCTGGGAAACCAGCCAGGTTGAGTTCCTGAACACAGTCTAAGAAACAAAACAAGAAGATACTAAAATCTATATTAAACTATAAATAGTGTTGTGCCTACATGGGATAAAAAAAGAGGATACATTTTCATTAATGTAATGTTTTATAATAAATAATAATTCAAACAAGTTGTATGTTATTGAAATAGTTTTGTCCCTAAAGTTTGTCTCAAGGTTAACCTCAATGAGACAATGCAGGATGAATTTGTTGTCTTATTTATGGGATGCACTCTGATTACCTGACCATTGTATGTTTCTGGAAAAATCCATAAGATGATGGAAAGTGTTGCCCACACTGTGTATTATAATGTCTTCTTCTGATCCATTCGTCTTTTAAAAAGAAAACACTGAGAACTGCGTAATTAATTAGCCCTTTTCTTGAGTCTAGACCACTGCCTTGGCTTTTTAATAGGGATGTAGAAAATGAGAACTAGAAAAACAGTCTAACTTTTTTTTTAATTCACTAATAAAGCAACACCTAGAGTAGTATTCAGATGCTTTAAGAGATACAAATACTTAAAAAAACAATTGGCAAATTGTTCTAATTAATCTCTAATTCTAATTTGTTCAAAACAAATCTCTAATTCATTTCTGAGTCTCTCTCTCTCTCTCTCTCTCTCTCTCTCTCTCTCTCTCACACACACACACACTCTCTCTCTGGCTCTCTCTCTCCCCGTCTCTCTCTATCTCTCTCTGTTTCTGTGTATAAACGAATCTGTTTGGTGGCCAGATGGAAAAAGCTGAAGGAGCAGTAATTCCTTCGTAAAAAAGTAAATTCCTATGGTTTCTATTAAAAATAAGCCACGCCATACATCATTTTATTTTAACAATGTTTGATAAAATTAAGCACACAGTATCAACAGCCATATACTTCTTATATTATGATTCATAAAAAAAACATCAGTATAAAAAATAAAATAGAAATAGTTAAGAAACAGTGTCGGATAAGCGGTAGAAAATGAATGAATGAATGAAGAAACAGTGTAAAATCTACATATTAAATATTACCCACAATTGGCATTCCATGGTGTACATTTACAAATCACAAAACATGAATTTCATACTGTGGTATACACATGCTGACCCTGATCAGGATAAAGTGGTTATTGAAGATGAGTACGGACAGAGGTGTCGAGCTGACAGACAGTAGACTTCATATAGATCCTCTCTTGAGTCAATAAAAGGCAAGAAATTTCGACTTAAGTCTAGGGCCAGAACTGCATATGACGGAAACACACATCTGTCCTATATGTGCAAATCCTATGCAAGTCTCTGAATACTGTTTAAGTTGTATAGCTATAGCTTAAGTTTGAATACAATTTTGTTAACCAAAATTTCACTATATGTGTAACAACCCTAAAACAGACCTATGACCAAGTTGAATATAATTATATTTTTTACCCATTCTCTTTCATATTTGTAGATTCAAACATAAAACTTTATATTCAAACTGAGCTGTGATAGAGTTCAACTATTGCAAGAGGCTTCTGGAAGCTCAGGATTACAATGTGTAATCCCTGAAAAATAGCTAATAGGTTTTGCTATGAGAGAGACATTTTTATAAAAATAACTAAGTTTTGCAACAGGAATTTAAGTTTACTGGTCACTGTGATTTCTTCATAAAGCTCCACATTCACTGTGCTCCAAGTCCACAGTCAGTCTTTCTCTATTCATTAACACTAACAAGAACTGACAAGGGATTAAAACTCCTATGCCTAAGGATTAGATACAAAACCAAAACCTTAACCCTAGTTCCAGCTCTGGTAATCCAGCCGCCCAGAGAACTTAACTTCATGTGTGCAGTACAAAAATCACCAAGCACAATACCAGAAAAAATCTTGTTATATAAAGCTTTCAGGTCATTGTATAGAAGTCACGAAATGACTGACTCCTCATTCAAGTGTCTTTCAATTAACTACATAATACTTCCACAATATTGAAACAGAAAGAATGGGTTCCATATTGAGGAAAAATCACATTTTATATTAGTTTTATAATGGTAATACATAATGGGCAGTAAAAGTATGTTTATAAAGTATGTTTTGCTATGAATGGATCATTTCATTCTATTTCCTTGATGTGAAAGGATCAAAAGGTACAATACTACTTTTCATTTTTTTTTTGCCAATACTGAAACATCCAATAGTGATAGCCATCCATTATTGTGTGAAGCAATAACTTCAAAACTTCAAAACTCAAAGTGTCACCAAACAAAAATCATTTACATTGCAAGAACCATAAA
Source organism: Tachysurus vachellii (assembly GCF_030014155.1). Lineage (NCBI taxonomy): Eukaryota > Metazoa > Chordata > Actinopteri > Siluriformes > Bagridae > Tachysurus > Tachysurus vachellii. The sequence goes on from NC_083460.1 coordinate 28,928,115, forward strand.
TGTAATACAGTATAAAGAGATAATAAAAGAAAAAGAAAAAATCAAATCACTCTTTATGTCTAGTTCTAAAAAGAAATTTCTTTCCAAATCCAATTCTATCTTTTTGCCTTTATTACAGGATCCAGAATCCATCATGTTTCCTTGATGAGCTGTTTTAATGCCATCATTCAATTTTTTAACCCATTTCTCATGTGCCGAAATTGCTATAGTAGTGAAATTGTAATAGTTATAAAAGATGTTTAATCTTATATATATCTACAGTATATATGTATACTTAAAGGGTATGCTTAAAGTGTTTAAAAGATTTTCATTATAACATGGTTAAGTACAAAATTTGTACGTATTATGTATACTAAGTACAAAAATAGTTAAAGTATATTTATACATAGTTACACGTAATCATCATTAGTGTGGCTGCAAATACTATACCATCAATACCCTCAATACCTTCAAATCAGTTTGGAGGTTTATTAAAAAACATGTGACAATTCTTATTCCCCCGAATTCGCTGGCCTGTGTGTGGTTTAATCTGTGTATGTATGGCATCAGCTGAACACGCCATGTCCTGAGAAGCTTAAGAAAAAGATTCCACTAATCCTATCAACGATATTCATCAGTCTCAGACAAAAAGCTCCTTCTCTTTTGTCCTTGGCAGAAGGGATGGACTGCCTCACAATGTGTTTGTGTCTCCTAAATTGGCGCTCATAGTCATCCTGTTTCACTGTCTGCTTTCCAAGCCGTCAGTGACAGACACGATGATCTTAACAGCGGTGTTCAAAAGCTTTGGACTTCCCCTGCTTAAGGAGGTCACTGGGTTCATTCCTTGCTCCCTCTTGGTTTCTTTACGGAAATAAGTGCGAGACTTGCATGCACCACCCCCACTACCACACATGATGGGCTAGGAAGTATGCTTTTAAGAACACACTGCGAGGAAGTGGAAGCTTTTGTGAAGAGATATTGTGCCATAGTGCAAGAACTGAAATAGGTTAAAGCTCAGAGCCTGGGAACTAGATGGGGGTGTAGAACAAGTCTATTTTCATCTCTTTATACAGACAAACAACTCGTGCTATTATCTAACTTTCTCAGTTTGTGCAATACACTTGTTTAAGTCTTGTTATGCCTGAAAATAACATCAAAAACTTTAATGGTATAAAACCGTTCCGTATGAGGTTTTCTGTTCCCTTCATGCATACGGAGAGACTTTGGTAATATGTTTAAACAATGTGTGCCTGCTGCTCCCCTATTGTTAACATAGCAGCACTCAGGTGACCTAATCTAGTTATGAAAATCTAAAAATGGCATCCTAAAGTTCAAGCTTTAGATTTGGAGCTGGGAGCCAGTGCACAAGTCTGATTAATACTGCAGCACATGGAAAAGTAACACAGTGACAGGCCTGTTAACAACACCAGAGCAGCTCAGGTAACCCCGTGTGAGGCTGCTATGCTTAGGCTCGCCCACGTGCTGTGACCTCAGATCACCTCTGTTTTAGTTTATTTGTTTTTCCCCTGTTTTTTTTCCTCTTTCAGTTGCAGTTCTGCCGTGCGTCATAAGAATGCGGTTCCACAGAGACCATTACCAGTAATTATAGTTTAAATGAGACGGGGAGCGAAACAACATTCTCACTGGACACACTGTTCCAGAGCATTTAGTTCAATGGAACAGAAAATAAAGGCAGCAACACATAAGGAAAAAAAATCACTGGTCCGTCAGCCAATTCTAAAGTGAGAAGCTCAAGCTGAGGCAGAGTGCCCAAGTATGTAGTATGATTAAGCACTGGTGTGTGTGTGTACATTCTGCCACATCAGCAAGTCATTCACAACTGACATCCAAAGGTCTTTGCCACTCCCCCAACACTGTGAATGGGGTGCTACTACAATTTGTTTTATTTATCTTATTTTACATGCTGTGATTCAGTTGCAAATGTGTACTAAGCACACAAATGTGTGTTTACAATAAATATGATATACAGTATATTGATGACTTTAAAAAGGTCTAGGACAGCTAAAATTTTAGATTGCTCTTATTCACTTGAACCCCAAAACAGCTATTTGTTGTTTTCTTATTAGCACTTTGGTCTATATAAACAGTTCATTGATTCTTGTCCTGTGTGAGATTTTATTTTGTTTCTCATTGTAATTCTGAGCACTGTTTCTGATCATTGTCCTGGATTGTTCTTTTTCTTTTTTTGATCTTATAATCTGGTTTTCTCTACATTGCTCTGTTTGCACATCTGGCAACCTTTTCCTGTTTGATAACGACTGTATTTGGTGATATGTATTATTAATAAAGTATTTTACTGACATCCAATTGTCTCAATTGCATATACTGTTTATGCTCATTTTGTCAAATGAATGAACAATTAATAGAACATTCAAAGTTTGTTGTAGTTACCTTGTACAGTGAACTGCAAAAAATAACAATAATCCAATCCAATCCAATCACAATTTCTGCACCGATATTTCCTACAATGAATCTTTGTCCTTCTAATTAGGGGAAAACAAATGAACTCAGCAACACTGAATTTGCCCACAAAAAAAAAAGCACAACCATGCACTTTGCTAAATATCACTCCTAGAGAAACAGGACATGAATCATATGCGCACAACCTTTTTGTTTTTAACATTTACTCTAATTGCAATTGGTTTGAATACAATGACATGTTCATTAAACCAGTTCTGCTGTGTATCTAGATAGAAGCCTTTATGTGTCACCTACACATTACAACACAATGAAATTGTTTCTTCACATATCCCATCTTGGATGTTGGGGTTAGATATGATACATCACCTCTGGAACAGTGAGGTTTAAGGACCTTGCTCAAGGACCCAACATTAGCATCTTACCAGTGCTGGGGCTTGAACCTCAATCCTTCAATCAACAACCCTGAGCCTTAAACACTTGAGCCAACACTGCCCTTTGTGCTTTATCATCCTGATATCATTCCAGCATAACTTTCAGAGTACAATGTTGAACCATTGGGGGCATATGGCCTTCCAGAATGGTTTGGTAGTCCTTGGTAGTGATGCAGCCGTCTAATACAAGTAGTTCACAAAGGTAATGCTATGATATTGCAGCCCAAATAATCACTGATCCACCCTCATGCATCACTACAGCATTCAACAGTTCAGGTGGTAAGTATTTAGGCCTTTTCCACACTGTAACACTGTTAACATTGTGCACTGGCACCAGTGACCAAAGGTTTGGCTATTGCAGCCTAACCATGTATATTGACCTTGTGGAGTGATTTAGTCCCAAACAAGATTAAGTCAAGATGCTATGTCAGAGGGATACTATTTCATGATTTTTTTAGAATAACCTTGTCATAGGCAGATAAATCAATTACATAACATCTTCCAGCAGACAGTCTAGCAGCTTGTTTTAAGCAGTGTTAGTAGTAACATTGCCCAACAGTGTTCAACACAGCAGGTGAGTTTCTTATTGCCAGTGTGTGAGGTGTATACAGAAGAGCTAATTTCATTAAACAAGGTAGCCAAGTTTCAGCTTATTTTGAGTCCAACTATATCTCAAAACAACACACACACACACACACACACACACACACACACACACACACACACACACACTTGTTATATTTCTTAGCCTTTTCATGGGAAACAAGGTCACATTGATGCACACACATTTCTAACCACCTTTTCCTCTTATTTAAAAAAAAATAATAAACATTTTTAATATATAACCAAACAAGTACTTTGACAACTCTTCTCTTTTAATGCTGGATGAGTTTAGAGAACACAAAGGCTACTCCTCAGGACAGATACTCTACAGATCTTTCAGGCATATATGTCCTCCCATGTGGACTTCCTTCAGTCTTATGTTCACTTCACACATTTAAAATAAAGTAATGTAAATGGATTGAGGTGGCCAGAATCATGGTCAAATGCATGATGCTGTTTCATTATCATTAATATTATCAATATTGTACTAGAATATTCATTTGCAACATAATTCTAGCTTCTTAGAAGAGTCAGACAGATTTTGATTTAAAAATATTGTGGTACTTCGTAGAGTCGATGACGCCATATATCTGCGAAGTTGGCCATGGTCCCTGAGGAAAATCAACCCCAAACCATACTTTGTTAGGGATTATGTTTTCTTTTGTATAATTATACCTTTATTCATGTCAAACTCACTGTGAGTGTTAACATATAACTCTCATTAAACCATAAATTCTGTTTCCAGCCAAATTTCCAGTAGCACCAAATAGACACTTATATAGGACTAAAAGTACTTTTTTTTTTTTAAAAAAAAAGACTTGCTTCTGGCACACCTTACAAACCATTTACTGGCATAGAGGTGGCCTCTATTTGCATTTTGGCCCCAATTCTTGAAGGTTTTTTGCCTCTTAAACCATGTAGTAGAAAAATACACTTGAGGGTTCATGAGCTCTGATTGTTGTACTATTTTAAATTATTCCTCTAATGGTGGATATGGGTGTTTCCAGGCATGTAGCTATTTTTAACAGTCATTGCCAGATTCATGAAGGTCAACACACTTTTAGATATTTGGCTCTATGTTGATTATGGATTGTGTCTGTGTGAGAGCACTGCATATGGCTAATAGTGTATGCATGCTGCTGCCTCCTACTATTGAGATGCCAGAGAGAGAACACAAAGAGAACAGTAAGATAGAGAGAATCCCAGTTGGGCATTATGCTTGTACACAAATGGTCCTGCCAGGCGACTGTGTTACTAGGCGACCAAGGTGCAAAACAAACCATAACAGAAATAAGAGGTGGTGCAATGAGCTCATCCATCACAGGAATCTCTCCCCACAGTCCATGATGTTCAGGGTTGGAGACCTGAGGTCTCATTAGAGTTAAATATTCCAAGGTCTTTTATTCAGTTGTCCTTAACATCAGCAGACAAAGTGTATGAGCTGCATCTCATTTCAGTTTCCTAGCAGGCGGTGAATTAATCATTTATTCGGCACTTGCACACCTGTAATTCAAAACGAGCACACAAATAGAATGACAACATTGTTAGCTATTGTAGAGGAAAATATCCATGCATACAGATGTGGAAAGTGTGTTACATATTTGTGATACTTTCAAAACAACAAAAATGTATTGCTACAGTGTTAAGTAAATTGTTAAGAACCTAATGTTAAGAATATACAGTACATGTCACTTTTTATTTTATTATTTTTTAATATTTATAGTATACAGTTCTATAATATTGACACCATAGAGCTGCTTCACTTCATGTTAAATCACAGTTATTCATGTACTTGGTTGTTATGTTATAAAAAAATGTAACTGTTACGAATTCATTTTAGCTTTCTGACTAAAGAAATGCTGACTTGAATGAACCTTCAGGGTGGACAAAGCTGTTTATATTTCCATTAGAAGCAGTAAAAGATTCACAAGGTCTGAGTATAGCCTTTCTTCTACTACTATAAAAGTGCATGAAGCTATGCTGTCTTGCATGAGCGGTGTGATCTCTCCCCATTCCTTCCAGCACAGACAAGCCCGGCAACGATTCAGGAGAAGTAGGTCACTCGCTGCAGTCAGAAATTATGCAATGCTGAAAAAATGTGCCTTCACTGGCAACAGAGCCTAGGGAGAAAATGTCCAATGCCTCATGGATTGTTAAAAGATAGTGGAGGAGGAAAGTGTGTATGTGTGTGTGTGTGTGTGTGTGTGTGTGTGTGTGTGTGTGTGTGTGTGTGCGTGGGATCCTCCAACAAAAAGTATACCAGCTAATGCAATCTATTTGCTATCACAGAACATGTTGTTCAGCCACTGAAGGCTACGCATATAGAAACATTTAGGAATGATAAAAGAGAAGCATTGATATAAATTATAAGCCTTTTAATCATGGGTTTTTCTCAGAAGAAAAATTGCAGCAACTCTGTGGCAAGCAAAGTGGGTCTCTGCACCATTCCCATAGCAACCAGCCCTATTGCTGCTGGGAAATGCCAGCGTGGAAGTGTATTATTTAATTAAGAGCAGACTGTTCGCTTTCTCTTTCTCTCCTTTTTTCTCTCCTAGACACACCTATACTAGTTTTTGGCCAATAATTGAAAGAGACGTGTATTTACATAAGACGTTTTTTTTTTTTTTTTTTTTTTTTTTTTTTTTTTTTTTATCAACAAGCTTCTACATATTTACACAAGGTGAAAGGAGCATATGAAAGCAAATGGTTTCTTAATAATGTGAACTGGATCCAAAACAGAAAAAAATTCTTTAACTGGGATCATGGATTCCAGATAAAACAAAAGGTAATGGCCTTTAATAATTAATCAATTTCATATTAGGTCATTCTGAAAATATAAAACTCATCTGGGGGTTAAGCATTGAATGCAAGTATAACAAATAAGTGGATGACGTAAATGTAAATTTAAGTCATATTAAAGATCTTTATTTTTGTGATCATGGCACAGATGAAAAACGATTAAAGTCGGTGCAAAATTTGTCAATAAATGGAAAATTTAAAATTGCCACCACAGAAGATACATTAAGATTTAATTGTTTTTTCTAATTTAATTTTATTCCGCTACTGTCACTCTTTCTGCCACTGTATGTCTAGCTCACTGTCTCAAAAAAATCGAAAGTGCTGGATCTAATACTATTTTAGAAGCTGCCGAATAACGAAAGCCATATTGTTAAATTAACACAGATGTGAATAACATGATAATTACAACTAGGACTATTCATGCAGCAATATATTGGCAACATATTCTAGACTTTTATTGGATGTTTATTTGAATAATTGCCATTTTCTCATTTATGTACCATCATATTAGCCTTGTTTGTTTATTTTGTCTTTTTCTAGACACCACAGAAAAAAAGGAAAGTTCACATTTTCTACCCCGATTGTTTCAGGTTTAAAAACATGTGCTTGTGTTTAAATGCAGTGGTCTCAGATGCTTCTACTCAAGAAACATCTGCCACCTTCCGAACAAGATGCAAGTCATTTTACTAAGCTGACTCTGAATATGGAGAATTTTTGCCATATATATATTTTGCCTGTAATAATAAAAAGAATATTTAAAAAACTGCTGCTGTGTTCAATTACATGTGCATTCTAGGCATTTCTATCACTATGTAATGTTTTGATTGGTTCATTTAGTTGACACAACTCAGATGTTGTTCTTATTTCTTATGGTTCTTATGGATATGGATTTCAATCAGCTGTATTTTCTTAGTAGTAGCTGATAAGCAGCTTGTTTATATTGATGTGGAAAGACAAAAATACTCAAAAATGAAAAACCAGGTTGTGAGAATCTTAACAGAACATTAAGCCTTTGTCCTGCATCTGAAAAATAATATTTTATATTATTCCATACAGGGCCAGAGCTGGTTTCAGAAAATACCACTGTGTCAGCATATTTTGGCACTAAGGCCTGTTACTATAAAAAATGATAACATTAAAATGATAGAGACCTGTGTTTTGCTTTGCAGCTGGCATACAGTCAGAGCCATGCTGTTGCATTCATTTAATCAGAACCTTATGAGCAGTCAGAACCTAGAAATTAACAGAATACCGTATAAAAAAAAGTAGTCGTAATTTAAAAGTGGACAAAAAAAAAACACTAGTTCCTTCTAGTAGCCGTTTCTTGGTTGTCACCAGTTATGGTAAGTGTGAATGTGTCTGTTTTTCCTTTCCACTTTGTGGCTTACACACCCCTAATTTTATTCAGTCTGACATGTTTCTCAGCAGAATGGCATAACTGATAGTGAGACTAAATTAATTTTACTGTCCAGCTGACCACAACTTTTTGGTGTTAATTTCTGTAGAATGCAACACACACACACACACACACACACACACACACACACACTCACACACACACACAGCCCAGTAGATTAGCTTTAATAAAAACACAGGCTTGACTTAGTTGCCATGCCAACAGTACAGAACAAAGAACCTTAATGGTGTGAGCAGTGTGAGACACAGCATCGAGATGTCAAGAGACTCCCTCTCTATGTCACATGCACAGACATAATACATGTTTATCCTACATTTTAAAAAATCTGAACTACATAAAAAAAAATTATCGTTTTTTTTGCCAATTGAACACAGATGGTGAACATTTCATAAGCAAATTAACACTTACTTCAGATATAGCTGAGCAGCTAATGTTTGCCAATTTTTGTGTCCAAATTCTGCTTCATGAACTGACGCTATGAGTCTAATGTGGCTTACATGTTGGCTATTAGATTAACATCATGAAATCTGGCATATGAAATCTTATGTAATGCAAATTATCACTCAATTTTCTCAAACATCTCAAACACAACACCTGCCAAAGAAAGGCCATTTATACTTCATTTAAAAATATCCCAGCCATGTATTTATTAAAAGGACATTTATAATACATGCATAATGTTGAATATAAAAACAAATTTGTAACAAAACATTATTAAAGCTTAATCACACACATTTTAAATGTTAGCTAAGTTAACTTTAGTAAACAAGCTTTTTTCATTTGTTGTAGATGCTTGAATTTTTTAATGATTAACAATGTGTGTTCCCAGCTTATTTATATAACAGTGGTGAGGAATATATAATAAAAATTAGTTAGTAACAAGATATTAGTTTCTTGTTAGTCACTAATGCAGACAGCTCTCATTAAGGATGTAAAGAAATATAAAGAATTAGTAAGGAACAAACATGAACTCGGATACAACACTCAAGTACAAACACAGATATAAAAGAAAGGTGCACTTTTTTTTTTTTTTTTAAAAAGCAAGCCAGATACATTCACAGACAGAAAAGCTATTCAGTGCTTCACTCATCCTTAGTAAATGCCTGGTCAGGGTTGTGGACATATTAGTGCTAGCAGTTCCATCTCTGGGGTTTGGGGATTTTTCCAGTTTGGATGCACATGCACACACACACACACACACACACACACACACACACACACACACACACACACACACACACACCTTATTCCTGCACAAGAAGCATTTGAAGAATGCTGCATAAAGCTCATTTGTTAATTGTAAAGATATCTAGAGAGTTGTGTGAAGGAAGTTAAAGTTAAATAACATGGTAGTCATTAATGTTAAGTGGGTGTTGTCTTACAACACTGATCACACATTCATTTCAGAAATGGTGAAAGAAGTGGAATACAGCTTTGTATAGACATTTTCCAAATTAACAAACATGGTCAGTTGGTAAATGCTGAACATCAGTATCCAGATCTTAGGTGTAAGGTTGGGAATTTAGGACGGCGATTTCCAGAAACAGAGCCAAATCTCATTTATGCACAATTTAGAGCTTGGACCAGTGCCATTGTCTGACAGTTTGATGTAACCATGATATGTTATGCTGAAAATCATGTTTTGGGCTGTAAAGATTTATAAAGTATATATTTTTTATAGATAAATTGAACTACATTTACTTAAGGTGGGCAGAAAGTGGTGTGGATGACTGCTCAGTCAGCATATCCTTCACACCTTGAGAAAATATTCTTTACAGGAAGGCACCAAAAGAAAAAAACCTTCCAAAATAGCACACTAAAGATCTTTTCCTGCTTAAAAATGGAATGAGCAATTATGGTTAGAAATATACAGCTACTGTGTGATCCCAGTAATTTAAATGTTAAAATAAGCTTTCTATGTACCAAATATACCAAGGCATTTTAGGTTCAAGATAGCTGCCAGCTAATTTTAGCATGAAATAAGTAATTTGTAGTTGTGTAATGATTTCTAACTGCATTAGGTGTTTCATCGTAAAGCCTTCTTCACATTGATATGGTTGTATTATAGGACTACATTTATACAGCGAATTTTAGCGTTTTAAATATTCTGTGCACATTTACATTCAGCTATAATGTGCAACTATAACTATGTATTTCTACAATATGAGATGGGTGAGTTCAGTAATTAAGGCATTTGTTAGATTAAGATTTTAAATGCTATAAAAATCTCTAATTCAGATTTTATTCACAAATCCATTTGCTATCTTTAACCTTTTAATATCCATTAACATCCTTGTGTCTACTGAGCTAAATAATTAAAAATGTGTAATAAACTGAATAAATAAATGCTCTGTTGGTTGGATTTTGTGCATTGCATCATATGACATAAGACAAGGTACACATGCTAACACTTAATCATAATCTAAAGCATCTTACAGGACCATATGAATAGAATGTCAACAACAAGAATTTTGTAATACATGACTTGTCCATTTTGTAACATATTTTGATGTTTTTTTTAATGGCTCCATTTTTACTGCTTGTAACAACAGCAAGGTTGCATCATGATCCATTATCAGTTTTTCCGAGGCAGATTCCATCTAGATGCATCTCAGCTGCTTTGTTTCTCTCTTGTGTCATTACAGTTCAGAGCTTTTGGTCTCTATGGAACTTCTTTTACATCTCTCTCTCTCTCTCTCTCTCTCTCTCTCTCTCTCTCTCTCTCTCTCTCTCTCTCTCTCTCGCCCATCCTCCTCATTTACTTGTTTAAACCACCACATCTGGGCAAACAGAAAATTGTATAAGGATTAGTGTATTAACTATTCTGTATGCACATGGGTCATGTAGAAAGCTTCCATGCCTCCTTTATACCATATGGGCAAAAAGTACTATCCCAACCACAGCACAGTATATTCTGTATGCTTTCTATAGATTAATGTTGAATGATACTATACACCATCCATGTATATTGTAAGTTACCAGCCAGTGCTATTTTTGCTCGCTCCCTCGCTCGCAATGTGGTTAGAAGTCATGAGGGATGTGCAGATCACTCTATCGTCCTGTGAAAGAAGACTGCTGACTGGATTTGGAGGAACAGAGCTAAATAGATTGATCCTGTCTTTCCTTTAACATGTCTCTGTTCTCTGTTGGACTCCATCTAGAGCCTATTGATTAATGTCTTTGACAAAAGGCATATTTTATCCATGTGTAGAATAATTATCTATAGTGTGGGATGTTTTGTTGCTTTCTAAGCACAACAATGTTTGAATAATCAAGCCATGTGATTAATCATTGACTCTCCTGGGTGCTTAACATAATTACTATGTGATTCACTAAATGTTTAATAGTAGAAGCAGGTTAGAACATGTTCTTTTAAAAAAGAAAAAACAACAACACAAAAGGATGGTTGCCATTGAATCATTTTGGGACAATTCAATGCTTGAACATTCAAAACAATTTGTAGGACTCACACAATTTGGTTTAGATGAAAAGATATGAAGGATAATGTTAAGGGTGAATTCCAACTAATTTGGCATTCATATCATTAATCACATCATCATTCATTTGAAATCGAACCACACAAAGATTTCATCACATTTTCCACTGACACAGATCACAAGAATACAACACATGACTCAAGTCTAGTCAATAAATGAAACCAAATATTCCTGCAATTAGGTATAATTTTTGATTAAATTGTACCTTGTTCAGTGCAAGTTTCAGATATTCAGATACCAATGTTTACATTTCCTTTTTCCAGGTAAGTTCTTTCAAGAACCAAGTATTGCTCAAACAAAATTACACTCTGAATCAATGTAATGTCTGTGGTTTATTTTAAAATAAAAGGCCAAACCCAAGAGAACATTGCTCAAGAAAAAGAGAGACAGAATGAGTGTGTGTGTGTGTGTGTGTGTGTGTGTGTGTGTGTGTGTGCGTGTGTGTGTGAAAGAGACAGAGAGGTAAACAAGATCCATGGCTGTGTTTCTATGGAAACAGAGACACCAAATGGCGGCCTGCATAAACACAGCCTGCATAGTGTATGAAAGAGGGGGAGAAAGTACAAACATGCAGAACAAATGAATGAATGAATGTATAAATGAATGGCACAACACTGTGGACTAATCTCAGGTCATAAATATTCAAAGTATTTGCTTTAACATGCTGTCCATTTTTAAGGACATTTGTATTGGCTACATGAGCTAGTTTTACAAACTGATTACTGGTGCTTTGAAGAAATTATATGAATTCCCCAAAAAAGATATAAAGGTAAAAAAAAACACACGTCAGATCAGTATATGTGAGCATTCTGTGTTAAGCTGAAAGTTATGTTATACACCAAAATGGAAAGTTTCTAAATATCACAATACTTACACCTAGTGGCAGGAATTGGTCATGACACTAAATATAACAAACTACACTAATTTACTAGGTGATTAAGCCGCCATACATACATACAGTTTAGTGGATATGTAATTATGTAAAATTACAGACGTGTAATAGCTCACGTGTGGTGTTTACCTGTTATTAGATATACAATTTCTTATTTACAGAATATTGTCTCTCTTTTCTGTTTATCATCTGTGCTGGATTCACACAATATGAATACTTTCACAAGGTTGTGTTTCTGTCCTTGGGATTTTTTAAAATATATTATATTATATTATATGTAGTATTAGAAATTTGAAATATGTAGTATTTCTTTTCTTTAAAAAAAAAAAGATACAAATTTAGTCTTTACTGAAATTAAGTGGATTTTAAATAGATATTCTCATGTAGGAAGCATTTTACATTTATTTATTATCTTTGCTTGTTCGTTTATGTATATTTTCAGGCGTGTGGATTAGTACTGCAGAGTATGAGTTGTGGGACTAACAGTTACTCTCTTTTCAGCATTTATAAAGTGTTCATATGGGTTTCTTTTAGTTCTTTCAGCTTTATCCTGCCTTCCAAAATCTTTCACTACTTTTATCCCACTATGACCACCAAATGAGTAGATGAATGAATAAATGAATGAACAAACATAGATTAATTTTTTTAAACATCTTTTTTGTTTTTTAGCTTTTTGTATATTTAAAGAACATTGTAAAAGACTCACTGTGTAACATTTTTCTGTCAGCATTATTTTTCCAAACTTCACTAGATCTAGTAACACAAACAAAGGAAAAGTTCAAATTTTAGAGACAATCTTTCTCTTATTTTTTAATTTTTATTTAATTTTTGTTTCTTTTTTTTTTTACATTTTTTTAGGTGAGAAATGCTTGTGTGAAAAGTTGGATGTTTTCACTCATAGTTCAGACTACGAACTTCCTGTGCCTGAAGAACATAAACACTGGCAATTCTATCCGGTCTTTCCTTTTCTGGACAAGAACAAAGAAGCAGTAAGGGCCAAAAGAGCAAACAGGGCACCATGCTCCATGAGAGACATGTGAAAAGATCTGTGAGAAGAGACGGGTAAGATGTTTTTCATCTATCTCTCTGTCTAACATCTAAAATTTTTAGCTCATGTCATAGTTTTTGCATTTGCTTAATTTGATCAGATCTTTATCAGGGTATGTCTGCGTCAATATTATGTTCTAAGTTTTCAGCTTGAAATTACACTCAAACTATTTGCTGACGTTTACTTTGATCGGGTTTGTAATGTGTTGTGTGACATTTATATGTACAGTACTTGTACACTTGTACTTCTGGAACAATTCTGTGAATTGATCTGTAAATTGATCTGTTTTCTGATTAATTTACACCCAGAACAAAAAAGAAACAACAGGAAAAACTGGGAGAGGCTGAAACCCAAACACAATCACAAAGGCACACAATGAGAGATGCAACTACACAAGGCATGGAATATAAAAAAGTTAGTGAAAAAACAATGAGTAAAACTGCAAACTGAAGTCAAAACCAGGCAAATAATAGTTATAAATCACTTCCAAAGTTAACACCATTAAAAACAAAACAAAACAAAAAACAGAAAATAGTCTGTAAGTGTTCTCCAAACAGCTGAGTCTTCAGACTACAACTCACTAGATTTGTTGGAAGACTTCAAGGAACTTTTCACTGACATCATTTCACTACGACAGGAGTGGAAGTCTAGTCTACTGTAGTTTAATAACTTGTCCTCTAGGTGGCAGATACATCCTAGAAAAACAGAACTGCCTGACTCAGATTTCCTCAGAAAGAATTGTAATAGTTACCTACTTCTTTTACACTTCAGGTTTTTACCTACACTTGTTTTGGTCAGACAATGACAACAAAAATGCCCACACATTGACCCTATAAAGAAAGCAAGATTCTGTGAATATACAAATTACTGTTACAACTCTACATCCCGTGCCCTTGTTAAACCAGTGATAAACAGCTTGTGTTTGCATATTGAAACATATCTGACTGGTTTTATGACTCATTATAACAGTGTTGTTCAGTTAAATTCAACTCAATTTGATCTGTATAGCACTTTTAACAATAAACATAGTCACAAAGCCTCTTTATAGAAATAGAAATATAGAAATAGAAATATAGAAGTTCCCCAATGAGCAAGCCAGAGACAAAAATTGGCAAGAAATTCCCTGAGATGATATGAGGAAGAAATCTAAAGGGGAACCAGACTCAAAAGGGAACCAATCTCGTCTAAATGACAGCAGAGCAATTATACATCATTTCTCTTTTTGTAGAAACAAATATATAGCTATACTACATAGTCTGAAGGTGTAAGTGTGTAAACAGGAACTTATGAGTAACTTATGATTATGACTTATGAATCATTTCTGATTTCATTCTAGTTACAGTTTGAAGTTTGAATAATCATTACTCACAGTCCAAACTGTGAGGTAATACCTCCTTTTATAGTAAGCGCCAATAAACATTTCCTAAGTGAAGAGGCATGATTGAAATGGACTTAGTATTATAAGACATCAGGATTTATGATGATTCTACAAAAAGAGGGTGGTGGTTGGGGGGAATGGGGGACAACGACGACACCATCACTGTTCCAGTCCATCTTAAAGTGTAAAGTAATGTTTGAGCCAGGGCTCAGAACACAACGGATGTTCCACTCAAACTTTGGCAAACTATCCCTTTATGGAGCTGGTTTTGTGCACAAGGCAATTGTCATACTAGAGCAGGTTTGGATCTCTTAGTTCCAGTGATGGAAAAACTGTAATACAAAGCATTCAAAGACATCCTATACAACTGTGTACTTCAACATTTCTGGCCACAGTTTGTAGAAGGCCAAGATATGGGTCTAATGGTAAGATATCCACAAACCTTTGGCCATAACTCTACACAAAACAACCCATAATACGGATTATTGGGGCAAATCAATTTAAGCTGTGATTGCATAAGTTTTCACCCACATTGATGTGAAATCCCTTAATTAATATTTGTGTCCTATGACATCAGCATAAATGTACCATTTTCTAAAAGGCCCCAGATTGTGTTACAGAAAAGCATCTTTAAATCCATTATTTAAAAAATAAAATATAAAATAAAAATCATTGCACGATTGTGACTCTGTCTACTCACTCTGTAATACAAATGTTAGTGACTTAAGCCGAAAAAGTAACTTTGCATATTAAAATACTTCTTTATAGTGAACAGTTCTAATCTTGGTGTGCTATGCAAATTTATAGCAATGAAGAAAAGATCTAGCTCACATCAACCATAAAACATGTCATAATCAACTAAAATAACAACTAAAAAAAGGAAATACACATTCTGTATGCACACATTTAGCCCACTAGTACTAAGGTTTTGGTCTCCACAAACACATGACACATGCATACATTCACAGTAGCTGGCTAAATTTAAGTCTGGGAGTCTATTGTGCTTGTCACTCCTATTGCACTACATGCTATGTGAAATGTTTTGAGCATGTAGGTTTACACCCAGCATTAGCACAACCAAGTGACTAACAGTGACTCTCAGAAACTGGTTAAACTAATACAATCTGCAGAAACGGCTAAACTGCAGCTGACACCTGGAGGTAGGACAAAGCTCCTTGGCATGGAAGTACTAAAACATAAAATAAATAACAAAAAAACAAATTGAGTCTTGAATTGTTCATTGTATTTTGTCTGTTAGACTGCCTGTTTGAGTTGGATCTTGTGATTTTATAACGATAATGGTAATTTTACTATGGTAGTGATGCTGATATTTCTACTGCTAATTCATGTAAAGTGCTTATTTTGTCATAAGATTGGAAAAAATGTAAAGATAATTTCTAAAATACTGTAGCATGATGGCAAATAATGCCTTTTAAGGTTTTTTTTTTTTTTTTTAAAGTTTACATAGAATATAGCTTATGAACTGTCATTCATTATCAGATTTGTATTTTGTTGGCTTTTTTCTCCGTTTGATATTTTAAACACATTTTTGTTCATTCTAGCCCTGAGACAAAGTCTTCATGCTCCATTTAAATCGTGTGTTCAGCGTCATAGCGTTTTGAATGACAACTCTAGTTTTCTCAACTTTTGTAACATTCCTTAGCTGTGATTGATACAAACATTTAATTTTTTACTTTACTTATGGAGTTAAAGAGAATTCAGGTTTAAATTTAGACATCATTGTACTAGGGACTAATGGCTTTACTGATTAAGAAGACATCCCTGCCAGTCTGCTTGTGTGTTTCTGAGTACATCTTCATTAACATATATATATATATCTCTGGGGCTTTCTTATGTTGCCCATCTATCCTGACCTTTAGTCCTGTTCCAGCTATTCTGTCTGACCTTCAGGATGATCAGCAGGAGCCCACCCACCCAGCACTTCTGCTTGCTTCTAATTTTAGCACTATTACACTGTGAAACATGCCAGGGTGAAGGGCAGTGACAACCCATTACCACCTAAAACACCAGACAGACTGTTGAGCTCGAAATGATGAGTATGTTAAATAATCTATGAGTGTGTTATATAACATAGACTATTTCAGATCCCTGTAAAGACTAGTGGATTGTGTAGGACTCTTCTGGTAATTGTAAATATCGCAGCTATTAATCCTGGATCTCCACTTTAACTATGGCATGTCCAGTTTCTGCCAAACTCTCAAGCAATTCCATTATATTAAATATTTGTTTCTCATTCCCTACAATAAGGCTGATCTGACCCTTTTATAACACTTTTGCATTTTTGTTTAAGACACAGCAGAAGGCAGATTTGTGCAGGACATACTGTAAGGTTTGTTACAGGATTTTGGCTGCCGTCACATTACAAGCTTGATGTAAGATAAATCCAATTTTCTAACCATCTGACTGGCTGAATTTGGAAAAACAGCCAAAAATTATTATAAATCTGTTTTCAGCCAAGATTCAATTTTTGCAATTTTTCTATCAACAATATTGTTAGAAAACATAAATACTGTTTAATTTACGTTACATCCTAACTTTGCATTGGATTTTTGCCTGCTAAGGTCTTTCTGTGTAAAGAGCCAGTAAAAACACACACACACACACACACACACACGCACACGCACACACACACACACACACATTTATACTCACACACACTGTTAATATGAAGGGTTTTCCCAGGCAGCCACACAAATGTGGCTAGGAGCCATAAGAAACTCGTACATTGTCATCACAATTCTTGTGCATTTATTACATTTGAGTAGCTTTACTGCATATGCACTTCCACATAGCTCCTGGCAATAAAGTGCATTTTCTTTTCATTATCATTTCCCTAATTGTGAGTTGATGAGCTTACACCATGCCTTTGGGGCAAACAATGTTTTGATATTTTATATTATATTATTTTATAATGATGTAAATTATAGATCTGTCTCACAATATTATTGTCTTCTAACAGATATGAGTCACTCATTAACACCAATGTGAGCTGTCAAGGCAGAAACGTCTGTTCCAAGCATGAAAAATATCAATACTGGAAAGCATGTAGCTCTTGTTTTCTCCATTTCACCCATCCAGTTGTATAAATTGTGCAAATGGACATTTGAAGTGGCACCTGAGAACAAACATGCCTGATTACAGTACAAGAAATCTAAATCTCTCACATTTGAGGGCACTATGGCCTCTATCCTAGTTTACTGTGGCCTTCTGATGTCCTCTGTGTGCTGGAGATGAGAAAAGCAGTATTGAGGAAACTAGCACGGAAAAAGCAGTGTAGCACATTGACAAAATTTCTGTCTGGCAATGAATTTGAATTAATTAGATCCAAAATATATATTAAAATATAAAATAATATTGTGTGGTATGGTTATGTAATGTGTAACCTTGTGTTGTTAATCCAGTTCCAGTAACTTATCAGACTTAAAAGATCTGCTGATTACATCTTGCTGTCAGATACCACAGCACACTTTCAACAGTCTAGTAGAGTGATTGTCTCATTAGGTCAGGGCTGTTTTGTCAGCAAAAGCGAGACCAAAACAATGTTAGGAAGGTGGTCGTAATAACTGGTGACATAATAACATAATAATATGGTGGTTATACCATGAAGCATTATACCAGGGAATGCAATCATTTGGGTATGTATGAGGGACCATCTGCAACACAAGAAGTCACAAGTGCAGAAAGATCCAGACATAAGCAGAGCATCAGGATGGATGAGTCTGGCAAGTCCAGACGAAGAGAGGAGCTACAGCATTAGAAGTGTATCAGGATCTGGCACCAGCCTAACCAAAACAATATTTACTTTAACCACATTGAAGTAAAAACTCCTGATTTAGGAAATTTTGGGATCGAAATGATTTGATCACTCTATTTCATTCCAGTGAAGTACAATAACATATAACTAAATAAAAACCAGTATTAAATCCTCAAATATAAACCCACTGATCAACTGAATGTGATGATGCGTTTGACCTTGGAGCATTCCAGTGGAACATAAAAAGCCAAAGCATGCACGCAAGCAAAATTTTTCCATTTGACCTTCCAAACCTGAAGCCATACCAGTGCTGACAAGTCAGTATTTTGAGTTATATCAGGAAGTGCATATGAATAAATGGCATACACCCGTCATAGAGCCCAGGTTAAACGTACCAAAAGAAGCATTCCCAAAATCCATGATGCTATTTAAAAGAGTTCAATTTGGAGTCAGAACCTGTTAGACAGGATGTTCTGGTGTCAGTTGCAGCACTTAGGGCCAGTGGCCTGGAGCAATTCTATCCAAGAAGGCAAATGAATGGTGGCTCAGGTCCAGCCCAAAATTAAAAACTTGTCATTATTGATTGATTGCAATTCTCCTGAACCTGGATGATAAAACACAGCCCCATCTCATTTACTCGGAATTCACAGATTTTTTTTCCCATGGTTTCTGCGGGCTTAGTGGTAGAATTCTCATTAAATTAGAAACAAACAAAACAAAAAACAAAAAACTTCCAGTTCAGAACACACCTGTTTCAGGTTTAAATTCAAATGCAGATATGGATATTTGGAGCTATAAGCAGATACCTCTGCTTTCACAGTTCAAAATACATTATTAGGACATATAAAATGATTTAACAGTGGATTGTTTTCTAGAACCTCTTTCAAAAGCTGGGACCATTAACCATCAAGAAGACTTTTTTGCAGTTTCCTGCATTATCTTTCCTAACCAGAAAGGAATGCAGTATAGATATAGTGAGATAGTATGATCTCCTTTGGTAAGGTTCCACATTAGATAGTATAAAGTTATTGGTTTGAATTCCAGAACTGTTTATCTAGACAAATGATGCCAATTGAAGCCATTGCTAGCTATTTCAAGCTAAATCGATATTCCTCTGGATTAGAATCTGCCTCACCTATTGAAAGAGCCTGGGCTATGACATTCACGTGGCAGTCATTTGTTGTTGTTTTTATCTTTGATCTTTTTTTTATCTTTTTATTTGAATGTGTTGGTCATTGTTTGATTGCTCAGTCACAAACACACATCGTGAATAGAACGTTTGTAGGCAACTTCTGATTACATTAATCAACCATGGCTGTATTCATAAAAAAAAAAAAAAAAAAAAAAAGCTGAAAATCAGTCAAATGATTAGCAATGTGCAATCTGGAATAAGTCACATACAAGACTGTTGTAGGCAGCTATTCTTCAAATTTTTATTTCTATAGTCTTGTACCATCAGAAATATTTAATGAGATGGGGAACAAAACTTAGTAGCTAAAAACAAACCTAGTGCATCTCATAATGCAAAACTTTTTTTTTGCTGCTGGCATATGCATCAGAGCAGACTCTAATATATCAGCGTTGTTGTTTAAAGCTATGCACCCTACTGTTGGTCTACCTCAGAATGACTTGGGCCTAAATGAGGAAGATTAACAGCCTGCTGAGTGGATTCACAACCAGAGGTTTGACTGGAAGAGCCAATTGATAGCTGCTGTCATGAGCCCTCCCCTTCTGCCCACAAAACAATATTGACAAATGTGTGTGGGGCGCTTGCCCCAGGAGTGGCATGTCAGTCTTTTATTGCCAGTTAGTCTGGCCCTGCTGAATAATCTGTTGACAGAAGCCTGACCATGCTTAAAGCGCTGGAGTAATGGCTACTTCTTACTGCGACTGCACCTCATCCTATAACAGCCAGAGACAACTGTACGAATGCAGGTATTTCAATATGCAACTCCACTGACTTGATAAAGTACTGAAAATAAAAAGGTATATATTGTAGAGATCGTTGTGGGAGCAAGTTTGCTCAGACAGCACCGGTTAGCAAGTTGCTCTCTTGGTGTTGAGCAAATATTTACCACCAGACAGCTGGCAGCAATGTTTTCTTTAAGAGTAAATGATGTTTAGAAAAAATCACTGAACATGTTAATAAATCCTCAGTTAGTGATCTGCAAAATAAGAACAGAACAAGGTCTTATTAATTCAGTGTTTAATGGACTTTATTAATATTGCATAGACGGTGATCAGTGACACTATCCATGATATTATATGGATTTTATTGCCTGTAATTGCAGAACTAATCAAACACTTCAACTTCAATATTTGAAACTGTTTTTTTTTTTTGTTTGCTTGCTTTAATGTTCCTTTTACAATTTATTTAACCTAAACTAGGAACTGACAGGAAGGTTGATGTTTTGTTTAAGTTTTATTTCATTTTGTTTGAGTATACAATGCCCTAAAGGTAAGCTTTGCTCAATTAAATAGTTTTTGCTGTCTATATGCAAATTATTAAGCTCTTATACTGTAACAAGTAAGTTACAGGCTTGCGTTCCTCACTTTACAAACCTCTTGTACTGTGCTTTGTAACTATCTAATACTCCACAGTAGCTAATAAAGTGCAAGCTTTAAAGCAAAATGCTGTCAGAGGCCATAATGTGCTGACATGATGAAACATTTGTTATTTAGCCGAGTACAACACTGTTTCTTATAAGTGTATATTTTTAGTGGATTATGAAATGGCTTTGTCAGTAATATGGGTTGTTAGTGCTTATTGTAGCAGCATAAAAGTAGGGATTTTTGTTATATAATGAATTGACAGGTGGCAATTAATCTACCTCTGGTTTCAGTGCTTTTGGCTTTGATTATTAGGATTGTTAGGATCCTGTTAGAATGAACATTTTCCCTTTGGAATTGTGACTGCTTATTCCTCCTCCCTAACCATGTAATTTAGAGGTGAATACTGGTCTGGGAAGAGTAATTTTAGCGTAACGATCTGTGTTTAACTGGGAATGATTGATGTTAAAATTACATAAAGATCTGTAAGAGGACATCTTGAAAAAAAGGACTGTTTGTTGAATCACAACAATCCCGTAGCTTTTGTTCCTCCAAAATCACGTCACTGTTTAAAAAATAGCCCCCAGCTGGAGCAAAAAACACATAAAGCACACTGAGTGAGGAGCTCACAGATTTGCAATGAGCACTTTGCCCTGAACTTGACTATTATGTTTGGATTCTCTTCTCTCAGAGGGTTGCACCCAGAAAAATGTATTTATCATTACACAATACAGCAAGACTTTAATAGAGACAAATTTAAAATTATTCCTCAAAACCTCAAAACCAGTTAAATAATAAAAAAAAAGCTTTAGTTCCATTTCCTCCCTTTCACCATTTGACTGACCTTGTCACAATTTTATTGCAGATGATCGTAGCATCTGGTTGTGAAATTACATGTGAAGCATGCTTCTGTTCATTGTTCTAAAGAACTACAATGTAAAAGCATTCTCCAGCCAGATGTCCCGACTCAAGAAACTGACATTAAACTTTCAGTTCTGTCAAAGGTTCTTTTGTGTATTTTGTACCTTTGTGTAATTTGTACTTTTGTGTAATTTGGTTTTTACTTTAATTGTTTTGGACTTTAGTTTCTCCTCTAAAGCCTTTTTCTGTCTGACATTACAGTTACTGAGAGGCTGCAGGAATCTATAGTCGGGGCCAGAACAAAATTAGCCACAGCCCTGCTTTTTCATATTATTTGGTGATACAGTATTTGTTCCTCACTGGTGGTAGTGCTGTGCATGGTTCCATGAAATCTCACACTGATCTTTCTGTCTTTTTATTTGTAAATGACAGAGAGGGGCTTGAAGCTGCCATTTATACAAGCAACAACATCTCTGGATAAATGTTCTGTAACTGAATAGTACTGTTTAGGAGTTTTAAACAACCTGTTAGAATTATTTATGAAGCTCACCATAAAATAATAAACATCAATAGCATTGTACACAAGAAATGCAGACCTCAAAACTAAACTTAAATCATAAAAGGTTGTAAGATATAGAGACTGCACAATGGTGGATTTTATTTTTTTATTTTGTTTCTAATAACCAGAATGTAAAACATGAATCAAATTCAGAATGTAAAAACATGAATAAAATTTGGAGCAACTACTAAAGACTAAGCCTTTTGTAATGCTGAGTTGGGTTACTTGATTTAAACCAAACAGAGAATGTGTGAGTGAGCAGGGAAGGAGAGTAAACAATCAAGGACCGAGAGATCTAGAAAGAAAGGTTTCTGTGGCAGGAAGTGCTTACAGAATATTTCATTAGGGTTGTTTTTTCAATGCTCATAGTTGGAACAAGCAGACTGAGCAAACATTCACTGACGCAGTAATCACAAGCAAGTACTTTATCATAATCTATTTTCAAGCAGACAGAGCTTGAAATACAAATAACAAAAGCACAAACAGAAGTTAACATGTGAAACAAGGAATGAGATATTGGATAAACAGATGTGTATGGACTGGGAGAATGGGAAAAGAAAACGCAGTAAGAAAAATGTAATGCACGTGAATTTAAATTGATAAAAAGTACAAAAAAGTACAAAACAATGCTTATATCACATTCACCTATTGGAAAAATAAAACTTTTTTGGTGGTGACAAATTTATAGACAATTAAATGAAGTATTAATTTTTGAAAGAAAGAAAGAAAGAAAGAAAGAAAGAAAGAAAGAAAGAAAGAAAGAAAGAAAGAAAGAAAAGATAAGCTCAGGTGCAGGAGGATACTGATGCAAAATGTCTACTGATAACATGCTGTATCTACACAGGTGGACATTTGGAGTAAATGTGTATCATTCTTTAAAAATTATTCTTAGACATTATTGTCTGTTTTTAATATTTTTTATTAAACTGCTTTTGTCTGAGATATAAAACATTTAGAATTCTAAATACACCTCCATAATTCTGTTTCATGAACTAGAACAGAAGGTCTCTCAGTATGGAAACCTCAGATCTAAGATCAGTTTGGTTTGCATAGTGGCCTCTTTTGTTTATCCACCTGCATTTGCATCAGCTGCTCAGCGGAGAGCGTATAATATTCCATTCACTTTTATAAGCGTGTGTTTAGATAGCATCCCTTTCTGACTAACAGAGTAGAAACACTCTATAATGAAACTCTCATTAGATTAATGACCTGAAAATGCGCTCATTAAAAAGTAATCACGTTTTACTTGATGTGAATGGGAAATGAAGACACAGGGAACATGTCATTACGATTCTAAAATATATATTTACAATATGTAAAATTTGTTTATCGGATTGTTACAATGCATGACACTATAAATGTTAAATATATGTCTCCTGCAAGAACAAACAATGATCACATGTCTGTATAACAATAATGATTAAGTACCATGGACATTATAACATTACAGAATATAAATACATATAAATTTAATGTAAATGACTGTTATAAATAGACTGTTATATATATATATATATATATATATATATATATATATATATATATATATATATATATATATATATATATATATATATTAACATTTTTTCACGTTATAAGTAGCAGTAGTATTTAAAGAAATGACAATGAGATTCGGATTCAGGATGCTGAATCATTCTGCAGCATGGTCACATTTATTTTTCTTTCACCTCATCAACAATTTTGTGCTTTGTTAGCAGTTTACTTTCATTGTTCTAATTAGTGTCACAATTTCATACAACATTAGGCATGTAATTATGTCTTAAATAAATTCACAAGGGATTGTAGAACTAATAAACCCAACATTGCTAACGAGGCCCAGTGGACACATCGAACCATAAAAACACGCTTTATTTTTACTTTCTTCTTCACAGTTTTAGCCTGTGGAAATCAGCGAGTCCTAGACGCTGCTTGTGGATATATTTGTTTTCAAATATGTGGATAATTGTTTTTTCAAGCCATATTTATTTAACATTTTGGCAGAAATTTATGAATTTATCAGTTTTGAACTGGTGGCTTTGTGGTTTTTGATTATAGAGTATAATCAGTTATTCTCTTCATGTGTCTCTGGATGGCAATATTAACATGTTATTTAGCAACAGACATATTGAGACATATTTTCAGCCCTCTTAGGAACACTATATTCTTGTCTATGCAATAGTTTACACTCATAATCAACCCAATAGGAATCAACAAGCTTCCAATTGTCCATAAAATGTCTGCTGGATGTTCATTAATCTCATAGAAAAAAACACCTGCAAGCCTGTATGTACTATATTTCTGAGCACAACATCATAAATGCTCAAGGTGCACAAAAAACAAATATCACTGCATATTCATTGTCAGGACTTGCTAAATTTGATAATGCATGCCTCCATTTTTAGAAAAGTCCAGATGGTTTGGTAAGGCTCTACATGTCCCTGCTGTTAAAAGTACACACATAATTGCACTCCAATGTAATTACAAAGGCATATAGCAGTTGACTAAATTATTAAAAAAACATATTGATGATTCTGTTCAAATGGAAAACACCGTTAGTGATCTTGATTTATTGTACTGAAACATTAATTCTCTCACTGCGTCACACTATTGGACAGTCATTCACTTAGCCTCCAATTACCATAGTCATCTACTCATTCACTAAACTCAATTAATCAGAGTCCTTTAGTCACTCACCTGCTCCCTTAGTTGCTCAGTCACCCACCACAAACTTCACTTCAATTTCTCACCCATTTCTATAGTAAGTTTCTCATTCATTCCCTCAGTCGTTCATTCAGTCATTCTCTATTCAAAATACTCATTCATTAATTTATTCATTCATTTATTGCTGAGATCATATTTTTTTCCTTTGGTCATGAGTCATTCATTCACCTGTTCCCATTCCCAGACACTCATTTATCCCTCAGTCATCAATGCCTTACCTGGACCATATTAATTTCTTGAGTCATTCACTCAAAATTCACAAGCCAGCCCATTATTTGTCCATCAGTCATTCATTCACCTGTTCCCTTTTCCAAAGCCTTATTTATCCCAGATACACAGATGCTCATTTATACCTCCTTCATTGTCTCGCCCATTTCCTTCTCCACACCTCATTTACATTCACATTAAATCACATACTTAAATCACATACTTAAAGACTCACAAATTCACTGACAATGGCAGGTTATAAACAAATGAATTGGACCAATGAAATTGACGTGAATGAGCTTTTATTTTGACTGTTCTATACCCCACACACTCAAAAATGGACTTCACGTAACCCATCCTTTGTTACGTTCACAAGCATGTGCAGACACTTGCAAAAGCCCCAAACACCTGTGTCACTGATGTGCTATAAAGGCCAATAGTGACCAGCTGCTGGAGACAGAGGAGGCTCTGAAGTGTGGTCACCCCCACCCACTGTTGCATTGCTTGCTTGGTGAGTCAGTAAATGAGAGAGTGGGTAAGGGAGGGAGGTAGTCACTGATGCTATTGGGGATCAGTAGCATGGTGGGTGCTCCTTTCCTTCCCAGTGCTCTACTCATTATCCCCCATCCCGCTGCTCACTCACTACCTATGAATAGTCAATAACAAACAAGCAAGCAGGAAATGAGGGAGCAGATGAAGGCGACCCGTCGACTGATGTCAGCTATGTTTGTTGAGAGCTGCTTTATTCAGCTAGACACACTTCACTCCTGCCCGAGGACTATTCCTTGATCATTTTCTCTTACTGTTTTCTTCAGCTGTCTCTTGGAATTTCTTTTTCAACTTTATCGATGGAAGACTTATTGATGCCTTAAGCTGGTTTTGTTTTCCAACCTCTGTGCATGATGAAGCATCTCAGAATGTTGTGAGTGATGCTGGCTCTGAGCCCTGACTCAGAGAGAAAAACTTGCTTGTGAGAGATTCATGTTTCCCCAGCTTGTGTCATTTAATAGTGGAAACAGTGGCAAGATGCAAGACCTGTGCACTCATGGTTGACTGAGAGTGTGTGTGCCCAATAGATTATCCCAGCAGTCCTTGTCAAATACATTGGAAAGTGCTGGGAGGATGTTCCTGTGGGCTGGAGCCAAAGGACCTCAGGGATCAGGAAATGAAAGAAGGTATGCTATCTGCTCATAAAAAAAAAAAAAAATTTTTACTGCTTACTTGCTGCGCACTTTGAGCTATCTTTCTCTTTTTGTTATTTCTTTGCACACTTATTTGAATGATTATGAGGCAGTTTTTCTTCAGTTACACTTATTTAAACTTCTTAAGTCTTATTACATAAATAAGGGTAAATGAAAAAAAAAAACAACATTTGGTAACCCACATAGGAGTTGAACTAGTTACTTCATGTCATCTGACTTAAATCTTTAAAAACAGCACATATTGCAGTAAGCCACATTTTCATGCATTTATATAATTGTTGAATTTACTGTGGATGAATTGAATTCGGTTAATTTTACTACTTAATGAAACACCGTCACCATATAAATCCTTCTTTAGGGTGTACCTTGTGTGTGAAAAAGTCGATCCTATTACAGTGTTAATGCTGAATGTGTCCTAAGCATGAGGAGGTAAATAAATTCCTCTTTTACTTTACACCATTGATTATTGATGCTCTTTAATCTAGAAGGACTTCAATAGAACGCTTTATGTTTGTTTGATCTTGAAGGTTAAATCCATGCAGCTTTGTTAATTGAGTGTCAGTTTTTTATGGGAAGTAGAGGCAAATTAGTTAGCTATTGGTTCTGTGTGTGTGTGTGAATGTGTGTGTGTGTGTGTGTGTGTGTGTGTGTGTGTGTGTCCATGCTCAACATATCAGGAGCTTAGTATACTGTATATTATAAGTTTCAGTTACAGTTAAGAATGAATTGGAGAAAACCTTCTAATACTAAGGAACAGGAATTGTCCGGCTGTCTGGAGCCTATAGGTGTTCATTGCCTGTAAAATAAGTCTTTTTTGCTTTATGTCTATATCTGATCTTCAGGACCATTTATCAGAAGATCAGAGAATATGACATTCTGGACAAGAAGAAGACTGTGACAGCACTGAAAGCAGGAGAGGACAGAGCTATTCTCCTTGGACTTAGCATGATCTTCTTTTCTGTCATGATGTACTTTGTCCTTGGCATTACAATGTTACGGTCATATTCAGACAGGTATGGCTATTCAGTAGATTTTAATGGCTGTATCTTTAAATACTTTCATGTATACAGCAGTGTTTTAAATTCAATGAAACTAACAATGAATACAATAGCATTTAAAGGCTTTTCTAAGCTGTTAACAAGGAATTCACAGGGTGTGACAATAATGATATTGGACATGCATGTACAAAAAAAGTTTATGAATAAAGCTACAAATGGTAGACCTTGACCAATCAGAAATGTGACTGATCAGTTTTTGTAAAAATGGTCATATTACCACCGCATGACATTCTCAGTATAAATACCAAAAGATTTAAAATTATGCACATATGCCAGATATTCCACATGTGAAATGAACATAGATATGCAAGGGAATTAATAGAATGGGTGGTTAATATCAAAGATAAGTCTAAACTAAATCTAAACCTGAGGTCTAACATATGCTGAGTGGCATATAAAGCTAGGAAAATAGAAGTAGTCAGAACAAAAGTCTGAAAAGTCAAGCTCCAGATTGGCACAGTGCATTCTGATAAACAGAGAAGCACAACCTCTTCGTACATCTGTCACAATCACTACAAATAATAACACTGCTCATGATGGAAAATCATACCAACATTTTTAAGCCAATTATAAACATTATTAGAAACAAATTTAATCAATAACAAAATTTTATTCCACAAATTTAATGATATTTGGAAAATAACTTCACAGGAGCAAAACATAAACTAACTGGGAATTTCCTCAGATGTAATTGGATTTGATAGTATTAACTTCCATATAAATTAGATTTAGCAAAGTCTTAATATTAAATACAGGTTTATACATGCTATGCTAAAAGGCATTTAACTGTGGAAAAAAGTTTTTAAGTGTTTAAGCTCTTAGCTTCCTACAGAAGTCATGACAGGGAACTACTTTGTTGTGCATTGCTTAGAAATAAAGACAAAACCTTTAGACAAAACAGGTTTTATTGGTTGTGTACACCTCATTTTTGATACCAGGGAACAGGGATGAGCACATACAGAATTAGTCATCCTCTATCTTTATATCCACTTCAACCACCCCTATCCCTCTCCTTCAGCGTTTGGACAGAGGAGTCAAGCTGTACCGTGCTAAATGCAACTATTATTGGAGAGATTAACTGTAGCTATAGCTGTGGAGCAGAGTGCCGGAAGAGCTCCAGATACCCATGCCTACAGGTGTATGTCAGCCTGAACTCATCAAGCCGAATACTGAGGCTGTCCCACAATGAGGAAACCCAGGAGACCAATTCTGAGGTATACACAAAGCATAAAACACAGAACATAATACCAAATTTATCCATAGCTGCCTTTACTTCCTGAAATTATCTTGTGGGAAATGTTATATGGGGGATCATATTAAAGGTAAAAAATGTATCCATAAAAGAATCCTGTAAGTGGACTTTAATGTGAATAAGTTTAATGAGATTTGATTTTAATGTGATAAAGTTTGTATTTTGTCTTTCTTGGTGCAATTGTTATTTGGCAGGTTTCTGGGCATTGATTTATTTAGGTATTTTTTTTTTCCACTGTCTCAGACTGCAAAAAATCTCTCCCCATCCTAAAAAAGTATAGAAACAAACAGGGAAAGATAAAAAAAAAAAAAAAAGAAGAAGAAAAAAAGATGCACAATAAAACTGTGTGACACTTCACAGCAAATATAGGCTAAACATAGAAATGCATATAAACTGATCAAGGGCTAACACAATAGAACAGAATTTCTTTGAATCAGACCAGTTACATTTACAGAATTCAGAAAATGTCTTTATCTCTTATCCAGCATGACTTACAGAAGTGCTTTGTAGGCTCCAAAATGCATATCCTTATACAACTTAAATTGGCCAGGTCTAAGAATACCATTGAGCTAAATCCTTTGAGGACTTGATGATGGCATAAAAAAATGAACACAAAAAAACAAAATATGAAAAAAAAGAAGAAAAAAGTGATGAAACAAAACACCCAACATATATTATTAAAATGTACAGACTATCACTTAATAATTACTTAGAATTAAATAGTATTACATAATGATGTAATACTATTTAAGTAATTATTTATTCCAATTCAACACACGACATTGAGCTAATACTATTAACAATAAAAATAATAACAAATAGCAAATAATAAATTAGAAAAAGAAAAACATGTTTAATTCATTAAATCAATACCATATAGGGTCTTGTTATGTAAAGTACTAAAATAATTATTGGTCTGTTTTACTTTTCTGATTATGTTCATAAGGACTGTGAGTTTGCTGGTCTGTGTTGTTAATAGTTATCATGTGCTAACTTAATGCTCAGACCAAAATGTTTATTCTCTGTAATTGTCATTACTGTTACTGTTCACCTATAAGCATTTATTAGTTTTCCTTGTTCTTGTGTTTTAACTGAAATGTGGCTGCTACAAAC
Organism: Tachysurus vachellii; assembly: GCF_030014155.1. NCBI lineage: Eukaryota > Metazoa > Chordata > Actinopteri > Siluriformes > Bagridae > Tachysurus > Tachysurus vachellii. The sequence goes on from NC_083460.1 coordinate 28,957,899, forward strand.
TTCTAACATCTGAGAATACAGAAATTAGTGTTGTTTCTTTCATGAAAAACAAGCTCTGATTTTTGCAATTGTAATGATAAAATCTTTTCTCTTTTATCGCAGTGTTTCTTTGTCCCTAAGTGCCGTAAAGACCACTCAACAATGCATGCTTTGGTACTGAACATCTCTGAGCGTCTGAAGGCCCAGCAGCAGGTGCGTTGTTATACAGACCCAACAGAACAGCAGGACAGCGCCATCCTGACGCGCCTCTACGGTCGTGCTGCCATTCTCTCATCGCTGCTTTGGCCCACATGCACGCTTGTGATTGGCGTGCTCATCGTTGCCATGGTCAAGCTCACACAATACCTTTCTATCCTCTGTGAGCGGATAAGCCGCATTAAGAGGTAGGCCAGCCTGCCATTGAGTCTTGAGATGGATCAAAGGAAAGAGAGAAAATAGAGTGAAAAAGAGAGAGACAACTCTCTAACCACTATGTTCCTCATAGGACCGATCTCTCGGTACTTGCATCTGCCTCACACTCCATGGAGGGCAGCAAAAAGTGCAGCAGACCCAAGCCGGATCAGATTTGAACAGAAAAGGGCCCAAAGATGAACGGCCAAAAGTGGAATGATGGACAGATTCTTTGGCTGTACCCAGATTTCTATGCCTCTATAAGGAATAGAGACAATAATGACCAGTGACATGTTTTTGATATGCCTCTGCCTTCCTGTCAAATTTTGCTAATTAATCTGTATTGCGGTGAAAAGGACAGACATTTGTCTTGGACAAGGTTGAGATTTTAGAGACTGAAATTTGTGGCTGGTATTGTGTTAACAGCAAAGGCTATGTGAAGTCTAGCTGAATAAAGTGTCGATTATATTCACTTACTAGTGTTTTTCAAACCTGGTATGTTTAATGCCTGTAGCTTTTAATTTGCTGACCAGAAAAATATCACACAACCAATATACTGAACATGATTTACTCATTCATGAAAAAATTATTCATAAAAGTTCACCAGGTTCACAGACAAGATGATGACTTACTCAACGCATAAATAACATTAAACTTAATAAAAATAAATCTGTAACCATATAATAACGCTGCTGAATGTGCAATGTGCACTTAGTTACAGTTTTGTGTTCTGCTCAGATCTGATGGATGTTCAGTAATTTCCACATGAATGCAAATTCCAAAGCTCTGCTTATTTTCCCGAAAATCAATAGCTTAAATTATTAAACCATCAATAAGACCTAATGGAGTTGTGCTTTGTCCTTGATGACCAATTCAGTCTGTAATTAATTCTTTAATGGGTTCTGAAGTTTCTTAGTGGGAAACCAATAAATGTAACACAGATCAATACTGTTTTAACGGCATACATACATACATTAAATACTACAGTAGGTTCTATTTTATACCATAAAAGTGCCTTAGACCACTTTATAACGTATTAACTTCGATGAACATGTACAATTCCTTTTGATAATACTCTCATATATTAAGTGGTTTGTAAATATCATATTTATAACATTAAAATATTTTGGGTTTCAAAAACTGGGACTCAATTTCCTTAAAATAAACGAGATTTTTCCTTTGGATTATACTGTGAAATTTCAGCGTTTTCATCATATCAAAGCTTTGAATGAGCACAGAAGGAAAAAACAATATTCTGGGGAATCTCCCATATAACTACTCATGCAGTAAAATATCTGTGAATAACACAGGATGAATGTCAAGGACAAATCAAGCGTTGCTCAAACTGTCCAAAAAATTCTGACCGGCTTTGAAGAGTCACAGACATGGACACTAATCGGCATACTGGCTCCTCAATTTGATCATTGCATCCCTGCCTCTTTCTGCCTAACACAGAGCCTTCTGTCAGTTTTATTTTTCCATAGAAAACATTTTAGTAGATATTGTTATTTAATAAAGAGCAAGAGAGCCACAGCTGGATGCCTTAATTAGAACTTGATGTGGCAATTTCCTAAGAAACTGTTATTGACAGAAGATAACTACTACTCGTTGAGATGGGAACACTTGACTAGGGAAGTGTAAGAGTGAATCATATGATAATTTTTGTATTTCTCTCTCTGACTTATTTTTGAGTCCATTTTCAGTGACATTCTCTCAGTCCTCAGATCCAAATGATCTGCAAAGTGATGGATCTTAACGTAACCTAGGATAATTACCTAGCTTAGATTATGACAAATTAATTATGGCAAATAAAATCAAATTCTAAAATGATTCCAAATGGAGCAACAAAGCTTCAATCAGGAAGCATAGAAATCTTAAATCAGTTTCATAGAAACCTACAGCAAATTCAGGACAAATATACAGTAAGCAGTCACGTGACTTCCATTGCTGAAGTATTCATATTACTCAAATGTACTTTCGCATATTCTCTTAATAGATACACGGGTTACTAGGTTCTAAAACTTTGTGTCAGCCGTGTCCCACCGTGTTGATTATTTCTCTATAACAGAACAGCCAGTTATATTATTCCTTACATATAAGTGACCTGCCATTTTAACTACTACCCAACTTATTGAGCCAAATTATTGAGTATTCCTAAAAAGGTAATTCAAACCGTTTAGGTATTATTTATTTACACAATTTAGACTGGCTTATATTTTAGTGTTTGCTCAGACAATGATGTATCACTGTGATTTAGTGAGTTAAAACTTGCTAAAAAACATATATTACAACTGAAACAAGGATTCAAAAAATGTATCAACATCAGCAACAATGAGGCGCCTTCAATAGTTTGATTAAAAGTACTTAAGGATACTGAACGGTAAGCTAAAACAGGGCATTTATATGCACTAGCTTCAGGAGACAGCAGACAGTACACATTGCCAGTGAATAGGAAGCCCTCACTTCCTCCCGTTCCCTTGGTAACAGAATGTAGCCTGGGCCTGACACACACTTCCTCACACTCATTGCCTTTCTTTGCAGCTGCAGCAGTTCTTACACAGGGACATCTGCATGGAAAGGAAGAATAGAGCAGGAAGAAGCATCTTACCCATTTATCCATCTATTCACTTCATAGCAGTCTAGAGCAGCTCATAGCAGTTCATTCACAAAATGCTAGGTATTCGGCATAGCAATACAATTTATAAAATTGATATCATAAAGAAATTATCTTTAATTTCCCAATATACCCTCTCGATGTGTTAATTAAGAAACATTACAAAAAACAGACACACAAATGTTGTGTCTAATGTCATGCTGATGTTATGGAGACTTAAAACACTTTCATCTTTTGGTGAGTGAGCGCATGCTGTGTGTACTTGCATCCTTCAACAAATGCTCCACTTTGTATATAGTAAACTTTGTAAATAAGGTTTATTGTTGTAATTGAATGCAATTTAATGAATTATTTTAATAGGGAAAAAAACTGACCACAAAGGCATAAAATTATCTATATTATCTATAATTATATATAGTGTTCTATAGCTGTACAGTGCCATTTTTGTAATTCTTTGCAGCTTCAGAAAACGCTTCAGATGTCGACATTTTGACTTTGATGCTACATACGTGTGTATATATATACTGTAATGAGTCTGTCTGTGTTTCTGCCCTCTTTCTGTCTGCTGTCTTTCCCTGTTGTTAATTGTTTGCTCCGCCCACTCATTGGTTACCACGGACATTAACTGAACTCCATCTCTCCTTCAGGTGTGTTGTCTTTGTCTCTGATTGTCTCTGCTTTGTCATTGGTTCCTGTCAGTTATATATACTCTGTTTGCTCACTTCCCTGTTGCTAGTTGTTGTCTATATGTTTGTGTTCCTGTTTCCCGTTGCTCTGTGTGTTGCCTAGTTTTTCCTGTCTGTTATCTGTTTCTTGACTTGGTTTATTAAAACGTTTAAAACTGCACTTGGATCCTCACTCGCCTTTGTCCTGCACCGTGACATATACAGTAATATAGTTTATAATTCTGAAAAGAACCGCTCTTGTTAAACTTGCCTAGTCGATATTTAGGTAAAGACTAAGTTTATAAACTAGTACACATAAAGAAATACATTAAACAAGCAAACTAATTTGGATTTAATTACTTGTATCAAATAAATCAAATAAAATCGTTGTGTATTTTGTTGTCTGTTTGCTAGAACTGACAAAGAGCAAAATCTGTTTTTTTCCAGACCTCCACACAAAAGTCTCTTTTTCCAAATAAATCACCAGCACTCACCCCAATTCCAATAATTCAAGCAAAAGAACTAAGTTATTAATAAGTTATGATTCTTATAACTTGATAACTATGTTACTACAGTTATTTTACACTGCAAAATATTAGTCATATAAAAGGTTAAATAAGTTTTCACCAGACAGAGTTTTATGGTTTTTAGTCAACTGAAGCATGACAAATATTGCTGTAGATCATTACACTGTTGTATAGCAACACTAAAAGATCCCTGCCAGCAGGTGATATATAATGCTTAGTAGCACAAATAAACCAGTATCAACTTGCCAGGATACCAGAGAGTATCCTGGTGTACAGGTCGTGTTCTAGGGTTTAATGGGTTTGTTTCTTGGCGCTAGCAATAGTCTATCCTTTCATCAGTGACCTGGTTAAGGGAGCCTAGAGGTCAGGGAGAATGACATCAGCTGTTGGTATGGAAATTGTCCATATATTCACCCCCAAACATAAGAGCCCTATGGCGTCAGTGCCCGGTGAAGTGAGCAGAGCATTCGAGCATTCCACAAACAGTGGAGATGACTCAGTGTTGTAAATCATGTATTCTGCTCTAACACACACACACACACACACACACACACACACACACAGCTAACAATAAACATTTGTACTACTAGCTCAAGGGAAATAATGGGATCCAATGAAATGCAAATTAAGCTTTTAACTTTGATTCATGTAGAATCTGTAGAAAATGTCCTCACTTGGAACTTAACCAATTTTGCCTAATTCTTCTACGATTCTTCACTGGTTCTTATATTGAACAGGATAGGTTGATAACTAATCAGTGCAAACACTCCCATATGACATACAAGAGCGTTTAATTTCACAGAACAAGGTTGGACAAGAGTGTTGTGTTGCAGTAGTATTTCTCATTTCTCTATTGGCAGTGGTATACTCACAGTTGGTGGTGTAATGGTCTAGCTCCCTCTGCTGTTAGCATTGGATCTGTGCCCTTTTGGTTGCATTTCCTAAGGATTTCACTGAACTATGTGTCATACATTTATTGTTTGGTACATTAAAAAAATCTTTCTGAAATTACTATATGGTACAAATGACCTGAAATGCAACATTGGTTAAAGGCTTTTCATTCCCTGTTAATTATCATAACCTGGATTTAAAAAAATAGTGACAATGGTGTACTACACTAATGCTAATTTCTAATCTTAGTTCTAATCTCCATAAACTGCTCCATATATCACTTTTTCTTTTGCATGTTTTTTTGTGCTTAAATCCCCATGGCTACATTCTAAAATATAGCATAAAGCCTTCCCAGAAGAGTTTTCTCTTAACAGGAAAAACTACTAAAGTAGCATGACCAAGTGTATAGCAAAACTCCTCATCTGCTCTGACATCCAATTTGGTAATTAAGGTAATATAGTCTATTATGTTATATTCCACCACTCCATAAATAATCAAGGTATCACTGTTTCCATGGCAGCCTACAATAAAATTACACATAAAGCATTGTTTTTCTAAAATATGATGAATGATAGGTAGACAAGATATATATGTATATTATTTGATAAGATTTCATATACAAATAGATTGAGCTGTCAGCTCAATTAGGAACAACTACACTGTAAAACTTACTTTAGACTTTAAAACTCAAGACTTCAGCCACTCTTGGATTCTAAAATATGCAATGACTCATTATCAGATTAAAATGTCTATCTAAGTGTGGGATCACATCATGAGGATCACATCATGCTGTTCAGATATTCTGCAGTAGGTATCAGTGCCCTTATTACATACTAGGAAAGCATTCTTTCCATCACCATAATGAAAAAAGAGCCTGTATTTGTCCATCCAGACATTTTTCATCACTTTTCAACATTCCAGTGCCTATTGGAAAAAGTCTTTGTTGTTATTCACTGACAGTACTGGCACTCGACATGATCTTTGTATTTAAATTGCTTGCTTGTGTCTGTTTGCAATTCTTTCCATTTTCTTTTGACATGTCTAATCCACAAGCTGTATTTATACATGCTTAGCGATCACTAAGAGTTATTTGGCTGAGTGAGAATAGTTTTACATCATGAACAACCAGGATGGCTATTATGCTATGTTTAAAATCAGTCTCAAAGCTCACTAATTTTGCTCATTCCAACAAACAGAGAAATTTTAGTCAGCCTGCTCTGTACCCCACTCTGGAGGACATAAGACTTCTTCGTTGTATGATTTGTGTGACTGTATCAATTTTACTAGCAGTTGGAGTGAGAGAAAAACATATAAATAATAAAGATGGGGGAAAAAGTTTTGTAGTTTGGTAGTTTCAGTAGTTTCCAATCCTAAATAGTTGAGCTATTACTAAATTTAGAAGCCAGAGAGAAAGAGGTCAATTTTGGCAATGCCAATGTTTTTGTGTGTGTGAGAATGTGGCCCCAACAGATAGAGTTGTATATTGTTTATTCAAAATTCATTATCTTGCTACCGGTCCAGAAACATTATGTTGGACCACAGTGAATTATTCATGTGGATCGCTCCACCAATAGACAAAAAAAAAAATATATATTTTTGTTAATGCTGAACTAAAGGAACCAAACTAGGCACAGATTTAAAAAAAAAAATATCTCACACACACACAAATAATATGAATAAACAAACTTTCACAACATATGCAATTGAAAGCATTTGAGAAATATGCCTCAAACACACAGACAAAGCTTGTGCATCGTGTTGGGCTGAAGACAACCCTGTTGTTAGCTGTGTGTGTGGCAGCATTTTATGCGTTTTCTTTTTCTGCCTATAACATATTTTAACAAAAAATAAATAAAAATAAACAAACAAAACATCATTACATTTAACCAAAACTGCTAAATGTTTTTTTATGTCATATATAATATCTACATCATATATCATACATTATAAATAACTATTTGGTAAAGGAAGCTAATTAAATCAAATCTAAAATATGGCAAATTGCAATAAAGATTCTGAATAATGTGCTGTGCAAGAAGATCAGATTAGACTTTAGATTAGCACATTAGCTTTACTTCCTCTGCTGCAGAATTCAGAATTCAGTAGGTTCAAATGTTCATAAACAGACAGATGCACAGTTCAGTCAGCGGACTTCCTCTTGTACAGTGCAGCTCAAAATGGCCTGTGTGGAATCTCTTGGGTGGTTCCTTTAAAGCAACATCATAATGACATTATTACACCGTAGACACAGGTTTAACTACGGAAATGCCTTTTAATACTTGGATGAAAACAAGTGGGTTAACATTATGACATATTTCATATTCACATATTCATAAAAATGAGTGCAAAGTGCTAAAGTAAATCTTATTTAATGAAACAATTTGTATATACATATGCATTTTAATGCAGTGAAAATAATCGGTCCTGGCAGTCTCTTCAGTGAGTATATTCTTTTTCTTGTCCAAACATATGTGATCCTTCAGTACTTTATATAATTAATAATTATTCGAATTTTATGAAGAAAAAAAGGAATCAAATATTGCCACATATTGCACCATGAATGGATAAGACCTAAAACATCTTTCTGAAAAATTCCCAGACGCAGCCATGACATGAAAGTGTGGTTTTAGAAGGCACTATCTTATTTCAATTCATCATTATCATCTTCACAAAATAAAGAGGGAAAAACCTCACAGTTTCAGAGAAAAATGACTGGTGAGGGCATTCTGGAAGTCAGTGTTGGTTTTGGCTGGGAGAAGCATGATGAGTCTGTGTGTTGACCATGTCTATGGGGAGGGACATGTTTGTATGTGGGGTCACTGCTTCCTGCTTTCCTGCTCCACACAGGAAACGCCTGGTCTTTCCAGCAACTCTAACAAACAACAAAAGTACTTGCTTAAAATCTCTTAGATCTGAGGCCCTACATGCCTAACAGCAGTTCTGACTCATTTAGCATACATGTTTAAACCAACAGAGTAAAATGAACACCTACTGTGTTGAATTCACTTCTATGGGTTTTGTTTGTTCAATCAAGGCATTCATTCAACACCAAAGATTATTGCTGTGAATAGCTTGTGGAAAAATATAAAACAGCCTCTCTGGGTTGATCATAAGGGGTTTGTATGATATTAGTGCAGCAAGCAGAAATAAGTTTATGGCTTTAAGCCAGCAAAGCCTGGGGCCCAAGCAACACCTTTATGCATATGAGAAACGTGTTCTTAAAGTCACCCAGCTTTTCCTGGTTGCAGTGTATTCTTTCTCTTTTCCTATCCATATGTAAAGTCATGCTCATATAATTGAAAAATATTATGCATATTTACTACTAATCGAAACCAAACAGTTTCTACAGTAATTATACAGATTATTTGTATTTTAAACATGGCTGAATTCAGGATGGACAAAAACAGGAATGGAATGGTGGAGTGGTAAAAAGAAGAGCCTTCTTATAGCCTGTAATATTGCAATGCCCTTAATTAAAATGCCTGAAATCCTCTGTAAATGTAAACAAGTATCTGTGTGCTTGGTTCACCGAAGAATTCAATGACAGTGAAGTACAAGCCTTTAAAAGAAAGATCCACCCTGAAAAACTTGCATATTAATATTATTATAATTAACATTGCTTTTATCTTCAGTGGCAAAAAAACAAACAAACTACTTTGTTAATATATTGGATTAATATCCAACTTTTTTTTTGGGTTAACTATTTTCTACATTACCCACCTTACTGTTTACCTATCTGCTGATAGAGATGCCAAGTGGGATTGTCAACAGAGACTGATGCAGCAGTGCTTAAATCCTCTACTCTTTCCAGCTCCCTCACCTCCTCATCTAATGATGACATTAGTGGCATCATATATCAGTATGCCATCTGTACTGCATTCATATTTTTTGCTGTCTCTAGTACTTCTGTGTTGAATTTCTCATTAGTACGCTATTGACCATTTCTGGAAAATTGAAGAAAGCAACTTCTGCTTTTTGGTTTTTAGGAGCTAACAGATAACCTGGGCATTATTTATTGAGTTTAATATCACCGAATATTCTCTTACTAACTGGACTAGTAATGCTGCCCTTTGACATCAGTGTGGGCAAAACCACCTCTTACTTCTCACAGAATCAAAGAAAATACATGCAACAAATTGTTTAAAAAAAAATCATCACAAATATTTCAATTGAATTGTTAATGTTTCAGGGTGAAATTTTCCCTTTACTTTTCCTACCATTGACCTTCTTCCTGTAGAAATGATTATTTGCCAGTTTACCTGCATTGTACACAGTGTTGGTTTTTTATATCATAAAATGAGAAATGAGTAAATATGGTAGGTTCCCAATAAACTGCCAGCATATTGTACTTGTGGAATAAATGCACCAGGCTTAAACATGTGCATGGCCTTAAAAATGACTGACTCTCATAAAACTTTCCACAAAAAAAAAAATCCTTGTTTTCAAATACCTTAAATATATTTAGGATTTATTAGCATATAATGTCTTGGCGGGTGGCTGATCTTTCCACTCTGTTTAAGAAGAGTGAGGTAGGGGTGCACATAGGGACTGACCCAAAGGCACATTTTTAAAAATAGCTATGCTTTGGGTTTGATTTAGTATGAGAAGGGAAAACTTGTCATGGAAAGAGCTAAGGTGGACCAGGATATGCATGATTGCTAAACTGTGTTTTTACTACAACATTTGTACTAGTTTTGCCACAAGATAAACCAAACACAATAATATGCTCTCTTTGTTGGTGCAAATACTTCAATACTTAAAATACATAATACATAAATAAATTCATAAATAATTATTAGTGTAAATCTAGACACTTGTGCAAATCCAGCAAGGAAAGTTATTGTCATCGCAGTCACAGTACATTCAGCAGGTTCTGAAGAAGCTAACATGAACCCATTTGTGACACTAACCTTCTGATGGCAGTCTGGGTCTCTGTACTCAGCGTATTCCTGTAATAACACAGTGAACCTAAGGCTGGCTGTAGTGTGGAGGTTTGCCTCTGATCTTTTAAAATGTATCCCTTCCTTTATGAGGCATTCATTGCACAATACACAATATTTACATTAGCTCCAAAAAAGAAGAAAAAAAAATTAACCAGAACCTGCAGAGGTTCACTTGGATTGGAAGTCCACATTAACTGCCCCAGTATTAGAACTTTAATACCGATAAAAGTTATTATCATTCCGATAACCTTTGCAAAAGCTGCCATCTTTTACCATCATCCCAGTATGGAAGCAAAAATAAATTCCTCGGAGGGACAAGTTTCTCAAGTACAATAAAACAGGATGCTCCCATACATCCAAAGCTGCACAATCTGACATAAAAATGACCTGTAATTCTGCAAGAGGTAGCTTTCTTTTCATTTCAATATCACTGAATTAAAACTTTCCATGCAAAGTATTTAAGACTGGTTCAGTGCAAATGCACAACTCTTCTGTAACAAAGCTAATATGGGCACTTGGAGAATTACATGAAAGATTCCGGTCTTCTTTTTCTCACTGCATCCTAGGTGTAGCCTAGATTCTCCATTTCACTGCGATAGCGCTGCTCGGACACTTTGCTCTTGTGTTGTTTGCTCTCCAGGTGCAGGCGGAAGTCAGCCTCGTCGCTAGCACCTGTGTTGCACATGGAGCAATAAAACTGCCCGCTTGGTGTCACACACATGGCCAAGTCACGTGGGATTCTCTGCCTTGGCCGTGGGTTGTAATACGGTCCTGAAACTGACATTCAAAAAAATTTATAAGATAAGGATACTTAGTGAATAAGATATTGTCTGCAGAAAGATATCTGCACACAAGTACACACTTTCACCATCCCCTATACATGTGCTCATTCATGCAGCTAATGGACATGTGAGATTGAGGAAAATGTGATCTCTGTGACATGGCATGGTTGCTGATGATAGACAGGCTAGTATCTAGAGTTTACACAGAATGGTGTGAAAAACAAAAAACATCCAGGGACCATGTGTTCTGTGGGTGGAAACATGATCACTTCAGTGACAATACATGAAGTATTGTCACTTCTACCCTAACCCCTGTGATCAAGCCAATCGTGGTGCTGGAAAGAAAAAAGAAGACCTTCTGTCACCATATCTAGAATATTTTACTCCTTGTAAATGATATAGCCAAATGTTTGTGGAGCATTAATATCAGATGCTTATATTAGGTAAGGATACCTGGGTGGGCAAAACAGCAATTTTTTTTTAATAATTAAATAATCATACTGTATATAATGTGTTTCAGGGTGGAATTTACCCTTGAGGTTTTCCATCTTTAACTTTCTTCCTGTATAAATGATGATTTGGCAGTTTACCTGCATTGTACACAGTGTCTTTTTTAAAATGATAAAATGAGAAATGCGTATACAGGATAGATACCTAATAAACTCCCAGAATATTGTAATTGTGGAATAAATGCACCAGCCTTAGACATGTGCATGGCCTTAAAACCAATAAAACCATTGCATAAATTTCCATAAAAATCCCTTGTCTACAAACACATTAAATATATTTAGGATTTATTAGCATATTGCACTGAATGAACGTCTTGGCGGGTGGCTGATATTTCCACTCTGTTTAAGAAGAGTGAGGTAGGGGTGCACAGAGGGACTGACCCAAGGCACCTTTTTAAAAATAGCTATGCTTTGAGGTTGCTGTATTATGAAAAGGGAAAACCTGTCATAGAAGGAGTTAAGTGGGACTAGGATGTGCATGATTGCTAAAATGAGTCATTTTGCTCTTTTCGTGGATGCAAATAGTTTAATACTTAAAATGCATAATACATAAATAAACTCAAATACATATCGGTGTAAATCTAGACACTTGTTCAAATGCAGCTAGGGAAGTTATTGTCAAGCTAACATGAACCCAGTTTTGACACTAACAGTCTAGGTCTCTAAACTGCATATTCCTGTTATAACTCAGTGAAACCAAGGTTGGCATTAGCAGGGAGAGTGAACTCCATTCCAGTTCATCCTAAAGGTGATCCTTGAATTCAGGGCATTGTGCAGCTCTTCATGAAGTTCTTCCACTCCAACCTTGGTGCATGTCTCATGTCTGTATGTAGCTTGTCGTGTGTGTCAGTTACAGCGAAGAGCAATCTTATAGCAACAGCATATAAAGACATTCGACTGTTAGGTAGAACTACATACGGGTGAGATTGTGAGGTATCCACATACTTTTAGTCATATAGTGTATAATTAACAGCAAGTCAAAACTGCTTCTTTAGCATTATTTAACCAGAGCCTTACTAGATAAGCTACAGTAATTAATACCAAGGCAGATGACAGGTGTATATACAATGGGGTAAAGGACTAAACAACTCTTAATTTTAGATGGAATTTATGCCTCTGTGTTTTTGGAACAGTATTTTCAAAATATAACTAAACCCAAAGCCATGTACCCTGTGTCATGTGATTTATTTGAGTGCAATGTGGAGTCTGCAAACGTGAATGTGTGTGTGGGAGAGGATAGTGTGTTTGGAAGGGTCAGTAAGGGCAAGTGTGTATGATTGAGATCTGGCACCATGCGGGTGACGCTCAAAGGGGCAGACTGACGTGAGCTGGAAGATCAGTTTGCAAACACCAAAGGCCTGGCACTGTGTTTAGCGAGAGTAGCCCAGTACCCACAGGACAGCCAGCTATCACTGAAATCTGCAGCCAGCTGCTGAAAAAGATACGGCTGGCAAAACACAGCTCAGAAATGTACCATTTAACGTCACTGCCTTGAGCACAGGCCAGAAACTAAATCCAATCATGCAGTAGTAGAAGCATGTGACAGTCCCAAATGGACTGCTATCTAAAGCAGCCATGTTATTATAGCTTATTAATATTATATAAATAGTGTATATATATATTCATAATAAATCTAAGATATGTGTACTATGTTATTGAGTTTTGCTGTTGATACATTCATGAAGTGGTACAAAAGATTTCTCGGGAAAACTTGGATGGTAATGGAATTTCAAACATTGTTATGCGTTATATTTTAATATGTAATACCCTTGTGCCCTTGAATATACCTGCCATATTAGTGTTCATGTGGGTCCTGCGGTTCTTCACTTTGTACTCGTTTCCTTCTTTCCTGGAACGCCTTTGCGTGAGGTCTGCTGAATCCCTGCAAATATATGATTATTAATCAAGTGTTAGAGCATAATACTTGAGCTAACATGATGTTTCATGAAGTGAGTTTGCTCTAAGAACCTTGGCAATGCACACCTAAATATACAGTTCTTTATTCTGTTTAAAGGAATACATGGCAATGAGTCTACGCTCACTGTGCTAATCAAATGTTCAAGCAGAAAAGCAGGACACAGTGTCCTGTGCTAGTTATCTAACTTATCCCACTCCAGCTACTCAGACATTTCAACAAGCTCCCCAGTTATCAGAGCAACAACAGGCAGAAGATAAAGCCAAATGGAAAAGAAGCATCTGGTTTGCAAATCTTTTTGTTCGTTATAAATATTATCTTTCACTTCAGCTTTTTTTTTTTTATTTGTTTTGCTTGTTTTTGTTCAGTAGCACGAGGAGACTCACAAAGAGCTGGCGTTGTGCTGGGCCTCGGCAAGCCGTACACGTTTGGCATGGTTCTTGCCCTGGTAATGAGCATGGGCTACAGCGGGGGAGCTGAAGGAGGCATCACACAACTTGCAGTAGTCATTCTCTGTAGCTAGGATGACCCTGCTAGGGCCGATAAAGGACGCCTGCAGTGGGGGAGAAGCAAAGTGAGATTGGCTCTGATTACTATCGCGCTGGTTTCACTGAACAAAGGCTTACAGTGTGACACTGCATGATCAATGTGCAATTAAAACTGTGGCTATTTTCCAGCTGAGTGTACAGCATGCAGCATCTTGATTTTATATATATACATATATGTGTGTGTGTGTGTGTGTTTGTGATGAATGTATGTAATGATAATGGTAATGGTAAATAACAACCATGAGTTATCATATACTCAGAGAACTGTGGTAAATGAGTGAAAAGCCAGTGTTAGTATTGAATCTACAAAGGGAAACAGACATACAGTATGTGGCTGAATGTTTACCGGCTTGCCCACTGTTGTTCCAGTCTCCGTAGGTGGAGTAGAGAGGGACTGCTGTGAAACTGGCTCTCCTTCCTCAGGTATTCGTATTGGAGGTGGCTGTTGACTGCCAGCATAAAAATTCCTTAGCTTCTTGCTGTGATTTTTTCCCTGCAACAAAACAAAAGCATCTGTCATGAAGAATGTAGTGCATGTATTATGGCTATTGCTATTGGTGTCTTATACCAGAGTGTTCTGACAGTAGTTTCTGATGTAAAGCAACAAATAAAACAAATAAGAGGACTCCAGATAATGAAATAATAATCACCATATTGTAAAATCAACAAGCAAAATCTTTTATAGTGAACAGTCTGGAGTCAAGTGATGAGCATACAACTTGAAATAGAAAATGACTATAATCATGGAACCAGAAAACAAGAAACAAACAAACAAAAAAAAAACTATAAGGCAGGTAGACTATGACATACTGTAAGCTATGGTAACAACAAGTAAAAAAACCCTTAAAGTATACTTTGCACTTTGAGTGGAAACAAGAGTCAATATATTGTGTCAGTGTGTAATTGAGTCCAGGTGACTGTGATCAGTAATCCAGTGAACACTAAAGTGTGTGATGGGAGCCGGAGTCCATGGATGTCTTGTTTGTAGGCTGCATAGTGTTATGGGGTATGAAATTCAATGCCAAATTCAGCATAAACATAACAATCCCTTACTGAACACCATTTGAGGACTACAAATTAAGAATAAGGGATTTTTTGTGCACTGCTATACATTTCACAATGACTTCAGCCATATCGGTATGTGACTTTTACCTGATAATGTGCCTGCGCTTGCTGGGGAGAGTTAAGTGTGACGTTGCACAGTTTGCAGTAGAGAGGTCTACACAGCTCCTCTAGTGCTATGTCCTGATCGCTGCCGGTTGCCTGGAACTCGTTCTCAGTTGGTATGGGGCTGGAACCAAGGGGTGCTGTAATGGCAGGGTTTGGAAACAACTGGAGGTGAGGGGAAGGTTTGGCAGAGAGGGGACTGCAAAGGGGGAAAGCAAGAGGCTCTGGTGGCATCAAAACAGGTGCGGGGCCAAGAGTTTGGGCAGGAGATATGGGCTGGAAGGGCTCAAGTTGCTGCTGACCCATTAGGTTCAGAGGAGGCTTCAGAACACATTCTGGACCTGAAAGGGAAGATTCAATCAAGATGGTGTCATATGTGGTATACTGTAAATTGGTTATTCCATCATTCATTCATTAATTCACTACTTTATCCTGGTAAGATAAGTCTTAAGGTTATCCTGGGATGACTAGGCACAAGGCACGGCATGTGCACACACACACACACACACACACACACACACACACACACACTCATTCACTCATATACTGTATGCAACTAGTGTTATTGAGGGTTAAAGTCTTTGTTTAAGGACCAGCAGTGTAAGCTTGGTGGTTCTGGCTTGTGAACTCACAACCTTCCAATCATTAGGTTAATGCCTTTCCCACTGAGCTACTACCACTTAACAACTTTAGCTCTATAGTAACATTACAGAACTAGAATACAGATATGGAATATTGTTCACAATAAATTAAAAGAAAATAACATTAGATCAATAGTTTGTGCAAGTTTCAACTGTTTTTAGAAATATATTTGTGAATCTTCTTTTCATATTGTCTTTTCATAATGTTAATTGAGACTTTGTTCTTATTGTACAGTTTTACACACATAACGGAAAATTAATACCCATTTGGTCTTGAATTCTTTTTTAAGGTGTTGTCTGGGAAAAAAAGAACAGTGAACAATAAAACTCCCCCAAATGTCTACTAATTCTAAAACAATAAAAAGTGTGGAATGAACTACACAAATATTCTTACATTAATGAATAGTTGCTCTAGTTCTAGTTATCAAAGTAGCAGTTAGGTCAACTGACTTGATAAGGATGCCATTAACATACCACGGTAAATGATAATATTTACTGTCGTCAACAGACGGATGTCTTGTTAACAGTAATAGTATCACTAACTAATTAAACGTGTCTGACTGTGTTTTCAGGTGTGTTATGAAGTTGCAAGACAAGTCTGAAGTCTATTTTTAGGTGCCTTAATGTGACTTGGACTTGATATGCAAACTCAAGTGCCCATGTCTGAGATATACATATACACAAACAATGGATATAAAAAGTCTACATACCCTTGAGAAAATGGCAGCTTTTTGTGAAAAACAAAAAAAAATAAATTAAATCCACCATCAATGTGAAATTATGTATATGTATATGAATTGTGAAAAAACAATCACACATTTAAGAAAAAATAGAGCGAAAAAAAATTGAAAGGAGACGGATGTTAAATAATTTCCAAAACGTCAAACACAGTAAATGCTAGTATCAGGAAAAAGAGAAAATAAAGCACAACAATAGCATCACCAAAATCAGGATGTCTCTTCAAAGTGTATAAAAGGATAATATGTTCTTCATATGTCTTTGCTAAAATCTAGGGTGGTTAGATGGCCCATTCTCACATAAAACATTCAAACACAACTCCAAGCCATGTGGCAAAATGTAATATTAATGAGAGCAATTCCAAAATGTACAATAATTCCAATATGGATGTTTGGTGTGAAAAGAACACCATACCCATGGTGTAGCATGGTGGTGGCAGCATCAGCAAAATGCTTCAACAAAGTATTAGTTCAGGGGTGCACACACTGGACCTTTGTTATTGTTGTTAAGGCTGGGAAAAGTTCTAACATCATTTAATATATTTCACTTCCAAAAGAATAAGAAGACCTTTCAGTTCTTCTTCTTCTTCTTCTTCTTCTTATTATTATTATTATTATTAAAGTATTATTATTATATGAAAGCAGTAAAAACTGTGAATGAAATCGCTGAATGAAACCAAGTTCAGAAAATGAGCCTTGCCTACAAGAGAATACTGAATTGCAATAACCCTGACAATTCAGTGAGCAATAAGTCTTTGATATTCATCCATAAAGTAACTGTGAATCTGTTCTGCTTCTCCCCTTGCAGATATTACCATAGCTATTCATGCTTGCTTCATGCAGTATTTCTGGCTCTGGTTGTAATCCATGTTGTTCCACAAAATATGCAGTCATATGTTTGGCGAAAGAGTGGGGGTGCTGGGAATAGGGTCAGCTGCTACACTGTTGTTGCCCCATGTATCAACTGTATCAGTTACAATAGACTCCTGACAGCAATGATTGAGTAGACTAAAATAGCAACAGAATGTAAAGCACTATTTTCTTCTAGTCCAATGAACAGTGAGTGTATCCGTGGCAAAAGCGCTTGATCTCAGGAGCAAATACTTAAAATTGGAAGGAAAAAGACACTTGACAAGGTCAACTGAACTTCCCATAAGATCCTGAATTACCAAGACATTGGAAGACCATTCATGGCATTGATTTATGCTTTCTGCTAACAGAAACAAAGGGTAATATGCTGTAGTGATTTCTGTTCCTCTACGCTGCACTGTCAGAGGCCAAACATGACGTCTCTTAGTCATCAGAGGATACAAACCCAGAAACAGCCCCAAGGTGGAAATATGTGGCCATGGTCCAAGGTCATATGCTACTTTTTCCAGATTGTAGCAAGCCAAGTTGCAGAAATTCTCTGCAGCTGCAACAACACTAATAAGGGAGGTGGTGAAAAATATTTAATTCAGTGAAAGGCCGTAGCCTTGGGCATCTATAATGCAAGGTGCAATGAGTACATGAGAAGGTAAAGGTAGAAAGCACCTGACACTGGAGCTTGTCTTACAGAACATTTGAAAGATATTTGTTTCCAGTTTGTGTTTCGGACAACAACCAGCAACACAAACAGATCCCATCCATTGAGAAATTTTCCCGTTCATTCAAAAATTCTGCTGTGGCTGTTAGGAACAACGCTCATGAATACATAGAAAGCGGCATGATCTAGATCTAAATCTATGGGAATAAAAACTGAATGTATTATCTTACTCTGCCACACTAGAAATGATCTCAGCAGAAGAATATTCAATATGTAACTTTGTTGTGAGTGTAACTTTGATCCTGAAGAAAAATCTATAGATTTGGAAATCACTTTGGGAATATCCATATTCAGCCATCTCACTTGAATATTTGCAACAACACCCTTGATTGTGTTATTAGGCTATGATCGTGATGTAAATATGAAAATGATCCTGTTTATTTTTTGTGACGATCACGATATTCGTCCTGATCTGCTAGGATTGAAAGGTGTGGTGAAAAATTACACAGTGTGATTATACCTGAGGTCAATGTAGCATACTGATTATGTTTAGATGATCTGTATTAAAGACACACAATATCTGGTGTTTGATTTATTCAAGGACACGTGCAGTACAAATAGTCCAAACATGAGAAGGAGAATTATGCATCATGTTATTCCTGCAGGTATATGTGATGAAAAACATCAGACCACTGCAATTACAGATCCTGTAGGGTATAGTAATGGAAGTCATTTCCCCCTAACACGACATGTTAAATGAGAGCAGTTTCAAAAAGAAACTTCTGAGAAAATCTCGCATTTTCAATGCTGCACCTTAAATGATGCAGTGCATCATGGATGTGAGTGCAGCAGCGCATTAGTCACCCCGTAAGGAAGGAGCACTATATACTAATGTACCTTGAATCCGAGCGAAATACCCGCTGCTGTTTCCGTAAGCTACATGCTGGAGGTTATATATATCGCAGTAGTCCACATTCTCATATAACGCATCTTCTTTCCTTCCGTTCATCGCCATCTTCGTCGCATCCTTCAAAGCTCGCTGCCGAACTTCTTCCAGCCACCTGGGCCTCGAGTCTGTAGGAAAGAGGGTGAAATTACGATAAAACGGGAATGAAAGGAAGAGTACTAGAAAACATTGCTGATCCGATTGCACTACATTTATACCGTATTATGTAATCTTGAAAAGCGAACTTTAAAATGTGTCCAAAAGCACAACGCTTTGTTTGGAATTCGGCGTAAGGTTTATCGCGACCCTCCCCGTGTTTGGAATGGTACAGTCCATTTCCTATGGAGAAAAGGAGTCAAAAATGTGATTAAGAATTGTGTTATTAATTCAGTATAAAAAGATTATTATCATGAGTGACCTAAACATTGTTATATTATATGACCTAAATATTATTGTTTTTTTATTATGATTATTATGATGATGATGATGATCATGATGATGATGATGATGATGATGATGATGATGATGATTATTATTATAAGTAGTAGCATTATAAGTTTTTGTTATTATTATTGTTATTATTGTTATTAGTATTATTTTTATTATTCTGATTATGATTATTTTTATGATTGTGATGATGATGATGATGATTATTATTAGTAGTAGTAGTAATAATTATAATTTAGTAGTAGTATTATAATTTTTTATTATTATTGTTATTATTGTTATTATTATTATAAGTAGTAGTAGTAGCATTATAAGTTTTTGTTATTATTATTGTTATTAGTATTATTTTTATTATTATGATGATTATTTTTATGATTATTATGATGATTATTATTTTATTAACACTATTGTATTCGTTCTGATTATTTTATTAGGGTTCAAGCGCGAAGCGCTGGAAACCTATTGTTTTTGTTAACATTTTTATTATTATTATTATTATTATTATTATTATTAGGGTTCAAGCGCAAAGCGCTGGAAACCTATTGTTTTTGTTAGGATTTTTATTATTATTATTATTATTATTATTATTATTATTATTATGGTAGTACTGGTAGTACTGGTAGATGGTAGATGGTAGTATTATGGTAGATGGTAGTACTGGTCACAGTTACTCAGGGCCAAGGTCTCAGCGGAATCGGACAATTTGGGGCACTTCAGCGCCCCTCAATGCGTTTGTCCCCATAACCCCTAAACCCCTAAAACCCCTATGTCCAAATCTCAAGTGCTTTATATCATTGGAATCCTTGGCTCATGACTTAAAAAACATATATCTCCGATTTCATCTCTGCAATTAAATTTTTTCGCTATAGTGCATTTTGTCCAAAACCTACTTTTGTGAACTAGTCCTAGGTTTTTCGCCTGATCGAGACCAATCCAGTGCAGTAATATTCTCTGGAGTCTCAATGTCAATAATCTTCGAAAAAAAGTCGAAATTTTGATTCAGGGTCCCTAAGGGGCCCCAAAACGTTCGGACTGTGAGGAGCCAGTTTTACTAAAATGTCAGTAACTCAAGAACTAAATGAGCTATCAACACCAAACTTGGGACACATGTGCAAGAGGTCAAACTGAGGTGACAGTTCAAAAACCGTGGCGATTGGCCACTTCATGTCGCTATAACGGAAAAATCACTAAAAAAAAGCCATTTTTTAAAAAAGCCCTCTAGCGCCACCAACAGTCCAAAAACCCAATTTTGTGCTGACTTGTAAGGCAAAGATTCTAACCCGGAAGTAGGCGGGGCTTGTCTTGAAATGGGCGGGGCTTTAACCGGTAATAATTAATTTGTAATATTTATAACACTAGCTTACTACCTTTATGTTTTTATGAAATACAGCAAAAACGTGTCAGACACTCAGTGTCTGGTTACTGGTTAGAGACAGCTGAAGGTTTAAAAAAGAAAAAAAATCTCTGACAGGCAGAGACGCAATGGGAGTCGCATTCTACCAAGCAAGCACCACGTCTGAACGAACCCACGTTTACCACAACTCTACTGGTTAGTAAGTACGTATTATTAACGTTACAACCCGAAGTAAAAAACTGAAGAAACCCTAAACGTTAACCCGCGAACCCGAGTGACTGAGGGAGAGACAGAGAGCTGTTCTGTGTGTGACTGTGAGTGAGCAGAGCGAGACACAGCAACACAATACATCTGTATGTGTGTAGGGGAGGGGCGCTGTGACTAGCCTATCACAGAACACTGACACAATCAGCTAGCCAATGATGATTTTCATTCAATCGGAGCACAGATATTGACTCGTATTACTCGTATAATACTCGTACTCGGCAGAAGTGCTTTATCCGTACCGGATACTCGTTTCAGCCGAGTATCCGGCTCATCTCTAATGGATATGACTTTGTTTATTTTGTGAGTACTTCACAATATATGTCATGTGACGTACTCACAAAATAAACAATAAACAAAAAATAAACGTTTTAGTAAAACGTCAATAACTCAAGAACTAAATGAGCTATCAACACCAAACTTGTGACACATATGAAAGAGGTCAAACTGAGGTGACAGTTCAAAAACCGTGGCAATTTGCCACTTGGTGGCGCTATAACGGAAAAAACAGCCCTTTTTAAAAAAAGCCCTCTAGCGCCACCAACAGTCCAAAAACCCAATTTTGTGAAGAATCGAATTCTTAAGATTCTGATTCTGATTCTGAGAATCGCAGCGGTTTTTGAACTGTGACCTCAGTTTGACCTCTTTCACATGTGTCAGAGGTCAAACTGAGGTCACAGTTCAAAAACCGTGGCGATTGGCCACTTGGTGGCGCTATAACTTGCCGGTCACTTTGTGTATGTGACTTGCGGGTCACTCGTTCTGCATCTGGATGCTTGTGTTTCTTCGCTTTATGGATATGACTTTGTTTATTTTAGGGAAAACTGGACAGGTGAGTACTTCACATGACATATATTGTGCAACAAGTTGGTAAGCTTTTCTGTATTAGAGACACTAGGTTAGGAGCGGGTGCCACCCTCTGTAACTTGCGGGTCACTTTGAGTATGTGAAAATCCTTTAAGGCCTTAAACTCCCTAAAGGCCTTAAACGCTTGAACCCGGGAAATGCTGCTTGCAGCTTTAATTATTATTATTATTATTATTATTATTAGGGTTCAAGAGCGAAGTGCTGGAACACTATTGTATTTGTTCTGATTTTTATTATTACTAGGGTTCAAGCGCGAAGCGCTGGAAACCTATTGTTTTTGTTAGGATTTTTATTATTATTATTATTATTATTATTATTATTATTCCGCCCTAGAAACGGTCGTGCAGCCCAAACCGTAAGGCCTAGAGAGCTCAAACTTGGTCAGAT
The DNA here is from genome assembly GCF_030014155.1 of Tachysurus vachellii. Taxonomy (NCBI): domain Eukaryota; kingdom Metazoa; phylum Chordata; class Actinopteri; order Siluriformes; family Bagridae; genus Tachysurus; species Tachysurus vachellii. The sequence continues at coordinate 28,980,018 of NC_083460.1, forward strand.
GGTAGTACTGGTCACAGTTACTCAGGGCCAAAATCTCAGCGGAATCGGACGCTTCAGCGCCCCAAAACGTGTTTGTCCCCATAACCCCTAAACCGTATGTCCAAATCTCAAGTGCTTTATATCATTGGAATCCTTGACTCATGACTTAAAAAACGTATATCTCCGTTTTAATTCCGCCATTAAATTTTTTCGTTATAGCGCATTTTGTCCGAAACCTACTTTTGCTAACTAGTCCTAGGTTTTTCGCCTGATTGAGACCAATCCAGTGCAGTAATATTCGCTGGAGTCTCAAAGACAATAATTTTTGAAAAAAAGTCGAAATTTTGATTCAAGGTCCTTAAGGGGCCCCAAAATGTTTGGACTGTGAGGAGCCAGTTTTACTAAAATGTCAATAACTCAAGAATTAAATGAGCTATCAACACCAAACTTGGGACACATGTGAAAGAGGTCAAACTGAGGTCACAGTTCAAAAACCGTGGCGATTGGCCACTTGGTGGTGCTATAACGGAAAAATCACTAAAAACAGCCATTTTTTAAAAAAAACAGTCCAAAAACCAAATTTTGTGTTGACTTGTAAGGCAAAGATTCTGATTCTGATTCTCAGAATGGGTGGGGCTTGTCTCGAAATGGGCGGGGCTTAACCGGTAATAATTAATTTGTAATATTTATAACACTAGCTTACTACCTTTATGTTTTTATGAAATACAGCAAAAACGTGTCAGACACTCGGTGTCTGGTTACTGGTTAGAGACAGCTGAAGGTTTAAAAAAGAAAAAAAATCTCCGACAGGCAGAGACGCAATGCGAGTCGCATTCTACCAAGCAAGCACCACGTCTGAACGAACCCACGTTTACCAGAACTCTACTGGTTAGTAAGTACGTATTATTAACGTTACAACCCGAAAGTAAAAAGCTGAAGAAACCCTAAACATTAACGGAAAAGACCCGCGAACCTGAGTGACTGAGGGAGAGACAGAGAGCTGTTCTGTGTGTGACTGTGAGTGAGCAGAGCGAGACACAGCAACACAATACATCTGTATGTGTGTAGGGGAGGGGCGCTGTGACTAGCCTATCACAGAACGCTGACACAATCAGCTAGCCAATGATGATTTTCATTCAATCCGAGCACAGATATTGACTCGTATTACTCGTATAATACTCGTACTCGGCAGAAGTGCTTTATCCGTACCGGATACTCGTTTCAGCCGAGTATCCGGCTCATCTCTAATGGATATGACTTTGTTTATTTTGTGAGTACTTCACAATATATGTCATGTGACGTACTCACAAAATAAACAATAAACAAAAAATAAACGTTTTAGTAAAACGTCAATAACTCAAGAACTAAATGAGCTATCAACACCAAACTTGTGACACATATGAAAGAGGTCAAACTGAGGTGACAGTTCAAAAACCGTGGCAATTTGCCACTTGGTGGCGCTATAACGGAAAAAACAGCCCTTTTTAAAAAAAGCCCTCTAGCGCCACCAACAGTCCAAAAACCCAATTTTGTGAAGAATCGAATTCTTAAGATACTGATTCTGATTCTGAGAATCGCAGCGGTTTTTGAACTGTGACCTCAGTTTGACCTCTTTCACATGTGTCAGAGGTCAAACTGAGGTCACAGTTCAAAAACCGTGGCGATTGGCCACTTGGTGGCGCTATAACTTGCCAGTCACTTTGTGTATGTGACTTGCGGGTCACTCGTTCTGCATCTGGATGCTTGTGTTTCTTCGCTTTATGGATATGACTTTGTTTATTTTAGGGAAAACTGGACAGGTGAGTACTTCACATGACATATGTTGTGGCACCCTCTGTAGCATGACATATGTAGCATGACATGACATATATTGTCATGTCAATCCAAAGGCCTTAAACGCTTGAACCCGGGAAATGCTGCTTGCAGCTTTAATTATTATTATTATTATTATTATTATTATTATTCCGCCCTAGAAACGGTCGTGCAGCCCAAACTGTAAGGCCTAGAGAACTCAAACTTGGTCAGATGGTAGTACTGGTCACAGTTACTCAGGGCCAATGACAATAATTTTCGAAAATAAGTCGAAATTTTGATTCAGGGTCCTTAAGGGGCCCCAAAACGTTTGGACTGTGAGGAGCCAGTTTTACTAAAATGTCAATAACTCAAGAACTAAATGAGCTATCAACACCAAACCTGGGACACGTGTGAAAGAGGTCAAACTGAGGTCACAGTTCAAAAACCGCGGCGATTGTTTGTTCTTGTTCTCTCTCTCTCTCTCTCTCTCTCTCTCTTTGCGCCACTATCTTTTCAGATCCCTACCATTGGACATCTCCTGTCAATCTTCATTATCCTGTGTGACATCACAGTCCGAACACAGTTCTAGAATCAGAGATTCTTCTGATTCTAGAATCTCTGAGCCCTGAGTTAGTGCTCTCCTCCAAGCACATTCAGCTTCAATTAGAGGGCTCTATTGTTGTTCATTCGGTTTTAGTATGTCAGACTGTTCATGTATCCCAATTTCTTAGTTATTTTGTGTATGTGACTTGCGGGTCACTTTGTGTACGTGACTTGAGGGTCACTTTGTGTATGTGACTTGCCGGTCACTTTGTGTATGTGACTTGCGGGTCACTCGTTCTACATCTGGATGCTTGTGTTTCTTCGCTTTATGGATATGACTTTGTTTATTTTAGGGAAAACTGGACAGGTGAGTACCTCACATGACATATATTGTGCAACACGTTGGTAAGCTTTTCTGTATTAGAGACACTAGGTTAGGAGCGGGTGCCACCCTCTGTAACTTGCGGGTCACTTTGTGTATGTGAAAATCCTTTAAGGCCTTAAACTCCCTAAAGGCCTTAAACGCTTGAACCCAGGAAATGCTGCTTGCAGCTTTAATTATTATTATTGTTGTTATTATATGGATAAAAGCAATCTAAGCAATTTATTTCTGCTTGACTATAAGTTTTCTTTTTCATTAAAAGTAACAAACAAATTTATATCGGATCCAGAGTTTGATTTTCAGTCATAGTGTCAGACTATAAGTTATGTTAAAGCTCCATTAAAAGGGAATCTGGTTACATGATGCATTTTGAGTGTATAACAATTCCACCTCATGTCTGTTACTGTCACTGTTGTAGATGAAGTTGTAGAGAAGAAATCTTGTATTTATTTATACTGCTATAAACATTGGACACTGTACGTATTTTTGTGTCGCATTACGTTGTTGTGGTCGTGTTATCTTTCCCCAGCAGAGTTCACTGGAGTTTCCTAAGAAATCCAAACATTCACGCTAAGCCTCAGTCGCGTCACACAAACAGCACATCTCCTCGCTCCGGTTAGCGTCTCCATCAAGCGACCTGCTACGCTCCTCCTCATCGTTTATTCACATGAAGTAACCTCTACGTGATCTCCATGACAGCGTTTTTCTTCATTTCTGGATTAAACGACCATGTAGCTGAGACCATGTACTTTGTTCGTGTACAGTAATGCGCGGTTTGTGTTCTAAGAAGACAAACGAGATTAGCTGTCTGTCGTTGCTATGGAGAGCCTGCGCCTATCGGGCCGGGCCGGGTAGGCCCAAGGAGCGACCGCGTGTCGGAGTTGCGTCTAAAGCCGGAGGAGGGAACACGAGAGCGGATTACTCAACAGAAAGGGTGCCTCATCTCTTTCATAGTCACTAGCTCAAAACTCTTGAACCAGGAGTGTTTATTTAGCCACAGGCTAGCGCCATGGCTTCAGCAACGAGCAAAGTTTTAGACCATTGAACATTTCTCAGTTCCGAAATTGTTCACGAAGTTATTAGAATCGGGAACCTTTGGCTAACTAGCTGGTTAGCTTGGTGGCTAATTGGTGCCTCTGCTAAGCCAACGGGCTGCATTATGCTCGCTGCCGCAGCTATCGACAGCATATATCATATATGACAGTCATAATGACGTTGAAAAACTAACAATACAAAAATAACAATTCGGTTCATTGTCTAATCTAATCAGTGTCTATACATATGTCAAGCTTTGGTTAATTTCAATCGTATTTACTATTTCGCTAGGACACTCCCATTCTAATTAGCGTACTAGCTTTCTTCGCTAAGGTTCGGGTTAGCTATTTAGCCAGCTAACCTAGCTATTTACGGCTGATTTGCATATGTTCGCCTCAATCAACATGATGTATAGAGAGATGCAGCGACAAATACAACGATATTGATAATACATAATGGATTTAGTGCCTTTCCTTCTTTATGTTGACGCCGGATTTTGTTTAGCCAGCCGGTTCTCTTGGCTAATTTCGTTTAGCTAGCTGACAAGATAGACCTCAGCGACAGGAGTACTAGTAACAGAAATGATATTCTAAAAGGTTTTTAAAGTCTTTTAATACCTGATGGGCTTAAAACTTGAGCGGCCAGGGAACTAATCCCATTAGCTTATAGTTTTCATAAATATTGATCATAAGCCGTCGACTCGCGAGAACAGAGAGCGATTATTGTTTTGGCTTTTTGTCGGTGACCAACGTCGTACTACAATGTTGTTTTCTTTCACTCTGTGGTACTGTCTTTGTTTATAGTAGTAGTTTTAAATTAGACCACAACGTGAGAAAAACTTCTGTCTGGCGTTTATTTAAAGGCTGTGTGTTTATTGCGAAGGTATTTGTTTCCCCTGTTACAGAATACTGCACTTGCACCAGAGGAGTAAATAATTAGGAGACCAACTCCCCTGATGTTCCCAACATGATGATAGCTGTTTTCAGGTTACCCTGAAACTGCTCTATGGTAAGGATCATTTGCTGTCATTGTATTGTACTTTTAGCTACATTACACAGAACATAATACGCACTGGTTCCCTGTGTTGCTCATCTGGCATAAGATTATAGGGCTTTCTGGACATGCTCACAGTTTCCATATATCCTCATGCTTAAATTAGCTGTAAAAAAGTTCCAAACATTTTGGTTGGCTTGAATTTAGTGTAGAGTAATACTGAGTGATGTACTATACTATTCTAAGCATAGTAAACAGTGGTTTATCACACTAGGCGAATGCACTTGTTTCTGCCAGACTAATTGGCTGATGTCATTACAGGGGGAAAACAAGTCTCCATTTTTGTGTGTGTGTGTGTGAAATGCAAAATATTCTTATTATTCTTAATCAAATATACCCCATGCTGAAGGGCAATATCTTCTGTATCACTGAAGTGTTACATTTCTTTAATTGCAGAGTGAGTCAGATAGTACCTTCTTCCTGTAAGCTGTTGGATGACACGTTGTTTTGTTATTGAGACAGATCTCTGTGAGGTATCCACAAAGACTATGACTAGGAAGTGATGACTCAGTTCTAAGTGGAGGAGGCTTTTGCTGTTTCTCAATGTACTGCGGTTCTGCCCTGTTTTCTTTCATAAATAGTAAGTTAAGTTGCGTTATCATAAGTTCTCAGCACAGCTTGGGATGTCTGTCAGAACCTGATGATTCCTGTAAAGTTAAAGGATATTTTCTCAAGTCTTTGTCTGATTGTCCGATCTTGGGTTGTGGACAAATTAAAAGAACAGTAGAGAGATATTATGGCAAATTATGACTTGTGGCAACTAAAATGAAAGGATTTAGACTACCTTGATAGTAGTAGTAGTTAACATTTTAGAAAGTTAACATCCATGTTAGATGTAGGCTGTATTTGATAGTTTGTGGGTCAGCATGTTATTAGATTATTAAGGCGTTGGTTTGTTGATTGGAAGATCTAGATTCAAGCCTCAGTGCTGCCACTGTTGGACCCTTGGGCAAGGCCCTAAAGATTTTCTGCTCAAGGGGCACTGTATCATAGCTGCCCCTGCAATCTGACCTCAGCTTCCAAAGCTGGGATTTGTACAGAAAAGAATTCCACTGTTCAGTAAGGTAATGGGTGGCAATAATAAAGACTGCTTCTTCTATTTCAGTTCTATTAAATGAAATTCTGTAAAAATTCTGTTTGCTGATTAGTGCTGGTTGAGTTCAGACAGAATATTCTTAGGCAATGGGTGTGGTTTACAATCGGGACCTGTTTTAGGTCTGTATGGGTCTGACTGCAGTTCCTGGGCTTCTTGTTTAGAACTAGAACTGGGCAATATTGCAAAAGAAATTACCTAGATTTGTTGAATGATTCTACTCCGTCCAGGGTGTATCCTGCCTTGATGCCCAATGACGCCTGAGATAGGCACAGGCTCCCCGTGACCCGAGGTAGTTCGGATAAGCGGTAGAAAATGAATGAATGAATGAATGTTGAATGATTCTTGATGGATTTTTTTCTTAAATAATTCAATTATAAATAAATTGTGAGTATTTTTTTAGTAGTATGGGCTTTGGGAAATGTAGATATGCAAAATAGTACTGTGGTGTCAATTAGTGGTGCTTTTAATAAGGAATATTTAAAGAATGGATATTGAAAACAAACTTAGTGAGCCCTGATTTTTCTACAGTTATAAATAGAAACCATGTTGCTCATGATATGACATGCCACCACAACTGAGAAGGGGTATTCTTGGGGTAAAAATGGGGTATTCTTCTCAAATCCTAGTTTCTTCCCAGTTTGACATCTTCAGCAGTGTTGCACACAGGATCAGAAATAAACAGAATAAAACTACTTACCTGCTATACAGTTTATTTATTTTTCATATTTTTCAGTTTATTTTATTTGATTAATCAATAAAAATTCACATTTATTTGATCAATCTATAAAAAACAAAAACAAAATTTTCCCTGGTTAAGAAGCCTGTGGTTTTCCTTCCTGTATATATGAACAACAATCTTGATTAGACCATTTCAAAAAATAATTTTAAAACATTAATTTACTTAACATAAATTAATTGTGAAAATCACCAAGCATCAGAACATGTTTAAACTTAAGGCCATATGAAACACTATCTATAATTTTGACATCAAATCCATTTTTTCTCTTTTGGATAAATAGTTATTATGGTGTAATTTTTTTGTTTGTTTGTTTGTTTTTGTTTTTTCTTTCAAGAAGACATGGTCAATGTGAATATTTAACATGAACTTTTTTGACTATTTGTTATCATTTGTTTGGTTTTCCTGTGTCGGTGATAAATACACTGCCTCTGGCTTCTAGGACACAGTTTCCTCTTGCTTACTGTGTATTTTATTATGTAACTTCTTTCACACTTATTTTATATGCCAAACTTGAAGTCCCTGTTGTAAAATATGAACATTTTCTGCAAGTCAGCATAGACCTTTATGTTTTGTAGCATTGTAAATATGCATGAAATATATGAAACAAGCACTGAGTCACTGAAGAGGCATAAATGTTTTTTCTGTTTTCTCTCCTTAGGGGAAAAAGAAGTTGAATAATTTAAAGTGTATTAATTGAGATTGGACAGTTGTGAGAACTAGAGAACATGCCTCCAAGGCCTTCGTCTGGAGAATTATGGGGCATCCATTTGATGCCCCCCAGGATCTTGGTGGATTGTCTGCTGCCGAATGGCATGATACTGACCCTGGAGTGCCTCCGTGAGGCCACACTTGTCACCATCAAACATGAACTGTTTAAGGAAGCACGGAAGTTCCCACTCCATCACCTGCTGCAAGAGGAAGCCTCGTACATCTTTGTCAGTGTAACACAGGAAGCAGAGCGGGAAGAGTTTTACGATGAGACCAGAAGACTCTGTGATCTCAGGCTCTTCCAGCCTTTCTTAAAAGTTATCGAACCTGTAGGCAACAGAGAGGAGAAAATTCTCAACCGGGAAATTGGTAGGAACTTTTTTCTTCTTTCTAGGTAATAATTGTTTTTTTATACAGGGGTTTCAATCTTAAGTTGCTGACAGCTCAACATTTTCATTCTTATCACTTTGCTTATAGCACTGATACGGTGCGTACTAAGTTATTGGATAGTGTGAATTCAAATGTAGTTTCGCAAGCCTGATCATTTGCTAAAAATGATATGTTTTTGCAGTAAGAACTGCCTCAAACGGATCTCCAGCCACTGACGTTTAGCTGGTCAGCAAATATGAAAAATGCATTAATACCATCTAAAGATGGGGTTCTGTACTTTTTTTTTTTTTTGAATACAATGAAATTCTAAATCTGTATGTAAGTAACACACTCATACAACAGTGTAAACATTTCAAATTCAAACATAAAATTAAAGAAATATAGTGCATATGTGTGAAATGGTTTTTTTTTTGTAATACCTGCAAAACACCAGGGGGAAAGAAAAACTAAACTTCTCAGTGTTCCCATGCAAGAAGAATATATTGCACACAGTTCACAGACACAGCAAATGTTTGTGATTTGACTCTTAATGCCCACCCATTTCACATTACCCTTAACTCTGTTTAGATACTAACCAACCCATATTAAAATCTTCTTGAATGTTCCACTTGTTCTGTGTTTCAGGTTTTGCAATTGGTATGCCTGTCTGCGAGTTCGATCTAGTGAAGGATCCCGAAGTGCAGGACTTCAGGCGAAATATACTAAATGTCTGCAAAGATTCAGTAGAACTCAGAGATTCAAATGGGCCTCATAGTCGTGCATTATATGTTTACCCTCCCAATGTGGAGTCTTCACCAGAGCTTCCAAAGCACATTTTTGGCAAATTAGACAAAGGTAGGTGGCGTGAATGCTACCCATAATACTCGGTTTAATGTCGTATAATATTTATTTTTTGTCCTTTTTAAACTCAAATTGAGGTATGAAGAATGTGATTTTTTTCCCCTGCAAATACAACTATTAAATAATAAAAGCTGCTTGCCGGTCATGTGTTAAATATATTCCAGTGTTATTGTTATTTATTCAGAGTTCAATTAATTAATGGCATTAATTATGTCACATACACTGTGATTTTACCTTAAAATGTTATATAGTGTCAAAATCCCTACATCAAAATTGTGGATAGAGAAGTGTTAGTAATGCTAATGCCATGAGGTGGGGAATACCTTTTGCCTTGATTAATGAAGCATTCATATCAGCACTCAGGTTCACTTTTACCATGACTTAAATGGTATTAACTAGCATCCTTGTTGGCCACTTAGCATGCTATGAAAGAGAGAACTGGTAAGTGGAAGTTGGCAAAGGCCTACAAATTCTAAAATGGCTACATTTTTTGGTTGTGTTGGTGTATCAAGTATATATCATGTATTTTTAGTTCATTGGAAAATAATTCAGCACTCAGTCCTAGATTCCCATTATAAGTGAGTTTTAAGTAGATTTGTCTGTACAGGGACATTGACGTTATTATCCATAGTAACCATCTATAGGTCTAATGTCATTTAATGTCTGATCTTCTTAAACATATCTTGTCAAGTCATATTGATTTATTTTTATTTTTCTGAATCCAGGGCAGATTATCGTGGTCATCTGGGTTATTGTGTCACCCAACAATGACAAGCAGAAGTACACACTGAAGATCAACCATGACTGTGTCCCTGAGCAGGTGATAGCAGAAGCCATCAGGAAAAAGACGCGCAGTATGCTGTTGTCAGCCGAGCAGCTGAAGATGTGCGTGCAGGAATACCAGGGCAAGTACATCCTCAAAGTGTGTGGCTGTGACGAGTACCTGCTGGAAAAGTACCCAATCAGTCAATATAAGGTACAAGATTAAATTCCCACAAACTTGCTTCTTTACCATCAGCTGCACACAAAAGCACAATATATTTTTTGTAAATTAGGAGCCTTTTGAATTTCTTTCTCTTCTTCTTATCCTATCCTTGGAATAGATGATGTCAGTTTTGCCAAAGTACAAGTAACAGAATTAGCCACCACAATACATCAGCTTCCCCTTTACATCAGTGTCCTTATGAGATCGAGTGTAGTCAAAAAGACTGCGAAATTTACTAAAATTGTTGCCATTTTGCTTCTTATTGGTACCTCAGGCCTTTATTTCTGCAATGCTGCTTTGCGTGATTGTAAAAAGTGCTATACTTGTAGGCTTGTTTATACAGTAGTAACAAATGTGCTGTTGCATTGATCTTCTTGTTTTTATTTTTTGTTGATTTTTTTTCACCAAATCTGTCAAGCAATGGCAAGCTACATTTACATTTCCAGCATTTAGCAGATGCCCTTATCCAGAGCGACTTACATTTTATCTCATTTTTATACAACTGAGCAATTGAGGGTTAAGGGCCTTGCTCAGGGGCCCAGCAGTGGCAGCTTGGTGGACGTAGGAATAGAACTCACAACCTTCAGATTGGTAGCCCAACACCTTAACCACTAGGCTACCACATCCCACTACACCCCATTGTATGTTTGTCAGTCAGGAAAAAAAATGTTTTTTCCACAGTGTATTATTTTTAATACATTTAATACACTATTTCTCTCACTAGATGGCAGACAAACAGTCTGTTGAAGAAATTTCTCAGATACTGTTCAAAAACCAGTGTGTAGTTTAGGTTGAAACAACATATATATGCTTACATTTTATGTAAGGTGGTGCATTTTGTGTTTTTGTTGTTGTTGTGTACACCATCCTAGGTTGATGAGTAGGAATTCTTACTTGACTTAAGGCACCATTTTCTTTTAATTCTACTAAAGTTTTTAGAAAGAATTTTTTTCCCTTTCCTTCTGTTTTTCTCTCTCAGTATGTGAGGAGTTGCATTATGCTGGGCCGAATGCCGAACCTAATGCTGATGTCAAAAGATAGCTTATACTCCCAGCTGCCCATGGACACATTCACCATGCCCTCATACTCGCGCCGCATCTCCACAGCCACACCATACATGAATGGGGAAGCCTCCAGCAAATCCCTGTGGACCATCAACAGCAACCTGAGAATACGTGTACTCTGTGCAACATACGTCAATGTAAACATCCGGGACATTGATAAGGTGCTTACCTAAAAAACATTAAAAAATGTAGTTAGAATTTAAAACTATGATTTAAAATAAGCAGCTCAGAACATGGCTGTTTATATGTTTATTTTTAGGTATTTATGATATGTTAGAGTGTTGGCATTCTGTGTTTTGTTTAGAAAGTACACAATGGTTGCTGGCTACATCATCAGAACATCAAAAATCACTGGTATATGATGGCCTAGTTATTGCACGTCATGTAGAAATACATGCAGACATCATGACTTGTGCATAATTTTGGCAGGTTTTATTTTTAAGGTAAATGTCATCAAGCTATGCATCACATGGTGAATCATGTCTATAGAAGACCAGTGAACGCAACAATAAAATGTGCCATCTAAATATTCATTCATTCATGTTCTGTAACCACTTAACTTGGCCAGAAAAAAACAGGAAAAGTATCCTGTGGTAGGAACAGAGTCTGGATGAAACTCCAGTCAATTGCTGGATACCATGTACACACACTAATTAAACAACTAGGAGCAGTTTAGCATGAGCGAGTCCACCTACCAGCAGTATGTTGCTTTAAATTAATTGGGACGAATAAGAGAACTTGGTAGAAATCTGGATATTAGTATTTACTTTATGTATAGTGTGTCCTTGCAAACATAGCACCCTTGTTCTTTGTATGTTTATGGTGTCCTATCGTTTGTATTCTCTTATAGATTTATGTCCGGACAGGGATCTACCATGGAGGAGAGCAGTTATGTGACAATGTCAACACGCAGCGTGTTCCATGTTCAAACCCAAGGTATTGCACAAATAAACTGTTATTGCATACTAACAAGAAAGACCAGAACAGGAACACTTTGGTGGTATATGACGCATGTTTGATTTAATATCTCTCTACTGTTCTTTTAGGTGGAATGAGTGGCTTATGTATGACATGAACATTCACGACATTCCACGGGCTGCTCGTCTTTGTCTGTCCATCTGTTCTGTGAAGGGGAGGAAGGGAGCAAAAGAGGTGCCAACATACTTCCTGTCTATACCATTTTTAAATTACAGCCAGATAAGACAGGGTGTCGCTAATATTAATTATGCCGATTAGTAAAGCTGTCATCCGTAACTGAGCCACAGACTCAAAAGTCATAACACCCAGAATTTTAAGCTTTGTAACAGCAGCCGGAATTAAAACACTAAGTTGATTGTATTGTATTTTCAGAATTTGTCTTGTCTCAATGACAATATGACACAATTTAATTTAATTTAATTTAGTGGTGAATTGTCTCTCATTGCATTGTGGCTTTTTCATTCTGTTACAGGAGCACTGTCCACTGGCTTGGGGAAATGTAAACCTCTTTGACTACACACATACACTGGTATCTGGGAAAATGGCACTGAACCTTTGGCCGGTGCCACATGGCCTAGAAGATCTGCTAAACCCCATCGGTGTCACAGGCTCAAACCCCAACAAGGTGTCAGTTCAGTGCAGCCATATTTGAGACAGGGAGTGGAGCTATAAGCAGTCTAGTACTACTACTACTTTGGTTGAATTTGCACTTATGACATTTAACGTGTAATCACTATCGATTTTTAAAACACACTTTCCTTACTGTGTTGACTAGGAAACCCCATGTCTTGAGTTAGAATTTGACTACTTCAGCTGTCCTGTGAAGTTTCCTGACAAGGCCACAATAGAGGATCATGCTATTAAGATGCTGTCCAGGGAAACGGGATACAATTACTTTCAGTCAGGACAGGTGAGCTTCCATTTAAGCATACTACTTTCTTAATTATAACAGAAGATTTTTTAATTTTACTCTTAAGAATGAATATATATATATTGCCTCTTGCCTCAATCTTTATGTATTGCTATATTCACTGAGATGTACTTATTTGTTTTGCAACCCCTGAAAAGTATTTCTGGCATAAATAAGAACAGAGAAAGTGTTATGCTTTCATAATTGTCTTTCAACTTATAGGATTATACTTATTTAAATTTTTATTAAAATTTAAATTTTAGTTTAACTTGTACTTATTTTAATATGTGCATATATTGAGATTTATGCACCCTTTTTTTTTCTCCACAGAGCAACAGACAGGCTCGAGACCACCACATAATGGAGAGTGATCTTGAGCAACTCCGGCAAATAGCAAACCGAGACCCACTTTCTGAGATCACTGAGCAGGAAAAGGACTTCCTTTGGAGACACAGGTATTTCAGCATCAACCACATCTAATTTTTTTTTTTTTGCACTACTTTTGTCTCTGACATCTGGTGCTGGTCTTTAAAATATCAAGATTATTTGTGTTTTTCAGGCAGTATTGTAAAACTATACCAGAGATTCTTCCTAAGATTCTCCTTGCTGTAAAGTGGAACGCGAGAGATGAAGTCGCACAGGTTGTGAAGAAGCTTTATTAACATTATCCCGAATTGGTTAAGAAAAACAATAAATATTGTGCTAATCTTGTAACATGCATGTCCATTACTTACTACTAATGCAGCCACCTTTTGGCAACATGTATATAGTTCTATAGTTAATGTGTCATTTAAACAGGAGCATAATAATTTAAGATTAAATTCAATTGTGCTCTGGAATGTGGATGTTTTAATCACATGGATTTAAAATTGTTATGCAGATACATAACATCCAACTTACCTCATAATGATTGGCCATTACGTTGATGTGTTCCTTGTTTCTAGTTCTGTCTGTGTTTGATGTATGTTGGAATTTCGGTTGCATTTACACTCTTACATAACAGCTTACTAAAATGTGTTCTGAAATGTTTTAAAGTTCTTTTTTTTTTGTGTATTTACATCTGCATTATAAGTAGTTTAGTTCTATCAGGTTGTAATCCCGATCCTGAAGAGGCGTTAATTAGGCTTGTCCACGAGTAACGAAAGAGTATCATGCATAAGTTCTGTATGGTGTCAGTCTATCATGACTTCTCTTTTCACCTTTAACATGCCATCCTTTTTTCCCTCGCTCAGATGTACTGCCTTCTAAAAGGCTGGCCTCAAATAAAACCAGAACAAGCCATGGAGTTACTTGACTGCAACTATCCAGATCCAATGATACGAGAATTTGCAGTACAGTGCCTTGAGAAATATTTGACCGATGATAAACTCTCTCAGTACCTTATTCAGCTGGTCCAGGTTAGATTCTTTTGGTTTGTCATAACATTTTTCCACAATAAACATTCCATGGTGCACAATAAACAACACAAATGTTTTGCATGTATGTGGTGTGTGTGTCCTACAGGTTTTGAAGTATGAGCAGTACCTTGATAACCCCTTGGTGCGATTTCTGCTGAAGAGGGCCCTGACCAACCAGAGGATTGGGCATTTCTTTTTTTGGCATTTGAAGTGAGTGACTCTCCTTACTCCTGAACAGGATGTTGATTATACATAGGCAGTAGTGTGTTTAGATTAATATAACTGATAATGTTTGCAAAAGGATGTTTAGTTCCTTGAGGAAATGTTTACATTGTGTGAAAATATTTGTTTGCATTTGTAATCACATTGCATATACCAACTCATTGCCAAACTCAATTCCGACTGAATGTTTCATCTCGATTCTCATGATCTAGCTTCTGATCATTGAACAGCTTGATAATGAGCTAATGAAATGCAACAGACAAATTAAAAGAAAGAGTTGTTGTTCTTCAGTCTTGCAAACTTGTCTGTGAATTTCACATTTGTCTGGTGCCTGTGAATTGTGTTGTGGGTGATTTTCAGTAATTCTGAATTGCTACAATTTAATGGTAGAGTATTTATTTTTCATGCTTTAGCAATATCACAAGCGTAAATAATACAACTAACTGCACTGTATGTGTCGCAGGTCAGAGATGCACAACAAGACGGTGAGTCAGCGTTTCGGTCTGCTGTTGGAGTCATACTGCCGTGCATGTGGCATGTATTTGAAGCACTTGGGCAGACAGGTAGAAGCTATGGAGAAACTCATCAACCTCACAGACATTCTCAAGCAGGAGAAGAAGGATGAGACACAGAAGGTAGAGTATGTTCTCTCTTTTAGAATTATGCTGTTTTGTGTGGCAATTTTCTTCTTGTTTGAGTTGGTTATGAACTTTTGTCTAACCTCGCTACTCTTTGATGTATCTTTAGGTGCAGATGAAGTTTCTAGTGGAGCAGATGAGGAGGCCAGATTATATGGATGCCCTTCAAAACTTTACCTCTCCATTGAATCCAGCCCACCAGCTCGGCAACCTACGGTGAGCCAGTTAAACACTAGCACTTTCCAGCATTTTCAACTCGACACATCACAGAAACTAATTTTTGTCTGTCGTTGCTTCGTATTTTATATTTGCGTTAGGCTTGAAGAATGCAGAATCATGTCCTCAGCCAAGAGACCTTTGTGGCTTAATTGGGAAAACCCTGACATCATGTCAGAGCTTCTCTTCCAGAACAATGAGATTATCTTTAAGAATGGGGATGGTCAGTCAATTCTTTTTATTTATTTATGTATTTATTTATTTAACCAAAGCTTTATATGTAAATACATCTGGAGTGTGAGGTTTAAACATAAACCAACTCCTTTATAGACCTTAGGCAAGATATGCTGACACTTCAAATCATTAAAATCATGGAGAACATCTGGCAGAACCAAGGGTTAGACCTCAGGTACTTCTGTTTTCTCATTAAACTATTATGCATCTTTATTCAGATGTCACGTATATGAGTGACTAATCATTTGTAGCGTTATACTTTGATTTCTTTACAGAATGCTTCCCTATGGCTGCCTTTCCATTGGAGATTGTGTGGGTCTTATTGAAGTTGTGAGGAGTTCTCATACCATCATGCAAATCCAGTGTAAAGGTGGTCTCAAAGGAGCGTTGCAGTTTAATAGCTCCACCCTGCACCAGTGGCTCAAGGACAAGAACAAGGGCGAGATGTAAGCTTTTGCAATGACTGAACTACCTTCAGGCACATTTCTTTTAATAACGCATAGTTACATTTTTGGTCTTTGTGTCTTTTTTTTGGGGGGGAATATACATTACTGTAGGTATGACCTGGCCATTGACCTGTTCACTCGATCCTGTGCTGGTTATTGCGTAGCCACATTTATTCTGGGCATCGGTGACCGACACAACAGTAACATTATGGTTAAGGAAGATGGACAGGTATGCTTCTAGATTCTCCCAAGTATATTTATATTTTTAAGCATGACTATTAATAGCCTCTGTTTTATTTAGCTGTTTCACATAGATTTTGGTCACTTCCTGGATCATAAAAAGAAGAAGTTTGGCTACAAGAGAGAGCGAGTGCCATTTGTCTTAACTCAAGACTTCTTGATTGTGATTAGCAAAGGAGGAACACAAGAATGCACTAAAACAAGGGAGTTTGAGAGGTATGTTTTTGAAGTTTACATTTTTTTGGAGCAGCATCCATCTCTGGTAGTTGTACTAGTTTAAGTAACAGTAACCCCTTTTGTGCGTTCAAACAGTTCCCAAATTGCTTTTCCCTACCTGACAATAGTTTAAAAGTCCAATTGCTCGATAAAATTCTTTCTTCTAGATTCCTGTCGTACCATTCAGCTGCAGCATAAATTATGCTAAAATAACTTGAAAAAGATTGTGAAAAGCAGATTGCGAAGATTGGGGGCTTTAATGCTGCATGATTAATCATATCGCAATCGCGATGTCTGCCTGTGCGATTATATGACGGCAAAATGTTGCGATTTTATTAAAAAAATAAGTGGTGCCTGTGGTCACTTGACTGGATCCAGTGTGCAGTGCAGAAACTAGAACAACGATGGATGCGGTAGAGATCGACACTGAACTGGTAGGCAAAAAAAAAAAGAGGTGCTGTGCAAGATTTGCAAAACTAATGCTGCTACTGTACATCACGTGACAATACGACAAATTTATATCAGCACGTGGAATAGCACAGAGGACAAATATGATGAATGCATGATGGTGAAAACCAAGATTAATAAAGAGACACCTGAAGGAAACAAGGCACAAGCTGTTACCCAAACAAAACACAATTACAGAAGTCTTCGCATAGATATAAAGGAAACAGACTCCATAACAAAAGACACAATGCCTATACACATCGTTAGTAAAGTGGAATTTCAGAAAATGATCCGCACGCTGGACAAGAGGCATCAGCTGTGCTGTAGCGAAGTTCAAAAGGAAATAGCAACAGTGATGTTCTTTTCAACCACTACGAACCTGTAATCAAGCAGGACAAGCAAACCATTAGCTTGACTGTGCAATTTGTCGATGAGTTTGAACTGAAAAGCCACTGCCTGCAAACAGCGTATTTCCCCGACGAACGCACTGGAGAGGACATAGCCTTGGGCTTGAGAGAGGCACTGGCTGTGTGGGACCTCTTTGATAAGCGTCAGGTCGCTATTACAACAGACAACGGCACCAACATTGTCAAAGCAGTGGAGCTTTATCAGTGGACTAGAATCCAGTGTTTTGGGCATAAATTCACAAACTTCAAAGAGTTTATACAGAGTATATATTATATCCTGCATAATGTCCCTGTTTGTTTGGGCAAAAGGTTTAAAATATCTTATTTTTGTGAAAATGTGTATGTTTTTATTTATTGTTTTAATTATTTAGCTATAATTTTGAGAAAATAAGTTTACATGTAAATGTTATTTCATTTAGTAAAAAAAATTATTTGTAAAAACATTTTCTAGTTTTACAAATACACATTTTAGCAATATCACTAATTTGTGTGTGCATTTTCCTTGATAACTAATCAAGTTTACTCTTGGTACCATTTATTATATCGTAATCGCCTATCGCAATATTGACCACAATAATCGCAATATGAAATTTTTCCCAAATCGTGCAGCCCTATTATTAATTATTGAATATTTTAGCCTAATATAGATTATATTGAATATAACAAATATAAAATGTAGATTTCTTTTATTTTAAATCAACCATAATTATGTCAAATATAATCTCAATAACAAAAGTTGTTAAAAATGAAACCTTAAGATAGATAAATAGTAAAATGTCTTTTGCCCTGCAGGTTTCAGGAGATGTGCTACAAGGCATACCTGGCTATCCGACAGCACGCCAATCTCTTTATCAATCTGTTCTCAATGATGCTGGGCTCCGGCATGCCAGAGTTGCAATCATTTGATGACATTGCCTACATCCGCAAAACTCTGGCACTTGATAAGACTGAACAGGAGGCTCTGGACTACTTCATGAAGCAGATGAATGATGCTCACCATGGTGGATGGACCACAAAGATGGACTGGATCTTCCACACCATTCGACACCATGCCCAGAACTGAGATGGAGCACATATGAAAGGTGTTTGAACTAAAACAGGACCCCTTGTCCAGAACCTACTGGCCTATCTTTGCTAGTAGAAACATGGCAGCCAGACCTCAAAGTTGGGTTAAATGTGCCCCCAACTGACCTTCAGAGCACTAAACAATCCAAAAGATCTTTTTCTCTTTTAATCTCCTTTCTGGCATCCATACAGAAGAGTACTAACCCTAAACTTTGTCCAGAATGGTTGTATATTGTTGCCTGTAGTTTTGTACTGATGACTTTTTTTTTGGTTTGTTCTTGCTGCTCTTTTCCTGGAGAGACCATGGTTACTTTATTTTATTTTATTTTTATTTCAGATTTTCCTTTGAGAAAAAAAACACAAAGTCAACAGGAAGCGTTCTTTATTTTTAGAGCGCTCTTTTGATTACTCATGTCTTCCTCCAAGTACAAATGCCTTTAAATATGCATGGAACCTCTGAGGAACTCGTAGATTAAACAGGGTAGAATTTTTGTTGTTCAGTCTGCGTCCCGAAGGATGGTTTCTGTAGCAAATGTAGAGGATTTGGCATTTCTCATAGTCTTGTTTAAATACTTGGCTCTTGAAAGCTATTGCCCTTGATCACAACAAAGGTTTGTTTTTGTTTTGTTTCTCCACCTCCTTTACAACCATATATTAATGCTGGGATAAAGTAAATTTGGAGTTTGGATAGGATGTATAATTTAAGCAATAGAACACTAACTAAACAGAAACATTGTGAAACAGGTCCAAAAGCTACACTGTGGCTCTCACTGAACATGTATTTCTTTAAACAGCAACTACCAGGAAACATAATGTGTTTCAACATAGGAAAAAGAAAACATTTCAAATATTTCTCCTCAGCGTGACAATTAAGTAGAATGTCCCTTCACATACCTTTTTTTTTTTTTTTTATACCAGCACAGGTGAAGACGTGATTGAGGTAAAGCCTTAATGGAACTTGATGCTTTGTGGCTGAATGCACAGTCCTCCTCATGTGTACTGCATGCAGCAGTAGAGGCTAACTTGGTGCTTAGTACAACCAGTTTTTTGAACACTTTACTTTCAGAAGAGTTGCTTTATTTTCCACTAACATTTAACCATGCAGGTTCATTTATTGTCTGTACATGTCCTCACTTTCATTATGTTCACAGCTATATGGTTTTGTAAGAAATGAAGAATGGTGCTAAATAGAGTCCGCTGTATAGAAAGGGAATAAACTCTGGACGAAATGGATGTTTAATGCTAATATGGCTTTGAAAGCTGAGAATGGTTCAGCCGCTAATGTTCATTATACCATTTACATCGTAATTACACTTTACGGTAGTTCATGTCTGTATTGTATATAATCTTCAACATCCTGTTTGATGCTTTTTATCTTTCCTTATTTGTTTTATGGAGTACACTGTCAGATGTGGTGAGGCTCTGTCAGGTATGCTGTCGGCAGTTTACTCTTGGGGGTTAAAAATTGATATGCATTAAACTTTATGATGTAACATTTGAAAATCCCATGCAAACTCTTTGTGCTGTTTTTAAGAAACTGCAGATATGCATTTTACCAGAGCAGCTTTAGCTTTTCTATTAAATGTCTTATGTGAGAGGGAAAGAAAATCAGGAGTGGCGCTTATTTTGGGGCAAATAGAAAGTGCTCTGACATGCATTCATTTAACAATAAACCATGTGGAATCATGTCTATAACAATCTGATTTTGCTTGACAAAATTCCGAGGGCCAACCAGTAAACGTAAAACAACTGACCTCCAAATGAATAGTGTATATGTCCACAATCATTTTTCTTTGTGTTTGAACCACAACGCCTCATCACTACCTGTTAATCCGACCTCTGTAGTTGTGAAGAAAGCCTGTTGTGTTTTTGCATTACATTTAAGCTGTGAAAATGTAAACATTATAAATGAGGTGCAATCGTGACATCTGTATGGATGTATATCTGCTGGTGGTGGGAATAGCTTGTGCTCGAGAATTTGCTCAAAACTACACTACTTAAAAGAAGCTTCATTTTTATTATTTTTGTTATTTTAAAATCTATTCATTCAAGCCAAAGTTCTTTCTACATGTTATGTTCATCTAAATAATCACCTCAAGCATTAAGAGGGCCAGTCCCTCCCCTGTTTTTGGATAGCTCAATGTTTAATGAAGATAGATATATCATAAGTCTGAAGGACACTTTTTGTACTGTCACAGAAGTATAGTGCTAATGTGAGAAGTTTCTACCCATCAAATTTGAGACTAATCTATATAGTCTGCCATGTTTTTTTTTTTCTTTCTACATTCTGTACAATTCTGTTGGACTATGTTTCACTAACTTGTATTAATACAAAGTAAAGGAAGGCATCTTTATGTCCTAATTTATTATAAGTATCCTGAAGTAAGATGCCATTGTGCTATTCCTGTTTTCTTGTTCATTTATGTGCTGAATTTAAGGTTTCAGATTTTTAAACCTCAATGTGATTCTTATATGCAGTAAACTAAGAGTCAACAGGTATACTGAAATCAACTGATGTATGCTTTTGCACTTTGTAATATTACTTTCCCCTTATTTAAAATGCCTTCAGTCCTAAAGGACAGAGTAGTTTCAACTGCATGTCCTCAGAAGCAGCATTACCAATTGTACTCCTCTACTGCCTGAAACAGGTCAGATGAATTAGCAGTTAGTCCTTGTAAAGCAGCCTTATGTTAGCCCTCCAGAAGCCATTTAATGCATGGTTGTAGTGTTTCGTCTGTACAGGTTACAGATCCTTTGGGGCTGGACCCATTTAAAAGCCCATTTTAAAATGTTTGTGATCATGTGCAAATGCTTTTATTTTCCTTCTTTTTCACCAACCAAGGAAAACCAAGATGCTGGACTCTTTTGGCATCTTTTATATGAATTACAGTAGAAAAAAAAATCATATTTCAGTTTCAAATGTACTTGAATATCATCGCGCCGAACCATCGTTGTATTTTAAGAGCAAATCTGTTATTATGGTGTAGCACTGAAAGTTCACTTGCATAGGCAATTTCATACCGATGATGAATGTGAAAATAGTTTGGTTTTAAGAGACTGCTGGAGAAACCCGTACATGAAAGTTTGCCATTTATAAATCCTAAGAAAAAATATTTCACACTATGTAAAAAGATGGAGTTAATTGTATAAACTTGTACTGAAAACAAGGTCAAAACTGTTATTCTTAAAATATTTTTGAGTTCTTACATTTCTATATCATTCTCCTTAATGTTTCCCTACTTATTGCTTACCCATATTTTTTCATGTGTAATTATTTTTGGTGGGCCAAAAAATGTTCCATACAGCCATCCTGCATGAAATTTATGTTAAAGCCCTATTATTTCTGTTCATTATATGTAGATATAAAAATATGTGGCCTAAGACTGCACTCTATAGTAACCATCTATAACTAATAACAATGACATAGCCTCATTCTCATTTATTTACTGTTTAATTGTGCACCTCAGTTGAAAAGTTGCTTTGTATCCCCAATTTTTTGAGTGTTATGTGACTATGTAAAAATAAACATATTTCAAGAAATTTTGCTTGTGATGATTTTTTTTTTTTTGGTATGTTTTGTAATTGAGGGAAATTTCCCATCAATTCAGTCTCCATGAATGAGGCTTATTTTATTCCATCATTAGACAATATGACAGCATAGTATTTCAATAAAAACCCAGATGGTCAGTACAATATTATGCAAGATATACTGAAAAAGCAGATATATGTGGAGTGTGTGCAATGTTCGATTCAATGGCTGAAAAATGTTATGCAAAGCTTGGTGTTCACCATATTTGTTTTATTTACTCTTGAATAGTTTGCTTCAACACCATGTCACTATGACATGTCATTATTTTATGTTCCATGGAATGTGTTGACTTTTATGTGACTCTGTCTGTGACCTATTAGATAAACTGATTGTTATGCCAAAGCAAAATGTCCATGAATCATTAATATATCATCAATTTCATATTTACTAATCAGCAGAAGTAATTGCAGTAATTTGTTGCAGTTGTTATTTACACTCTCTGGGTGCAATGGGTGAAATATGGTATAATTTGACAAAGAATTTAGCAATTATATTTTCAAATATTTTATACTGTTTCAAAGTCCATAGTAGAGTGCAATGTTGAGGTTGAGGTCACACTACACCAGGTTATGGCATAAACCTGTCAGTTGTATCTTTTATAATAATCTTTTTTATTTTTGGGAATTAGGACTTTTAAAATGCTGTTGATTTAATGTCTTAGTTATAGCAATTAGTTAAGCAAAATATATAAAAAAAACATATACAACAGAACAAATTCATGTAACCAAACCTAGTAAGATGATCAGACAACTAAATTAGAACAACAAAAATAATTACTTTTACATTATTTTGTATTATAACTATTATTATTACTTTTTTGTATAATAAAAAAAAATGGACATTGGCTCTGACATGACATGATAGGGGAGCAACCTGCCCTAAAATGATTGCTGGGTTGACCAAACAGATTGAGAAACATGTACATTAAAATATTTAGGGATTAGTTAATGATCTATTTTGAAGTGACTTTTGTCAGCAAATAATTTACAATAAATAGTCAGTCTCTTTGTGCAGTCATCACAAACCACCAGCCATGAGAGCTGTTGTGCTTGCCTTGACTCTGGCCCTTGTGGGTAAGTCATCTTTTAAATTTCATTATTAGATGTTAGAGTGATTTTATTTGCTAGAAAGGAATTAATACCATTTACTAGGATGAAAGTCTTTATAATATCACTATGGTGTATTATTTTTCTTTTTTATTTAGCGAGTCATCAGATCAACCTTGGTAAGTAAAGTTTTCTTTAAAAAATAAAGAAACATTACAATAGTAATGTAACACATCATAACATTATGAATTTTCTCCAATATGATCAGTTCCAGAGTTTGCTGCTGGAAAGACCTTTGTGTACAAGTATGAGGGTTTGTTATTGGGAGGTCTGCCTCAGGAGGGTCTGGCCAAGGCTGGTGTAAAAGTCAGCAGCAAGGTTCTCATCAGTGCTGTAGCACAGAATACCTTCCTCATGAAGGTAAATTTATGACACACATGTTGTCAACAAGAAAGACATGCATGGTTAGCCTGTAACATGAACTAAATGTAGATATTTTTTACCCACAGCTCTCAGATCCTCAGCTTTTTCAGTACACTGGCATCTGGCCCCAGGATTCTTTTGATCCTGCAACAAAGCTCACCTCAGCACTAAATGCTCAGCTTGTAATTCCTATCAAATATGAGTATGCTAATGGTGTGGTAGGTAAAATATTTGCCCCTGCTGGAGTCTCTGCTACTGTTCTGAATCTGCACAGAGGTATCCTCAACATTCTTCAACTCAACCTCAAGAATACACAGAATGTGTATGAGCTGCATGAGGTAAACTTGAGTGATAATTATTACCAGTAGAATTCATATTAGCTAAATCCAATACTTGGCATATTAGCTAATTCTTTTTCATTCTCAAAGGCTGGAACTCAGGGAATCTGCAAGACCCACTACATGATCAGTGAGGATGAAAAGACCCATCAGGTTGCTGTGAGAAAGTCCAAAGACCTGACCAACTGCCACGAAAGAGTCATAAAGGATATTGGTTTAGCTTACACTGAAACCTGTGTTGAATGCCAGCAGGTAATTTGTAAAGCTATATATGATCTGTCTATTCAAGGTAAAGTTACAATTTCAGTAACTTATTAGTGTAATTTCCTCATCACAGAGGCTGAAGAGTCTGACTGGGACTGCAACATTCAGCTACATCATGAAGCCCACTGATACTGGTGCTCTGGTTTCTGAGGCAACAGTTGAAGAAGTTCATGAGTTCTCACTCTTAAATACACAAACTGGAGCAGCTCAAATGAGAGCCAAGTATGATTTATACTCTTATATTTATAGCATATAATTGTATAATTCATATCTATTTTTACATGACAAATTCAATAATTGGGGGGCACGGTGGCTTAGTGGTTAGCACGTTCGCCTCACACCTCCAGGGTCGGGGTTCGATTCCCGCCTCCGCCTTGTGTGTGTGGAGTTTGCATGTTCTCCCCGTGCCTTGGGGGTTTCCTCCGGGTACTCCGGTTTCCTCCCCCGGTCCAAAGACATGCATGGTAGGTTGATTGGCATCTCTGGAAAATTGTCCCTAGTGTGTGATTGTGTGTGTGTGTGTGTGCCCTGCGATGGGTTGGCACTCCGTCCAGGGTGTATCCTGCCTTGATGCCCGATGACGCCTGAGATAGGCACAGGCTCCCCGTGACCCGAGGTAGTTCGGATAAGCGGTAGAAGATGAATGAATGAATGAAATTCAATAATTCTGTGATATTTCTCATTTCAGGCAAACGCTGGATTTGCTGGAAGTACAGAATGCCCCTGTTGCTCCCCATGCGGGTGAATACTTGAACCGTGGATCCCTGCAGTATGAATTTGCAACTGAGATTCTTCAAAACCCCATTCAACTGCTGAAAATCAATAATGCACAGGCCCAGGTATTAGTTTATTTTTAATACAATCATTCACTGTATTCATTTGGACAAAAAGCTTATCATACTTTATTGACACAGAATTGACACACAGAACTTTAATTCTCTTACAGATTGTAGAGGTCTTGCAGCATCTGGTTACACACAACATGGATATGGCTCATGAGGATGCTCCTCTGAAGTTTGTCCAGCTTGTCCAGCTCATGCGCGTAGCTACTTTGGAGGATATTGAAGCCATCTGGGCTCAGTACAAGACCAAACCTGTTCACAGGTGAGGATGTATAAAAATTACTATAAAGTAAAATAGAGTAATGTTTAAAGTAAAGTTTATTTGATTTTCTAAAATCCTTTTTGTGGCAGGCGATGGATTTTGGATGCACTTCCTGTAGTGGGTACAACAGTAGCATTGAGATTCATCAAGGAGAAGTTTCAAGCTGATGAGCTCGCTGTCCCTGAACTCACTCAGACCCTTCTGGTTGCTTTGCACATGGCCACAGCTAATCCAGATGCTATTCACCTCACTTCTGTGAGTGGAGGTCTTACGTCTTATCATGTAGTTCAAGTATTTGTATCCAAAAGAACCTTGTATAGATATTATAAAATATTTCAATATTTTCCTCATCAAACAGAATCTGGCTTTTAACCCCAAAGTCCAGAATATTCCAGTGCTGCGTGAAGTTATCATGCTCGGCTATGGTTCCATGATTGCCAAATACTGTTCTGAAGTTCCTACATGTCCTGCTGATCTTCTTAAGGTAAAGCTTCTGTTTATTCATGCACATTTGTATAAACAATTTCAAAATATAAAATCAATTATACGATTATGGAAGAATTGCTTATATGCTCAAATACAAGAGTAAAGTTCTGTTTAATTTATTGTTTTTTTATTATCAGCCTATTCATGAGCGTGCTGCCGAAGCTATTTCCAAGGGTGAGATTCGTGAAATTACACTGGCTCTTAAAGTTATGGGCAATGCCGGCCACCCTGCCAGCCTTAAAACCATCATGAAACTCCTGCCTGGATTTGGAAGTGCTGCTGCTGCCGTTCCCCTGAGGGTCCAGATTGATGCTATCTTGGCTCTTAGGAACATTGCCAAGAATGAGCCAAAGATGGTCAGTATGTGATGATGTGTTAAAACAGCTGTTGTTATGGGTGACTGTTCAAGCATCTTAAACATTTTATTTGTTGTAGGTTCAGCCAGTGGCACTGCAACTTTTCATGGACAAGGCACTCCATCCTGAACTGCGCATGGTTGCTTGTATTGTGCTGTTTGAGACCAAACCGTCTGTAGCCCTTATGGCAACTGTTGCTGGTGCTTTAGAGAAGGAGACCAACATGCATGTGGTCAGTTTTGCTTATTCTCATATCAAGTCTCTGACCAGAAGCATGGCCCCTGACTATATGCATGTGTAAGTCTATTTTTTTAGGACAGTTCATTCATATAGGTGTAAATCTAAAAGTAAGTAGTGATTCCAATCAAAGCCACTAAGTAACGAATTTTTACTGATTCTGCAGGGCTGCCGCTGCAAATGTTGCCATCAGGATGTTGAGCCCCAAACTGGAGAGACTGAGCTATCATTTTAGCAGGGCTATCCATTTCGATCTCTATATCTGTATGTTTCAATATCTTTTATTATTGCATTTGTATGTTTGTGGGAAAAAATAATTTTGTATTTACAAATGTTTATACTTTCTATTTCAAGCTCCATTCATGGTTGGTGCTGCTGGTAGTGCTTACTTGATCAATGATGCTGTCACCACCTTGCCCAGAGCTGTTGTGACTAGAGCACGAGCCTACCTGGCTGGAGCTGCTGCTGATGTACTTGAGGTACAAATATCTCTCTTTAAGGATGTTGAAGTCATTAAGAATTTGGAATGTTGTCTTGTTTCAACCACTGGTACTTACATTCATTCATTTATGTCAACCAGGTTGGTGTGAGAACTGAAGGACTACACGAAGTTCTTCAGAAGTCTCATGCTGTGAATGAAAATGATGACCGCATCACTAAAATAAAGCGCACCCTTAAAGCTGTAAGCTGCTTATAAAATCTATCAATTTTATGTTTCCGCTGTGTAGTTTGAGTTATACCAATTGTTTCACATACACCTTTCTTCTGTTTTTATACCAAGCTGATGGATTGGAAGTCTATGCCAGAAAATCAACCACTGGCTTCCATCTATGTCAAAGTCTTTGGACAGGAAATAGCTTTTGCCAACATTGACAAAATCATCATCGAACAAGTAGCACAGGTATTTAAATTAATTCCTTTTATTTAAGCAAGAGAAAACTCTTCTATAAGATTGAAATGTAAAGTAGTGTAAAATATTTCATACAAATAAATATTCTATTTATTAGATTTGACTTGATGTACAGGTCATAGTGTCAATACCCTTAAAATAAATAATTGCAATTAAAATAAAATCAAATGTAATGCACAATCTACAGATTGCCACCGGATCACAAAGCCGTGAAATGCTGAAAGAGGCTGTTAAGGCATTGCAGAAAGGTATTGCCTTCCAGTATGCCAAGCCCCTGCTGGCAGCTGAAGTGCGTCGCATTCTGCCTAGTTGTCTTGGTGTGCCAATGGAGCTTGGTTATTACACTGCTGCTGTTGCTACTGCAGCTGTCAATGGTATGGTTTTATAATGATTTTTAAACTACAAATGTCAAACATGTAAATTTAGTCAACTGTCTGACAAAATTATTCCTTTCATTTAGTTAAGGCAACTATTACCCCTCCTTTACCTGAGCATCCAGAGACTGTCTCTCTTGATCAGTTGATGAAGACTGATCTCCAGTTGCAAGCTGAGGCCAGACCAAGGTACACTTTCAAAATAACAAGTTACAGACAGATTTTCTTCAGTCTTATAGAGCTGGAAATGTTATATGACATTGTATGAACCTTATTTTGCTTTTAGCGTTGCCCTCCAGACTTTTGCTGTAATTGGAGTGAACACTGCCTTGATTCAGGCTGCTGTTATGGCCAGAGGAAAGATACACACTGTTGTACCAGCAAAAGTAGATATAAGAGCTGACCTTCCAAAGGGCAATGTAAAGCTGGAGGTTCTGCCTGTTGCTGTTCCTGATCATATTGTTGCTGCAAGGTAAGAAAATGATGTGATAATTTCACCTGTATATGAAAAAAGAATTAGCAATTATCATAAAGAAGAAAGCAAAATTTTGCTCAAACACACAAAGAAAGACACTACCAACAAGAAGTTAATTCACTGTTATTTCCTCAGCTTTGAGACCGTTGCTGTGGCCAGAAACGTTGAGGACCTCCCCAATGAGAGAGTCGTATCTCTGGCACCTCCAGCGTCCTCTGATGCTGCGGAAAGGTTGATACCTGCTTCAATTCAGAAGTCCTTGTGTGGTGTTTTTCCTTATATTCACATTAAAGGATGTCTTGAGTTTGACTCCCAGAATGCTGGCTTTATGGCATTAAATCCTCTGTATTATATTATTGGACGGCACTCAGCTAAAATTTCAGTGCAAGGAGGTAAATAAAGAGGTCAAAATATTTGATTGTAGTTGAATTCAGATTAGTTTAAAGACATGAAAGAAATGCTGTTGTTTATGCTTTAGGTGATGGACAAACCCTTGAAAGACTGGAGCTCGAGATGCAAGTTGGCCCTAAGGCAGCTGAGAAGCTTATGAAGGAAATCAGCCTTGTTAATGTTGAAAATCCTGAAGAAAGTACCATCCTGTTGAAATTGAGGGAAATTCTGGAGGCTGGACTGAGGAAGCGTAACTCCAGCTCCTCATCCTCTGTCAGCAGCAGTAGGAGCGCCAGCAGCAGTAGGAGTGCCAGCAGCAGTAGGAGTGCCAGCAGCAGTAGGAGTTCTAAGAGCAGCTCTATGAGTTCTTCCAGTGCTCGTGTGAGCAAGGTAAAGCATTACCATATGACTGGATAAGGGATCTGTTACTTAATTCATTATATAATGCACTACACTCAGCAAACATAAACCTTAATCATAAGCATGTGTAATGTCGACATCATTTACAATAATAGTAATAATAAGAGGAGGAAGAAGAAGATAAAAAAGAAGAAGAAATAAAACCCCTTCTTTTGAGACATTTTGTTTGTCCCTTTCTCAGGTGTAAATATATCTTTTAAAATAAACAAGCGATTTTTTTCTTTTTTTTTTCCCCCCTTTTCCCTTGCTGTGTACATGTCATTTATTCCAATTTACAATGTTTTCCATTGGAAAAATTAGTTATTTACTGTTTTTTCATAGAATACAAATGCATACCGTCAGTTCCAGAAATTTCATAAGGATCAGGTAATTCCAGAAGAATATTTATTTATTTATTTGTTTCTTTGTTTGTTTGTTTCTTTGTTTATCAATAAATACATTTTCTTTTTTAGTACCTGACATTACAGGGAACATCAAAGGCCAGCAGCTCATCTAGCATTGAGGCTATACAGAGAAAGGTAGAATAACATTTGTGGCATGAATTAATAGATATTAAATATAAATTAATAGAAGTAAACATCCTAAATTTTTCAATGTGCTATTTTTGTAAATATTTATGAAGGTTAATGTTTATAATTTCAGTCTAAGATACTTGGAGATTCAATTCCACCCATTTTTGCCATCATTGCTCGCGCCGTTAGAGCTGACCACAAGCTGGGCTACCAGATTGCTGCTTACTTGGACAAACCCACTTCAAGAGTACAGGTTGTGTTTGACTCTATCTCTCAGAATGACAAATGGAAGATCTGTGTTGATGCTATCCTTCCAAGCAAGCATAAATTCGCTGTAAGTTGTAACACAAACGTCTTTCCAAAAAGTTTTTGAATGCTTTTTACAAAATATATATTTAATGATTTATTGCTTATGCTAAGCAAATATTCTCTTATTAGGCAAGGTTAGCTATTGGAGAGCAGTGCCAAGGATATTCTGTAGCTTTCAAGGCTGAAACTGGTCTGCATGAGGCACATCCTTCTGCTTGTTTGGAATGGGACTGGAACAGAGTCCCAGCTATTGATATCCCTTATGTTAAGAGGTATTAAAAATAATCAAAGTAGCTAATGTATTATTGTGTCTTAAAATTTAAAAATGAAAAAGTACAATTCTGATTATATTTAAAAATTATTCTTCTTCCAACAGGGCAAGGGAGTTCATCTTTAATGTTGCTCCCTTTGCTGGAATTAATGCTGACAGAGCTGATAACAATGAGAGACAGATCAATGTAATTGTTGCCCTACCCACTCAAAAGTCTCTAAACATTGTTTGTAGGATTCCAAAGGTAAGAATTATGGCTAATAAAGTCTTTGCATGGTTTAATATTTGCAAATAAATATTGAACCTTTTTAATGTGCTTTACCTCCCAGATGACACTGTCAAAGCAAAATGTGCCTCTTCCTATTGAACTGCCTATTGAACAAGATGGAACCATTCCAGCTCTCCAGAATTTTGACATTCGTACCATTGTTGAAAAATGGCTGAATGATAACAGAGAAAACTGACATATTTGATTATAAGTATGTAAATTAAGTGAAATGAAATAAAGAGCATCCAAAAGGCAAAAATGTTTTAGCACTTTGTGACTTTGTGTGTGGCTATTTTACTTTTCATTATCTGTACTAGTGTTAATTTCGTCACCTATTTTTAATTTAGTCTTAGTCTTGTGCCAAATGTCCTTGTTAGTTTTAGTCATATTTAGTCATTCACATATCTTTTTTTTTAGTCAAGTTTTAGTCGACTAAAAGTCGCGTCATTTTAGTCTAGTTTTAGTCAAAAGAAAACTCAAGGTATCTTAGTCAAGTTTTAGTCGACTAAAAGTCTTTTAATTTTAGTCTAGTTTTAGTCAAAGAATTGTAGCTTGGAATCTATTGTAAGAATAAATACAACGAGGCCTCATTAAATGCAATAATATCAGGAACACAAGTGTTATAGTGGAAATAAATAACTTAATGAAAAGCCTAAGATCAAAACTGTAGGTGTGTGTGTGTATGTGTGTGTGTATATATATATTTATATATATATATATATAAAACCAACTTAATGCAAATTATACATGGTATTGCACACACCATTATTGATGATATTTGGAGCAATATTAAATGTAATTGTTAAACTTGATTCCCTTACATATACATTTGCTTTTAAGCCTAATTATTCATTTTGGTTATAATGTGATTGTGACAGGGGCGTGGGAAGAGGTTTCAGGTTGGGGGTGCTGAGTTTTTTCTGTCACCACTTTTGAATAAGAAAGACCGGTCATCGGGACATAAGCTGTCATGTACAATAAAAGAGCCTGCGCAGCGACAGGAAATATAATTTAACACAAAAACCCTGCCTAGACCTAGGGTGGACTTGCGCTCAGGATTATTTATTTATTTTTTATTTTTTTTGAGCGGCGTGTGGACGAATTCTTTCTACGCACACACTATTTTATTTCTTGATAACAGACCGCTGCAAACTATAACATACCGTTGCCATGAAAATCAGAGCGTTGCCATGGACACACAGGATTCTAATCGTAGAGACGGAGCGCACTATTTTCTTTAGCGGAAGCAATACAATCGTTTTTAAATCAATAAACTCCTTTTGTGTCAAATTATTGATTTATTTGGTAGGTAGCAATATAATAAGCGGGATCTGCTTCGCGGACCTGTAACTTGAGCAACAGCGCGAACTCGTTCTGAATATTTTAAAGGCGTAAAAAAAAAAAAAAAAGGGGGGGGTCTAAAATTTCAAAGTTGAGTGACATGTCAGAGTTCTACCCATGTCTTGTTTAGATGCTAATCAACACCACGTTGAGGAGTAACGTCTTTAGTGTTATCCCTGGCTCTTGTGTTCATTCATACTCTTAAACATACTTAGTTAAAACCGTGTTTGACGTTCTTCTTACAATCCGTCCATTCCGTTGTTCCTTTGAAACATTTTTGACACCTTTTTTCTACTGGTTTTATCCGCTTAATGACATGTCCCACTTGGATCTGTATTGGAATCTCTATTGACTGAGTTCTGACCTTTGAACACGCCAATGGCCATTTCGTATGTTGAACTTCCGCTTTTCTGCGTCGGTCTTAACTGCATTCTGAAACCTAAAGTCTGACAACCTTCCAACTGTCTGTCATTTCTACACGTACTTTTGTAAAATAATCGCAGTCCCATCAACCGTCATGCATGGACCATATTACATGACGAGGTGCATTGCAACCCGAATTGGATCCACTTTGGCAAAAGTTATATTGACTGCGTATCTTTTAAGGTGGAGCCCGAAATTCTAGCTCCTTTACTTGAAATAATTTCCATAATGTATTCAGACGTGGGCTGAAATTCGGAACCAACAAGCGAATGCATCTTAAATCCATCGATGAATAGTCGATGGGTGATGGTGGGAATCCTACTGTTGATGTTACATCTTCTTCATTAAGTCTCATCCAGTCTTGGGTTAGGGGACTATTTTTTTTTCATCCGTTATAGAAATTCCAATTTGCACGCCACAGTAGGTGATCTTAATCCTTGAGTCGGATAACCATCAATTCCTAATACATTACCCATCCTTCTTGTTTTAGGGCCTCACATTCGGGTCATTTTACCCTTCACTCATGTCAACCCGACTCTGCTTACTAATTTCGTACAATTATCAATTTCCACATTTCACCCCAACCTTAACATTTCCATTTCGTTAAACCAGCATTAAAGCCAACAATCGTCCCTAAAGCCAGCCTTTCCAAACTGTGATCTCGTCTTAAATCCAAGGGACCGACCCTATAACCAAGGGGAAACCCGTTCCTATTCCTTCTTGGTATCTGGACTGGTAGCTTCCTGATCCTATAGATCTCCCAGGTTCCTTTTTACACTGGAGGTGACGATGGTTTTCACGACCCTTCATAATCTGCAAGTCCTTAGATTTTTGAAAAAGACTTGACATTTTTAGAAGCTTGAGTTTACCCACCCTTGCTTCAATGAAATCTATTATCTCTACTAACGGTATGGACATGGTAGCTTTGTTTAAATGTTCGATCTTCTTGTATTCTAATACAGCCTTCTACTAATGACTGAGTGTACCTCAACATCTTGGGCACCCCCCTCCCTTAAGGTGAAAAATCACCTCAGCCAATTTGTTGGGTTAAAATAGATTTCCTTAAGTGAGTGAATGGACATGTTGGGGAGGTTTAGTGTTGCCGATACTGTGCATGTACAGTCTGCCTCCTACGCTTAAGTTTTGGGTTTTTTCCTGAATGATATTGGCACTCCTCTAAAGGTTCAAACTTTGCCGCTGACTAGATCATGCAAAGTAAGTCTTATCTCTAAGGATGTGTTTTTCTATTTGATAGAGGTTTAGCAGCTCCCATAGTTTAATATCGGCCATCAAAGTCCTCTTTAAAGGTGTTCGTTTGTGGTAGGAACCATTTCTATCGGACCCATAAGGTTTTTTTCATCCATTTGAATTTTGAACCTATCAATGCAGGTTCATGTTTGTAGGAACATGTTGTTCCTTTTCAAACACTACATGGTTTTTCTGACACCGTTTTGGACTTACCGATTGCCTTTCTTTCCTTAAGTAAGGAATCAATTTTTGGCCAAGGATCTCTATCTTTTGTGCTGTATTCAAAAAATTTTGACCTCCCAAGTCTGTCTTCCTGTCAAAAAGCTTTTGTACTTTTCTCAATCCTACACTGTTTAGCCTGACAGGATCTTTCCTGTGCTTTAACCTGCTGGTTCCTGCTTTAACTAACATGTAAGTCTCTTCTTGGGCAATGTTCACTCTTGGCGTGTGTAGTAAAACCTTGGTCTCATTACTCCTTCTACCGCAAATGGATTATGGTCATTTTTCACGTGGAGCCCCTATTATTTAGTTTCTGAAGTTATTGGTGTTACAACTGTAAGGTTAGCCCACTAAGATCGGATCCTGCCGTAGTGGACCCTGTACTTGTGAAAACCTAGTTTCAACTGAAACGTCCTTGTTCAGAGGCAATGGGTTTCAGCTGTTTGGGCTGTTAAAAGGAATTCATACTACGATTAAAGTAATGGGGGGAAATGTTGTCGCTTTTTTTCGTGGAGATGTGTCTAATGAGTCTTGATTCCTGTGGAAGATTAGCCTTTAATTTTATTGAGTCAGAGGCTTTTATATGGATTTAGGTATTAGTTATGTTCGAAAGTACATTTTCAGAGTCACTTTAAGTTGTCCTTTAGGGTGAACTTTGTTTTTATCCTGTCTCATCCTGAATATCCTAACTCATGGGAGTTGTGTGGCTAGTAACTTATATGTCCTGTGGCATGGAAAATAAACTCTGACTGAAGTTAATACATTTAATTGTTCCAGAAGAAAAATTTTTTCTTACTTCCTCAAAATTTGTTCTTTGTGAATTAGGTGGTTAACTTGGCTTCTGGAATAAGAGTGATTTTAGTCGCAGTTATTGATTTCCTTAGTATAACTTAGCTTACCTGTTTGAGTTCTATATTTGACTTGGATCTATGCCATTAATTTGTTTCCGATTTACTATACTCCTGTCAGAGCTATCCGTCTCTAGTGGCCAATTCCTTTCAAAGTTACTGTATCTTCTGTTTCATACAGTTTCCGGGTTTCAATCCATTGCATTCTTTTTTTTCATGAAATAGTCCATTTTTACTTTTCTGTTGTGCCTGATTACTCCATTTTGTGCTACGATTGATTACCGAATAATGTCTGTTTGTATCCCTGCGCGTTTTGCCTTTCAAATAAATAGTTCATTTGAACACTTCACTCCTTAACATTCTATTGGGATTTGAGGTATACTTGACCTTTATGAGTTTGTCACCCATAATTCCAGGCTCCAATTACCTTAAGGAAGAGGATAAGAAAAGAACCAAACGTCTGTTTTCCTAGATAGATTTTAATTAAATAAGAGTGCCCTTGTCGATAACAATAATTCAGTGTAAATCTGCGATTGTGTTAAGATGATGAAGATCATTATATAAGTATAATAAAAATGTTGAATAAATGTTGTACTTAAATAAGGAAAAGTAGAGAATATAATAAAATAAGAACGCACTGATAAATGTCTATATAGAAATGTAATAAATAATATAAAAATTTGAAGATGAAGATAGAAATATATAATATAATTCATAATAATGATCATATAATTAATATAGTGAATAAAATAAGCTAAAATTTAATGAATGAGAAAAATTACAAATTTTCATAGAAAAATAATAATAATGCATATAGATAGATGATTGTATGATATAGTTATGTCAAAATTAATGTATTCATAATGATGATTGAAATACCAAATAGCTATTATTATATTTCAATTTAATTGAAAATTAAGTGGACTAATTAATCATACATTAATATATTTAATAATGATTGGTATGAATGCCTACAAAATTACAAATACATATGATGTAAATAATATATCAGAATGTGCAAAGATTAATTTCTATCTTTTGTATAGAGTGACAAATTTGATTGGTTTCCTCTTACGAAAATTTTAAATTGTGTATTTCACTTTTATAAAAGAATCAGATTAAATCTGCATGTAGTATCAACCAAAAAGTGTACATGACAGTCGTTTTTTTTAATTGAAAAAGTTTAAGAATTTATATTTAGTTAATTATTGAATAACATATATTTTATTTATAATGTTGACATTAATTCTTCTCAATAATTAGGTGTTACCATTCAGTAAATTTTATTATAACAACATTGTTTATAAACATTTTTTTATTATTTTTTAAATCTACAAATTTGATAACTAATATTTTTTATTAAGTTATTTTTTTTATTTTAAAAAATTAACACATGATATCATAAATTGTACAATGAAGACAACGTTAAAATAATTGTAAATTTAAGAACAATTATCATTTGATGTTTGTCCATCATATTATTAATTTTTTTTAATTTAATTATTTTATAATATTATTGTTTTGTTCAAATATTATAAATTATAATTTATACATGACTTGCAAATGACAGTTGTTTACAAAGACACTGCAAAATTATTATACAAACATTTTTAAAATTATTAATTTTGGATGTTTGATATTTTAATGTTTTAGTATATTTAATATTTATTGTTTTTTGTTTATAACAATTAATTTTTATTCTTTATAAACATTTACTAATACTTTTGCATGTATTTATGTTTGGGAAAGCCTAAATGTTTGGTAGTTCAAATTAGTGTAATTTTTATATTTAGGAGGTAATCATCATTGAAGTATTTTTAAAAAATTAAAAAAATAAATTATGACATCATAACAAGAAGTTGTATTGATATTCCCTTGTGGGAAAGACTTGTACAATGGTTGTTATTTGTTCTAGAGGAGTCTTCAAGGTGATTAATACAGGTTTTTTATCTTTGATACCCTCATAGTAATTCAATTTTCAAAAAAAGAATTAGATGTAACAATAAATTATAATTTTTTATCAAGTTTAATCTCAGTTTTATAGTCATGATGCCAGGTTTGTCTGAAACTCAATAAAAGTAGTTTAGCTTCAGAAGTTGCAGCTGGTGTAGTAAAATTTTCCATGCTGTCGCAGAATCTTATCTGAAGAGTATCTCAATTAACAACAAGAAAACAGAGGTTAGCTGAAAAATAATTGAATTTTACCATAGATTCATTAGATCCAATCTTGCCATTATATTTTGCAACAGGCACTCAGGATTAAACCACATATGTAGATAAAAACTAGTTAGTGGAAGGTAAAATATACCCCGATCTCTAAGTTATTCAATAAACCTTTAACCAACAAATTAAGTTATGTTGTCTAATTAGTTAAAATTCATAAATTATATTAATATCACAGGAAATTACTATTTACATTCATAACATTGAACCATGATATGAGCATTTGTGTAAAAGTAATCGTCTTCAAATCCAAACGCCTCCAAGAGCCATAAGATTCTTTATTTAAGCAAACTGTTAATCTAATATTTTTAATATAATTCTGTTCATTTCAGGAAAGTGATTTACAGTAACATATGCAATTCTCCCCATGGGTGAATCTTGGAACTGAATTCGCAATTGAACTGACTGGTTTTATACCCACAAGGAATCAATCTGCCCATAAATATCATTTAAACTTAATTTTTATAAATTTTATTTATTTTATCAATTTATATTCTTTAAACTTTTACTTAATTAATATTGATGCCGTACTTGACTTCCTACAGGTCGTTGTTCAACACTGATGTTGGATTCATTATTGTCCACTTGAGTCTCCGCTCTTTCGGTTCTCCCTCAGGCTGTTATAAGTCCGGGATTACATTTAAATAGTTGTGTATGTTCCTATGTTTGCTCTAATTTTCGCGGCATGATTTGTACTTCTAGGTCAACTGATGAATTCTATGTGAAGTTAATATGAGCAATCTAATATCTGCCCTCTGTTGCTACTGGTGCTAATCAAGATTCCCTTCTCAGGGGGATATTACTTGATCTGATTTTACAAGAACCTGAATTTAAAAAATTAATCTAAATAAAATCGCTTAATAGTTCAAATTTCAGTTAATTATCATTGGAAAAGTATCATATTCAAAAATTCAATATCTAATTCTTGATTTTTAGAGCTTCGTTTTAACACATGGAAGACCTCTAATTTTCCATTTCATGTTTAGCTATACGTAATTTAACTTGTTTTTACCAAGCCAACTGGGTGAAAATTAAAAAGGATGTAAATAAATAATTTAATTATTCAAGCCTCTCCGCTTAAACTTGTGACTCTCCTGATTCAATAGCTATTTCATAAGTCAAGTATGTCTGTCTGGCTCTAGACCCTTGCATTTGACAGAGCTATGATGTTTAAAACTTGTTGGTTACGTTCAATCTAAATTATTTTGTAGTAAGACCTGGTTAAATTTCATATCACAACATCCTGATGACATTCGAATTTAGCTAATTTACCTGAAGTTCCTTTGTAAGAAGATCCACATGCTGGATTTAGTAATTTTTATTCTAATGATGAACATAATTAAATCATTTTTTAGGAGAATTCTTATAGCTAAATCAAGATAAATTCTATAATCACTATATTTTTATCATTGGCTGCCACATTCGTCAGATGTTATCAAACTGGAAATGTTTTGCAGGCACCTCACCTAACATTAAACTCTCTTTTGATTTTGTTTGGGGAAAAAATATTTATTTCTTTATACTATTCAATCCATATGAAATTGTATGTATTGTAAAAGCGTTATACTGCAGTCTGTGAAATTATGTTTGCGGACTGGATTTAGGAAAGCTCTCTTTTGGAAAAATTTTTTTTTAGTTTAGTTTTAGTCAAAAAATTTAGCTTGACACATCTGGAACTATTTTAAGAAAAAATACAAGGGGGCCTCTTAAATGCAAAATACAGGGAAAACAAGTGTTTTAAATGGAAATAAAAACTTAATGAAAAGCCTAAGATCAAAAAAGAGGGTTTTGTGTGGTATGTGTATATATATATATAATATAATATATAATATATATATAAATATATAAATAATATATTTATATAATATTATATGTATATATATATATGTATATTATATAACCAACTTAATGCAAGTTATACATGGTATTGCACACAGGGCAAGGGAGTTCATCTTTAATGTTGCTCCCTTTGCTGGAATTAATGCTGACAGAGCTGAAAACAGTGAGAGACAGATCAATGTAATTGTTGCCCTACCCACTCAAAAGTCTCTAAACATTGTTTGTAGGATTCCAAAGGTAAGAATTATGGCTAATAAAGTCTTTGCATGGTTTAATATTTGCAAATAAATATTGAACCTTTTTAATGTGCTTTACCTCCCAGATGACACTGTCAAAGCAAAATGTGCCTCTTCCTATTGAACTGCCTATTGAACAAGATGGAACCATTCAAGCTCTCCAGAATTTTGACATTCGTACCATTGTTGAAAAATGGCTGAATGATAACAGAGAAAACTGACATATTTGATTATAAGTATGTAAATTAAGTGAAATGAAATAAAGAGCATCCAAAAGGCAAAAATGTTTTAGCACTTTGTGACTTTGTGTGTGGCTATTTTACTTTTCATTATCTGTACTTGTGTTAATTTCGTCACCTATTTTTAATTTAGTCTTAGTCTTGTGCCAAATGTCCTTGTTAGTTTTAGTCATATTTAGTCATTCACATATCTTTTTTTTTAGTCAAGTTTTAGTCGACTAAAAGTCCCGTCATTTTAGTCTAGTTTTAGTCAAAAGAAAACTCAAGGTATCTTAGTCAAGTTTTAGTCGACTAAAAGTCTTTTAATTTTAGTTTAGTTTTAGTCAAGAAATTGTAGCTTGACCACATCTGGAATCTATTGTAAGAATAAATACAAGGAGGCCTCGTTAAATGCAATAATATCAGGAACACAAGTGTTATAGTGGAAATAAATAACTTAATGAAAAGCCTAAGATCAAAACTGTAGGTGTGTGTGTGTATGTGTATATATATATATATATATATATATATATATATATATATATATATATATGTATATATATATAACCAACTTAATGCAAGTTATACATGGTATTGCACACACCATTATTGATGATATTTGGAGCAATATTAAATGTAATTGTTAAACTTGATTTCCTTACATATACATTTGCTTTTAAGCCTAATTATTCATTTTGATTATAATGTGATTGTGACAGGGGCGTGGGAAGAGGTTTCAGGTTGGGGGTGCTGAGTTTTTTCTGTCACCACTTTTGAATAAGAAAGACCGGTCATCGGGACATAAGCTGTCATGTACAATAAAAGAGCCTGCGCAGCGACAGGAAATATAATTTAACACAAAAACCCTGCCTAGACCTAGGGTGGACTTGCGCTCAGGATTATTTATTTATTTTTTATTTTTTTTGAGCGGCGTGTGGACGAATTCTTTCTACGCACACACTATTTTATTTCTTGATAACAGACCGCTGCGAACTATAACACACCGTTGCCATGAAAATCAGAGCGTTGCCATGGACACACAGGATTCTAATCGTAGAGACGGAGCGCACTATTTTCTTTAGAGGAAGCAATACAATCGTTTTTAAATCAATAAACTCCTTTTGTGTCAAATTATTGATTTATTTGGTAGGTAGCAATATAATAAGCGGGATCCGCTTCGCGGACCTGTAACTTGAGCAACAGCGCGAACTCGTTCTGAATATTTTAAAGGCGTAACAGCTGATGAAAAAGCAGAGACAATTGTAGACGAAAATGAAGAGAGATTTTATCTTAGTTTTTATTTTATACAAAACATTTTCGTCTCGTCTTTTTTCGTCAACAATAATGCATGTTAATTTAGTCTTAGTCAGCGTTTTTGGACAGTGGTGCAGTCTTGTCATCGTCTCGTCTTAGTCATGAAAAAAAAGGTTGTTGAACATATTTCGTCTCGTCTGACGAAATTAACACTAATCTGTACTTGTCCCCAGTATTCTACAAAGAAAAATATTGTGGTATATTTTCTGTCCAGTCATAAGTAAAGTATATGCAACAATGAAATACGCATGAAAAGCTTTTCCAAAACATTTCACCAGATCACATTTACACTAGTATTCAGACATCGTTCTATAGAGTATATGAACATTAAGACATCGTTCTGTAGAACACATAATATATATGTGAATGTGCATGCGCTTATATACTGTAGTTAAAACGCTTCCAATTTCCTCTGCCCTCAATGCTCTGAACCACAACACTGGTGTTGAAACCTGGGATTGATGAAAGATAGGCCTTGTTACCAATTGTTAAGGTTCTTGTTACAAAACACCAGATCACGCATTGTTGGACAGGTCTGGCTGTTTGCAGTACAATGTTATTGGCCAGGCATTCACAGCAATGTTTGCAGATGGTGTGTAGCATGTTACAAATGTCATCTGGTGCCAGCCACCCCATTGTTTGCCGTTGTCCCTATTACCAATAATTGACATCCCCTTTAAAGAATTGTTATGGACCTTGTCTGGCCATTAGATCAGCCTAAATAAATTTTAATTACTTTTGGTGTACCATGCAATGCCATTCCTGAAAGCACTGCCTCTGCAAACATCACAGTGTTTAGTGTAGCCGAAGGACTTTTCCATATTATCCTCTGAGTCGGAATACAAAAAGAGATCTTTTTTATTTCACTACCCCACCCTCCTTAAAACTTGGAGAGAGTAGTCCCTGTTGCATTGTTGATGGTGGTTCCAGAAAGAGAAGAAGCATGGACCAGAGGTAAATTTAAAATTGGCAGTTTCACCGCCTCTCACTGTTCTCACTCATGGAGGTTGTCAGGGTGCAATGGGAATTCCAGCCATGACAGGAAGCCTCTTTCCTGATAATGTGCCCTGAATGATAAATAGTTTTTAGCAAGATAGATAAACATAGATAGATAGAAATTGTCATAGATAGATAGATATGTTGTACTCTTAAAAAGGGAAAAAGTAACAGGAGAAGGTTGAAGAAACACACACACGCAGCTCTTGCCTTCACTCATCTGTATTGAATGAGGAAGAGGCGCCCGCAAGCAATTCCCCTCCCCCTACCGAAACCCCGAGGCATCACCAACACATCGACGAGTAATAAACCCATACAGACAAGGATCAGCATTATCTGCATTCC
This sequence comes from Tachysurus vachellii, assembly GCF_030014155.1. Lineage (NCBI taxonomy): Eukaryota > Metazoa > Chordata > Actinopteri > Siluriformes > Bagridae > Tachysurus > Tachysurus vachellii. The sequence goes on from NC_083460.1 coordinate 29,021,064, forward strand.
ACTTCTTAATATTACTCGTTGTCTAATTTTTAACAGCGACAAACGTAATACACATTCTAATATAACCATTAATATAACAAACTATTGTAAATTAAATAATGAGTTAGGAACATACTTGTCACATACTCCCCCTCAAAATAAAGGTTGTCCCCAACATTCAAATGTAACCTTTGACCTTTAGTGCAAATAAGGGGTTAAACCGTACACACAATGCACTGTTATTTCAAATAAACACTTCTGCTATATTGCATCATATATAGTGCAATATTACAAACTGGAACTCTTTTCACACATTCCTTCAATCACAGGTAAATACCCAATTCTTTAATGTCTTTGTTCCCTCTTTTGGTCTCTTTGTTTTGTGTCCACTTAGGCACACTACTGTCTTGTTAACAGTTCTGTTCGTGCAATATGTTCAAGTCAATTACTCTCCGCTTTAACAAAGGTCCATGAGTGTGGTGTGATTCATTGCAACAGTGTCATGTAAATGTGTATGTAAAGTGTAACCACAGCCCATCTTATGTTCAACAGTCCATTTGAATGTTCATTACGTGCTGAACAGTCCATTTTGAGTGTAATGTGTATGCATTTACTCAGTTCAGTTTCTACCTTCTACTGTATGTCCTTAGTGCCGGAAGTATTGAAAGTGATGTGGCTGCGTAATGTATGTCCAAGGAACCATCCAGTGTTGTTGTTGTAATGCCCTAATGTTGTGAGCCAAGCCTATCATATGTGAAAACCCTCGGCCTTCTGTGCTGTCGTCTGGGCCGCTGAAACTCCTCACCACTGGGATCACTTGAAACAAGCAAGGGGACAACTTCCTCCTTAGACATACCCTCGACAAAACTGTCCTCTCTCTCCAGCGAGTTTTCCATTTGGTCTGTTGTTCCTTGTTCTCTGTCTGGCTCAGGTGACATGTTTTCCTCAGCCTGTGTACGTTCGGGTTCCGTGGGTGTACTACACACAGGGTTCATTATTTCAGGCAGACACAGCTCAAATTGCTGCTGATGTGACACTGGATAATACTCATCTCCATCGTCCTCTTCTTCCGACTGCTCTGCTTCCTCGTTTTGCTCCACACTTCTTTTCCTTGCTCGTGGTTGCACTGTCGTTTCGAGTGGCAGGTGGTCACATGGGAGGAGAAGATTACGACGTAAAATCCTTGATCTCGTTTTTCCTTTCTCAGGTCTGAGTTCATAAACAGGAATATCTGGGCTCACTTGGCGCACAACTGTGTGGATAGTATCCTCCCAATGGTTTCTCAGTTTTTCTGGACCACCACAAGGTGTCATGTTCCTGATTAAAACACGATCTCCAGGCTTTAATACTGAGCTTTTAGCTTTGCTGTCATAATATCTCTTACTTCTGATCGCAGCTTTGTGGGCATTCTCTCTTGTGATCTCATAAGCTTCTTCCATGCCCTGTTTCCATTTTTCCATGTAGTGATAGTGATTACAGTTTCCTTGTTCTGAGGTCAAGTTGAATAACTTGTCAACTGGCAACCGTGGCGAATGTCCGTACAGCAAGTAGAAGGGGGAAAACCCAGTCACTTCGCTGCGAGTGCAATTGTATGCATAGGTCAGTTTGTTTAGTGAATCTTTCCGGTTATTTTTCTGTTTCTCCATGAGCGTCTTTAACATCTGAAGTAGTGTTCGGTTAAACCGCTCTACCTGTCCGTTTCCTTGGGGGTGGTAGGGAGTAGTTCTCGACCCAGCAACCCCACAGTACTTTTTCAGTTGTGTGAACAGTTGATTTTCAAATTCACCACCCTGATCGTGATGTATTCTTGTGGGAAAGCCAAATCTCAGTGCATAGTCATTAAATATTTTGTCCAAAACGTGTGAAGTGATCAATGGTTACAAGGATATATTCATAGCCCCCTTTACATTTGTCAAGATGCAGAAAATCCACTGAGACAAGTTCAAACGGTTGAGTGGTGACAATGCTCGTCAGCAGGGCTCTTATCTCACGACTTGGCTTCTTGTGTTTGAGGCATGTACACTTCCTTGCAACATCTCACGTTGCATATAGGGCCAGTAAAACCGGTCTTGTATCAGTGACGTAGTCCTGTCTACACCTTGGTGGTCCATTTCATCATGAAGTTCCTTTAACACAATAACCTTATATTTTTCTGGAATCACCAGTTGTTTTCTACTTGTAGTCTTCCTGTACAATATCCCGCTTTCATCATGTCCAGTTTGTCCCACTCTTTGAGAAGGCATGTGATCTGTGGACTGAGCTGTCTTAATTCGTGACCTGATGGTTTATCTCCTGTCAGCTTGAACTGAACCACGGGTCCAACAGTGGGGTCATTCCTCTGGTCATGTTTAACTTGTCCTGCTGTTAGTGGGCTGAGTAAGGTGTCTGTAGCTACCGTTGCGCATTCAGCTGAGATACCCATGGACCATGATGTGCTGGACTCATCCTGACTTTCCACTGCTTGTGTCGCTGCTCCAATCACATCATATGACATTTCCTCTGAACACTCTTTCATAAACGTCTCCTCATCCAACGGCATTCTGGACAAACTGTCTGCATCAATATTTTCTTTACCAGGGCGGTACTTTATTGTAAAATGGAAATCGGCCAGTTCTGCTACCCAGCGGCAACCTGTTGCATTCAATCTAGCAGTGGACAGCACATAGGTGAGTGGATTATTGTCACTGTAGACGGTAATGGTGCATAGTATAGGCAGTCCCGAAATTTCTCTGTGATCGCCCACTTTAGGGCTAGAAACTCTAACTTGCCTAAGTGCAAATGATAATTCTCCTCTGCTGCTGTCAAAGTTCGGGAGCCATAAGCAATCACACGTAGCTTTCCATTCTATCTTTGATATAATATTGCCCCTAGACTCTGATTGGAAGTGTCAGTATGGAGGATGAATGGCTGGGAAAATTCTGGGAAACCTAGAACAGGAGGCTGAATGAGACAGTCTATCAACCATTCCAATATAGTCTGATGCACATCAGCCCACTCGATGGGTGTGTTGGATGGAACTCCTCTACTGTTTTGTTTTGTTTGCCACTTCCTCTTTTTATTTTTCAGGGTCTCAGTCTCGACAGGTGCTTTGAGCAGGTCATACAAGGGGCTGGCAATACATGTAAAATCCTTGATGTACTGCCGGTAATAACTCAACAAAATTGCCTAAAATTTCCCTCAACTCGCCAACAGTACCTGGTTGCTTGTCTTTCAGGGCCCTTACTGCAGCAGTATCGGCCGGATCCATTCGGCTTCCCTCAGCTGACACAATTCTCCCAAGATACCGCACTTCTGTCTTAAACAGGTCACATTTTCGGGGTTTCAGTTTTATCCCATGTTCCCTCAGTCGTTGCAGCACCTCCCTGACATCGTTGACATGATCCTCAAACGTTCTGCTAAACACAAGAACATCATCAAGATATGGCACACATATTTCGTCCCTCAAGCCCTCTAAGCACTGTTCCATGCAACGTTGAAATGCTGCAGGTGCATTCATAAGTCCAAACGGGATCCGAACCCACTCATATAGACCCCATGGGGTAACAAAAGCTGTCAGATGTCTACTTCCCTTTGCCTTGAATCCCTGGTGGTACGCGTTACCCTGATCCAACAGTGAAATGAGGGTGTTTCCTCCCAGGGTGTCCATAATGTCCTGTACTCTGGGTATGGGGTGGCGATCTGGATAGGTTTTCTTGTTGAGCTCCCTATAGTCAATGCATAACCGCATGGTACCGTCTTTTTTCTGACACAAACAACTGGGGAGGAGTAGGAAGACGTCGACTTTTCAACCCACCCTTGTGCTATCAAATCCTGCAAATAGTCTTTCATCTCTCTATATAAAGGTTTTGGAACAGAGAGGTACGTTTTTGACACTGGCTCATTGTCTTTTAGTGAAATGTCCATTTGCAGGTTCTCCACACAGCCTATGTCATTATCAGACCTGGAGAATGACTCTGACTCTTCTCTTAACATCCGACTGACTATCTGCCTCTGCTGTCCATTAAGGTGAGTCAAATCAACAGGAGGTTCAAATTGCTCTTGGTTAGGGGTGCTTTCACTAGAATTCTGAGCCTGGACATGGTGAATGGATGCAGTTGGTAGGCTATCTGTTTTAAATGTGTTGGCCGGATACACTGATCTGGCTGACTGTACAGTTCCAATAACAGTCCTTCCTGACAGCATAATGTCATGACTTGTAGGGTTTTGTACACTGACAATGATTTTTGGGGTCATCCCTGCCTTCACTGACACAAGAGTGTCACAAAACTCTAGCCCTTCAGGCCAACGTGGGTTCTTGTCAGGTTCAAAAATAAGAGTCTTGTCCTCTCTGAAAGGTGAGGCCTGTACTGGACACTCGATTTGGATGGAGGTAGGTTTAGGCACACTGACTCTCTCATTTACTGTCTTCACATTATGGTCGCATGTCTGTCCTACCCTCACTGCATTAATAAAGGTTTTTGCTTTGTTTTTCCTGAGATGAGGAAAAGCCATTCTTACCGCCGTCACAAGGTTGTTTTTATCCACATGTTTTGTTTGATCTTGCAAGCTATCAAGCTATCATTGACAAGACGTTCAATGACATTAAAGCCAATAATAGGACATTGTTGTTGTTTGCCTTTTAACACTAGCATGGGTATTAGCAGTGCATCATCACCAGCAGTAAGTTTAAAGGACACTTCGAGCCATCCAAAGTATGGCATTTCTGTTCCATTGGCTGCTTCGATTTGCAAAGGGTCAAGAGGATCAACTAATTCTGACACGTCTCTGAGAGGAACCTCAGGTAAATGGCTTTTTTTCCATACCTCATCTATAGCACAAATTTGTGAACCCGTATCCCAAAGTGCCTGGGTCTTCTGTTTGTTCAGGAAACACCTGATGACACACTTCTTTCCTACTAACTCACTTACAGTAGGTGTTTTCTCTGGAGCACCGTTTTCCTTGCGCTTGACTTTATCTCGTGACTGAGTTGCCTGCTTCTTGATACCTGAACATGTATATGGCTTACAAAGTCTTTTGTGTGTGGGCCAATGGTTTCTCTGACACTCCTTTGAGCAGTAGGGAGTGGTATTACAAACTGAAAAACATTTTAGTTCCTCACTTCCTTTCTCTTCTTTACAGCCTGCACAAAATTGGGACTTATTGGTACCATTGGTTGCTCCATGTCCCGTGGGAGCAACCCCTCTTAGTTTAAAGGGCTTCTCTGAGCAGGATCTATTGGCCTCTGTGCTTTACAACCTGCTCTGAAGTGTTCACTGCTTCCACACCTAAAGCAATGCTGACAGTACTCCTCACCTGCTTGAGTACATGAGAGACACCTTGGCTGAGGGCGTCGTGCTGGGTAAAACCTCTGCGGTGCAAACCTCAGCTGAAACTGGGCCGTCTCGCTCATCCGCTCAGGGCCGAATGCTGGTCGGTATTCCTGCACTGCTGTTGATGACTGCTGGTGATAAAATGGCATTTCATTTGACTCAGTATTATAAGGTGAAGATTGTGGAGGTGAGAACACTGGGTAAGGAGAGGGCACGGTTGTTGGTTTTCTGGTTGGTGGGAGGTACTGTGGCGGTGTAGATGTGGGTCTTTGAATAGTTTCCTTGATTTGACAGATCTCAGCCTTCAAGTCTTTCAATTGAACTATGTCAGAGCGCATTTCTTTGATTTCAGTGAGCAGTTCAGGGGGAGTGTAGCTGGGCTTTGTGAGATGGTGCCTTTCTTTTCCACCGGAGCTTCACTTGACTGGACTGTATTCACATGAGTTACACGGGGTGGAGCAGAATGTTTCTTTTTGTCCTGCCTCTCTTTTTCATTGGCAACTGAAACGTTCAGTTTCTCTAACAGCAGCTCATCTGAGGTATCCGTCTGGAGGAGGTAGGGCTGTAGGTCACCTTTAATATTGTCGCTCTGGGGGCCAGTTAGGACTGTATGCATAAACAAACTCTGGACTAGTACTGGATCATATTTTAGATTTGAATCAGCTTCCTGAGAAGCAAACAGGATCTTTTGTCTTAAGTCCATTGTCCTTCTAAGAAAGTTTTGAGGGGTCTCTTTACTGTTTTGAACTTCAGAAGTGAGTTGTTTGTATAACTCTGTGGCGCCTCTCTCCTGGTAATGACACCTGAGGATCCTACAAAGGGCCGGCAGTGTTAGTTTGTCTTTTCCTTCAAGATAACTTCATAACTGTAAGCCTGGTGTGATAGCACGGATTACAGCATCAATAATCTCTGACTCTGGGTAGTCTTTACTGAGCCCACTTTCAATTTGTTTGGCCAGACTAGAAAACATCAGCTTATCCTTTTGCCCTGGCTCGCCTATTTGTCCAGCTATCTTTGCGCCACATGGAGCCATTAGGGGGTGCTAGGGTCGTATTCGTTTCTGGCTTGCTGGAACTGACAGGGAGGTGCATGCTTGTTTTCATCAGGTCATACATTGCATTCTCTTTTTTTTTTCAATGACAGCCTTAGTGCCTCTACCTCTTTCTGGAGCTTTTCCTGTGACTCAGTTTGACTGGAGATTTCACTTCCATTTATATTTGTTGCCGTATCGATTTTGCCTATTACGTCGTCGATACTAAGAAGGTCTGACATACCCTCGTCCTCTAGGCCGGCCAATTCTTCCCTTTCAAGATACTTTATTACATGTGAAATCACTTGGCTGCGAGTTTTACCAGTTACATGTTCTTTCTCGGGTCCTGAAATCTGCAGTGCATTGCATACTTTAATCAGCTGTTCAATAGTCAGTTTGTACAACACCCCTTTAATCTCCAGTTGTAGCCTCTCCAATTCAGACTCCATGCTGTCAGTGAGGGCATAAGCAGTAAAGTGAGGGTTAATCCGAATTAATTGTCTGTTTTGTTACTCCCTAGCGGTCAGTTTTGCTCACTTCAAGATACAGAGTGCCAGGTTCGTCCGAAAACCACTTCCACCGCCCTGCTGAAATCACTTGCCTGATATCTGGGTTGTTTGAAGGGATGATCGACGCAAGGACTCCACTTATAGCTCAGAGGTGATCCTCAAGTCAAACATCCCAGCGGTGCCTCCAAATGTTGTACCCTTAAAAAGGGAAAAAGGAGAAGGATGAAGAAACACACACACACACACACACGCAGCTCTTGCCTTCACTCGTCTGTATTGAATGAGGAACTATTGTAAATTAAATAATGAGTTAGGAACACACTTGTCACAGATAGACAGATAGAAATGGTCATAGATAGATAGAAATTGCCATAGATAGATAGATAGATAGATAGATAGATAGATAGATAGATAGATAGATAGATAGAAATGGACATAGATAGATAGAAATTGTCATAGATAGATAGATAGAAATGGACATAGATAGATAGAAATTGTCATAGATAGATAGATAGATAGATAGAAATGGACATAGATAGATAGAAATTGTCATAGATAGATAGAAATGGTCATAGATAGATAGATAGATAGATAGATAGATAGATAGATAGATAGATAGAAATACACTACATATCAAGTGCACTTCAAATCAAGTGCACTTCCAATCAAGTACACTTCAAATCAAGTGGACTTCAAATCAAGTGCCACCCCTAGTATGAATTTGAATTTGAATGCAGAACAAAAATTCACAATAGTTCATGAAGTGAAAAATAAATAAATAAATAAGTTGTCATAGATAGATAGATTGATTGATTGATTGATTGATTGATTCCTCCAGAAAGTTTTAAAATGTTATTTTCACTTTAATGATGATGTTATAATGGGTACATACTGCACAAAAAAAGTTAGACTATATTTATTATAATTTTCAAGGTTTAATGTGGAAAAAGATTTTCACAGGGTATGATGACTTTACATAGGCACTATCTATACCTTCTGTAACATTTGAATATTTTATTATGTTAATAACTGATGTAGGTACACTGTAATGTCCTTATCACCAAATAATACTTGGGCTGACTTACCAGTTTGTCATGTTATTATAGTAAATATATTATTCCAGGGTAGTGTGATGCAAAGCACATGAGCCAGCTTTATATTTTTTCTGTTCTGTTTCTGCTATCAAATTTGAGATGAAGCCATACAATACACATTTTTGCTAAATTAAAAGGTTTTATTTCTTCCTTTATTCTGTAAAAATATAGACAACTTTGTTAGTCTATCTTTCACTAATATCTAATACTACAAAGAATCACCACGGATTTCAAATCACATTTGCAAATCAGTTTAAGGTACAGATTCAAAGTCCATATTGAGGTTGAGGTCACACTGCACCAGGTTATGGCATTTGTTTTTCCTATTATATTTTGAAATAGTGTTGGTTAAGAATCAAGTTTATTGTGTTAGGGTTCAGCAATTATTACAGAAATATCAGTTCATTTTCATCTTCATTTGATGTTCATTTCAATATCATTTTCTTCTAAAAATGTGACATTGGTTTTTGCAACAATATACATAGGAAAATTATAAATTAAGTAAACAAAACCATTTGCTTACATAATTAATTCTTTCATTTCTTTGAATGTATTAGTTTTGAAAAAAAAACTCAACAACTATTTTATTAAATTTATTTATTTATTTATTTATTTATTTATTTATTTATTTATTTATTGTTATTGTTATTATTATTATTAAAAACATTTTAAACACCAATGGAACTTGCATAAGGACATTGGCTCTGACATGACATGATAGGGGAGCAACCTGCTCTAAAATGATTGCTGGGTTGACTATTTTATTGAATGTATTTATTTATTTGTTTGTTTGTTTGTTTGTTATTATTATTATTATTATTATTATTATTATCATTATTATTATTAATAAAAACATTTTAAACACCAATGGAACTTGCATATGGACATTGGCTCTGACATGACATGATAGGGGAGCAACCTGCCCTAAAATGATTGCTGGGTTGACCAAACAGATTGAGAAACACGTACATTATAATATTTAGGGATGAGTTAATGATCTATTTTGAAGTGACTTTTGTCAGCAAATAATTTACAATAAATAGTCAGTCTCTTTGTGCAGTCATCACAAACCACCAGCCATGAGAGCTGTTGTGCTTGCCTTGACTCTGGCCCTTGTGGGTAAGTCATCTTTAATTTCATTAGTAGATGTTATAGTGATTTTATTTGCTAGAAAGGAATTAATGCTATTATGAAAGTTTTTATAATATCACTATGGTGTATTATTTTTCTTTTTTATTTAGCGAGTCATCAGATCAACCTTGGTAAGTAAAGTTTTCTTTAAAAAATAAAGAAACATTACAATCGTAATGTAACACATCATAACATTATGAATTTTCTCCAATATGATCAGTTCCAGAGTTTGCTGCTGGAAAGACCTTTGTGTACAAGTATGAGGGTTTGTTATTGGGAGGTCTGCCTCAGGAGGGTCTGGCCAAGGCTGGTGTAAAAGTCAGCAGCAAGGTTCTCATCAGTGCTGTAGCACAGAATACCTTCCTCATGAAGGTAAATTTATGACACAGATGTTGTCAACAAGAAAGACATGTATGGTTAGCCTGTAACATGAACTAAATGTAGATATTTTTTACCCACAGCTCTCAGATCCTCAGCTTTTTCAGTACACTGGCATCTGGCCCCAGGATTCTTTTGATCCTGCAACAAAGCTCACCTCAGCACTAAATGCTCAGCTTGTAATTCCTATCAAATATGAGTATGCTAATGGTGTGGTAGGTAAAATATTTGCCCCTGCTGGAGTCTCTGCTACTGTTCTTAATCTGCACAGAGGTATCCTCAACATTCTTCAACTCAACCTCAAGAATACACAGAATGTGTATGAGCTGCATGAGGTAAACTTGAGTGATAATTATTACCAGTAGAATTCATATTAGCTAAATCCAATACTTGGCATATTAGCTAATTCTTTTTCATTCTCAAAGGCTGGAACTCAGGGAATCTGCAAGACCCACTACATGATCAGTGAGGATGAAAAGACCCATCAGGTTGCTGTGAGAAAGTCCAAAGACCTGACCAACTGCCACGAAAGAGTCATAAAGGATATTGGTTTAGCTTACACTGAAACCTGTGTTGAATGCCAGCAGGTAATTTGTAAAGCTATATATGATCTGTCTATTCAAGGTAAAGTTACAATTTCAGTAACTTATTAGTGTAATTTCCTCATCACAGAGGCTGAAGAGTCTGACTGGGACTGCAACATTCAGCTACATCATGAAGCCCACTGATACTGGTGCTCTGGTTTCTGAGGCAACAGTTGAAGAAGTTCATGAGTTCTCACTCTTAAATACACAAACTGGAGCAGCTCAAATGAGAGCCAAGTATGATTTATACTCTTATATTTATAGCATATAATTGTATAATTCATATATATTTTTACATGACAAATTCAATAATTCTGTGATATTTCTCATTTCAGGCAAACGCTGGATTTACTGGAAGTACAGAATGCCCCAGTTGCTCCCCATGCGGGTGAATACTTGAACCGTGGATCCCTGCAGTATGAATTTGCAACTGAGATTCTTCAAACCCCCATTCAACTGCTGAAAATCAATAATGCACAGGCCCAGGTATTAGTTTATTTTTAATACAATCATTCACATTTTTTAATACAATCTTTCAGTTTATTTTTAATACAATCATTCACTGTATTCATTTGGACAAAAAGCTTATCATACTTTATTGACACAGAATTGACACACAGAACTTTAATTCTCTTACAGATTGTAGAGGTCTTGCAGCATCTGGTTACAAACAACATGGATATGGCTCATGAGGATGCTCCTCTGAAGTTTGTCCAGCTTGTCCAGCTCATGCGCGTAGCTACTTTGGAGGATATTGAAGCCATCTGGGCTCAGTACAAGACCAAACCTGTTCACAGGTGAGGATGTATAAAAATTACTATAAAGTAAAATAGAGTAATGTTTAAAGTAAAGTTTATTTGATTTTCTAAAATCCTTTTTGCGGCAGGCGATGGATTTTGGATGCACTTCCTGTAGTGGGTACAACAGTAGCATTGAGATTCATCAAGGAGAAGTTTCAAGCTGATGAGCTCGCTGTCCCTGAACTCACTCAGACCCTTCTGGTTGCTTTGCACATGGCCACAGCTAATCCAGATGCTATTCACCTCACTTCTGTGAGTGGAGGTCTTACGTCTTATCATGTAGTTCAAGTATTTGTATCCAAAAGAACCTTGTATAGATATTATAAAATATTTCAATATTTTCCTCATCAAACAGAATCTGGCTTTTAACCCCAAAGTCCAGAATATTCCAGTGCTGCGTGAAGTTATCATGCTCGGCTATGGTTCCATGATTGCCAAATACTGTTCTGAAGTTCCTACATGTCCTGCTGATCTTCTTAAGGTAAAGCTTCTGTTTATTCATGCACATTTGTATAAACAATTTCAAAATATAAAATCAATTATACGATTATGGAAGAATTGCTTATATGCTCAAATACAAGAGTAAAGTTCTGTTTAATTTATTGTTTTTTTATTATCAGCCTATTCATGAGCGTGCTGCCGAAGCTATTTCCAAGGGTGAGATTCGTGAAATTACACTGGCTCTTAAAGTTATGGGCAATGCCGGCCACCCTGCCAGCCTTAAAACCATCATGAAACTCCTGCCTGGATTTGGAAGTGCTGCTGCTGCCGTTCCCCTGAGGGTCCAGATTGATGCTATCTTGGCTCTTAGGAACATTGCCAAGAATGAGCCAAAGATGGTCAGTATGTGATGATGTGTTAAAACAGCTGTTGTTATGGGTGACTGTTCAAGCATCTTAAACATTTTATTTGTTGTAGGTTCAGCCAGTGGCACTGCAACTTTTCATGGACAAGGCACTCCATCCTGAACTGCGCATGGTTGCTTGTATTGTGCTGTTTGAGACCAAACCGTCTGTAGCCCTTATGGCAACTGTTGCTGGTGCTTTAGAGAAGGAGACCAACATGCATGTGGTCAGTTTTGCTTATTCTCATATCAAGTCTCTGACCAGAAGCATGGCCCCTGACTATATGCATGTGTAAGTCTATTTTTTTAGGACAGTTCATTCATATAGGTGTAAATCTAAAAGTAAGTAGTGATTCCAATCAAAGCCACTAAGTAACGAATTTTTACTCATTCTGCAGGGCTGCCGCTGCAAATGTTGCCATCAGGATGTTGAGCCCCAAACTGGAGAGACTCAGCTATCATTTTAGCAGGGCTATCCATTTCGATCTCTATATCTGTATGTTTCAATATCTTTTATTATTGCATTTGTATGTTTGTGGGAAAAAATAATTTTGTATTTACAAATGTTTATACTTTCTATTTCAAGCTCCATTCATGGTTGGTGCTGCTGGTAGTGCTTACTTGATCAATGATGCGGTCACCACCTTGCCCAGAGCTGTTGTGACTAGAGCACGAGCCTACCTGGCTGGAGCTGCTGCTGATGTACTTGAGGTACAAATATCTCTCTTTAAGGATGTTGAAGTCATTAAGAATTTGGAATGTTGTCTTGTTTCAACCACTGGTACTTACATTCATTCATTTATGTCAACCAGGTTGGTGTGAGAACTGAAGGACTACACGAAGTTCTTCAGAAGTCTCATGCTGTGAATGAAAATGATGACCGCGTCACTAAAATAAAGCGCACCCTTAAAGCTGTAAGCTGCTTATAAAATCTATCAATTTTATGTTTCTGCTGTGTAGTTTGAGTTATACCAATTGTTTCATATACACCTTTCTTCTGTTTTTATACCAAGCTGATGGATTGGAAGTCTATGCCAGAAAATCAACCACTGGCTTCCATCTATGTCAAAGTTTTTGGACAGGAAATAGCTTTTGCCAACATTGACAAAATCATCATCGAACAAGTAGCACAGGTATTTAAATTAATTCCTTTTATTTAAGCAAGAGAAAACTCTTCTATAAGATTGAAATGTAAAGTAGTGTAAAATATTTCATACAAATAAATATTCTATTTATTAGATTTGACTTGATGTACAGGTCATAGTGTCAATACCCTTAAAATAAATAATTGCAATTAAAATAAATCAAATGTAATGCACAATCTACAGATTGCCACCGGATCACAAAGCCGTGAAATGCTGAAAGAGGCTGTTAAGGCATTGCAGAAAGGTATTGCCTTCCAGTATGCCAAGCCCCTGTTGGCAGCTGAAGTGCGTCGCATTCTGCCTAGTTGTCTTGGTGTGCCAATGGAGCTTGGTTATTACACTGCTGCTGTTGCTACTGCAGCTGTCAATGGTATGGTTTTATAATGATTTTTAAACTACAAATGTCAAACATGTAAATTTAGTCAACTGTCTGACAAAATTATTCCTTTCATTTAGTTAAGGCAACTATTACCCCTCCTTTACCTGAGCATCCAGAGACTGTCTCTCTTGATCAGTTGATGAAGACTGATCTCCAGTTGCAAGCTGAGGCCAGACCAAGGTACACTTTCAAAATAACAAGTTACAGACAGATTTTCTTCAGTCTTATAGAGCTGGAAATGTTATATGACATTGTATGAACCTTATTTTGCTTTTAGCGTTGCCCTCCAGACTTTTGCTGTAATTGGAGTGAACACTGCCTTGATTCAGGCTGCTGTTATGGCCAGAGGAAAGATACACACTGTTGTACCAGCAAAAGTAGATATAAGAGCTGACCTTCCAAAGGGCAATGTAAAGCTGGAGGTTCTGCCTGTTGCTGTTCCTGATCATATTGTTGCTGCAAGGTAAGAAATGATGTGATAATTTCACCTGTATATGAAAAAAGAATTAGCAATTATCATAAAGAAGAAAGCAAAATTTTGCTCAAACACACAAAGAAAGACACTACCAACAAGAAGTTAATTCACTGTTATTTCCTCAGCTTTGAGACCGTTGCTGTGGCCAGAAACGTTGAGGACCTCCCCAATGAGAGAGTCGTATCTCTGGCACCTCCAGCGTCCTCTGATGCTGCAGAAAGGTTGATACCTGCTTCAATTCAGAAGTCCTTGTGTGGTGTTTTTCCTTATATTCACATTAAAGGATGTCTTGAGTTTGACTCCCAGAATGCTGGCTTTATGGCATTAAATCCTCTGTATTATATTATTGGACGGCACTCAGCTAAAATTTCAGTGCAAGGAGGTAAATAAAGAGGTCAAAATATTTGATTGTAGTTGAATTCAGATTAGTTTAAAGACATGAAAGAAATGCTGTTGTTTATGCTTTAGGTGATGGACAAACCCTTGAAAGACTGGAGCTCGAGATGCAAGTTGGCCCTAAGGCAGCTGAGAAGCTTATGAAGGAAATCAGCCTTGTTAATGTTGAAAATCCTGAAGAAAGTACCATCCTGTTGAAATTGAGGGAAATTCTGGAGGCTGGACTGAGGAAGCGTAACTCCAGCTCCTCATCCTCTGTCAGCAGCAGTAGAAGCGCCAGCAGCAGTAGGAGCGCCAGCAGCAGTAGGAGCGCCAGCAGCAGTAGGAGTTCTAAGAGCAGCTCTATGAGTTCTTCCAGTGCTCGTGTGAGCAAGGTAAAGCATTACCATATGACTGGATAAGGGATCTGTTACTTAATTCATTATATAATGCACTACACTCAGCAAACATAAACCTTAATCATAAGCATGTGTAATGTCTACATCATTTACAATAATAGTAATAATAAGAGGAGGAAGAAGAAGAAGATAAAAAAGAAGAAGAAATAAAACCCCTTCTTTTGAGACATTTTGTTTGTCCCTTTCTCAGGTCTAAATATATCTTTTAAAATAAACAAGCGATTTTTCTTTTCTTTTTTTCCTTTTCCCGTGCCGTGTACATGTCATTTATTCCAATTTACAATGTTTTCCATTGGAAAAATTAGTTATTTACTGTTTTTTCATAGAATACAAATGCATACCGTCAGTTCCAGAAATTTCATAAGGATCAGGTAATTCCAGAAGAATATTTATTTATTTATTTGTTTGTTTGTTTGTTTGTTTCTTTGTTTATCAATAAATACATTTTCTTTTTTAGTACCTGACATTACAGGGAACATCAAAGGCCAGCAGCTCATCTAGCATTGAGGCTATACAGAGAAAGGTAGAATAACATTTGTGGCATGAATTAATAGATATTAAATATAAATTAATAGAAGTAAACATCCTAACTTTTTCAATGTGCTATTTTTGTAAATATTTATGAAGGTTAATGTTTATATTTTCAGTCTAAGATACTTGGAGATTCTATTCCACCCATTTTTGCCATCATTGCTCGCGCCGTTAGAGCTGACCACAAGCTGGGCTACCAGATTGCTGCTTACTTGGACAAACCCACTTCAAGAGTACAGGTTGTGTTTGACTCTATCTCTCAGAATGACAAATGGAAGATCTGTGTTGATGCTATCCTTCCAAGCAAGCATAAATTCGCTGTAAGTTGTAACACAAACGTCTTTCCAAAAAGTTTTTGAATGCTTTTTACAAAATATATATTTAATGATTTATTGCTTATGCTAAGCAAATATTCTCTTATTAGGCAAGGTTAGCTATTGGAGAGCAGTGCCAAGGATATTCTGTAGCTTTCAAGGCTGAAACTGGTCTGCATGAGGCACATCCTGCTGCTTGTTTGGAATGGGACTGGAACAGAGTCCCAGCTATTGATATCCCCTATGTTAAGAGGTATTAAAAATAATCAAAGTAGCTAATGTATTATTGTGTGTTAAAATTTTAAAATGAAAAAGTACAATTCTGATTATATTTTAAAATTATTCTTCTTCCAACAGGGCAAGGGAGTTCATCTTTAATGTTGCTCCCTTTGCTGGAATTAATGCTGACAGAGCTGAAAACAGTGAGAGACAGATCAATGTAATTGTTGCCCTACCCACTCAAAAGTCTCTAAACATTGTTTGTAGGATTCCAAAGGTAAGAATTATGGCTAATAAAGTCTTTGCATGGTTTAATATTTGCAAATAAATATTGAACCTTTTTAATGTGCTTTACCTCCCAGATGACACTGTCAAAGCAAAATGTGCCTCTTCCTATTGAACTGCCTATTGAACAAGATGGAACCATTCAAGCTCTCCAGAATTTTGACATTCGTACCATTGTTGAAAAATGGCTGAATGATAACAGAGAAAACTGACATATTTGATTATAAGTATGTAAATTAAGTGAAATGAAATAAAGAGCATCCAAAAGGCAAAAATGTTTTAGCACTTTGTGACTTTGTGTGTGGCTATTTTACTTTTCATTATCTGTACTTGTCCCTAGTACTCTACAAAGAAAAATATTGTGGTATATTTTCTGTCCAGTCATAAGTATAAGCAACAATGAAATGAAAAAAAAGAAAAGCATGAAAAGCTTTTCCAAAGCATTTCACCAGATCACATTTACACAAGTATTCAGACATCGTTCTATAGAGTATATGAACATTAAGACATCGTTCTGTAGAACACATAATATATATGTGAATGTGCATGCGCTTATATACTGTAGTTAAAACGCTTCCAATTTCCTCTGCCCTCAATGCTCTGAACCACAACACTGGTGTTGAAACCTGGGATTGATGAAAGATAGGCCTTGTTACCAATTGTTAAGATTCTTGTTAAAAAACACCAGATCAAGCAATGTTGGACAGGTACTTTTTGCAGTACAATGTTTGCAGTACAATGTTATTTTTGCAGTACTGTACTATTTTTGCAGTGATGTTTGCAGTACAATGTTATTGGCCAGGCATTCACAGCAATGTTTGCAGATGGTGTGTAGCATGTTACAAATGTCATCTGGTGCCAGCTACCCCATTGTTTGCCGTTGTACCTATTACCAATAATTGACATCCCCTTTAAAGAATTGTTATGGACCTTGTCTGGCCATTAGATCAGCCTAAATAAATTGTAATTGCTTTTGGTGTACCATGCAATGCCATTCCTGAAAGCACTGCCTCTGCAGACATCTCAGTGTTTAGTGTAGCCGAAGGACTTTTCCATATTATCCTCTGAGTCGGGATACAAAAAGAGATCCTGATTGTCCATGGCATAGTGTTTATGTCACAACTACCCCACCCTCCTTAAAACTTGGAGAGAGTAGTCCCTGTGACATTGTTGATGGTGGTTCCAGAAAGAGAAGAAGCATGGACCAGAGGTAAATTTAAAATTGGCAGTTTCACCGCCTCTCACTGTTCTCTCTCATGGAGGTTGGCAGGGTGCAATGGGAATTCCAGCCATGACAGGAAGCCTCTTTCCTGATCATGTGCCCTGAATGAAAAATAGTTTTTTGCAAGAGAAATCTGGCCTCTGCTTAGGGCAAGAACTGGTGCGCCAACGTGAACAGAGGGTGTGAACACAAACCACCCTAATGATTGAGGTAGGGAACCATCAAAGGTATTTCCTGAGGTGTGGTAAAAAGTGTTTAAGCACTAGAAATACAGCATTAATCTTCGGGTAATCACTCCCAAAAGCCACTCCCTAACCCAAGTGGAAGACATCCATTGAGAGAGTCCTGCAGCAATTACGCTCTAAGAGTGGGACCCAAAATGAGAAACCAGTGTCTTTCCCTAAAAAGGGTGTCAGCGGGGGTGAAAATCCCTGTTATCATGTGTAGCAGACCTAATTGAATAGCTTCAGCTGCTACCTCAGTGGCAGAAAGGCATTTGCCTTGTCAAATGTCCTTTATGGCTGAAAGGACAGAATCCTTCAGAGCAGGAAAGAGACATGCCTGCATAATGGCTGAATCTTTAACTATCCCCAGGAAGGCCACGGCCACCCCTGTATAAACTCTAGCCACCCCTGTGGCCACCCCTAGTATGAATGTGAATTTGAATGCATAATGAAAATTCACAATAGTTCATGAAGTGAAAAATAAATAAATAAATTGTCATAGATAGATAGATAGATAGATAGATAGATAGATAGATAGATAGATAGATAGATAGATAGATAGAAATTGTCAGATAGATAGTAAGAAAGATAGATAGATCGATAGATAGATAGATAGATAGATAGATAGATAGATAGATAGATAGATAGATAGATAGAAATGGCCATAGATAGATAGATAGATAGAAATGGTCATAGATAGATAGATAGATAGATAGATAGATAGATAGATAGATAGATAGATAGATAGATAGATAGAAATTGTCATAGATAGATAGATAGATAGATAGATAGATAGATAGATAGATAGATAGAAATTGTCATTCGAGAAAAAGGCCACGGCCACCCCGTATAAACTCTGGCCACCCCTGTGGCCACCCCTAGTATGAATTTGAATTTGAATTTGAATACAGAACAAAAATTCACAATAGTTCATGAAGTGAAAAATAAATAAATAAATAAATTGTCATAGATAGAGAGATAGATGATAGAAATTGTCATAGATAGATAGATAGATAGATAGATAGATAGATAGATAGATAGATAGATAGATAGATAGATAGATAGATAGAAATTGTTATATTGAGTGGAAGAGTGCATAAATTGTCATAGATAGATAGATAGATAGATAGATAGATAGATAGATAGATAGATAGAAATGGCCATAAATAGATAGAAATTGTTATAGATAGATAGATAGATAGATAGATAGATAGATAGATAGATAGATAGAAATACACTACATATCAAGTGCACTTCATATCAAGTGCACTTCAAATCAAGTTGACTTCAAATCAAGTGCACTTCAAATCAAGTTGACTTCAAATCAAGTGGACTTCAAATCAAGTGCACTTCAAATCAAGTTGACTTCAAATCAAGTGGACTTCAAATCAAGTGCACTTCAAATCAAGTGCACTTCATATCAAGTGCACCACATAACTAAATAGCTCATAAAAAGAGGGCGTTGGATTAATGAGCATTTGATACATTAATTCAAGTGCACTACATATCAAGTGCAATTCATAAAAGTTAGACTATATTTATTATAATTTTCAAGGTTTAATGTGGCAAAAGATTTTCACAGGGTATGATGACTTTACATAGGCACTATCTATACCTTCTGTAACATTTGAATATTTTATTATGTTAATAACTGATGTAGGTACACTGTAATGTCCTTATCACCAAATAATACTTGGGCTGACTTACCAGTTTGTCATGTTATTATAGTAAATATATTATTCCAGGGTAGTGTGATGCAAAGCACATGAGCCACCTTTATATTTTTTCTGTTCTGTTTCTGCTATCAAATTTGAGATGAAGCCATACAATACACATTTTTGCTAAATTAAAAGGTTTTATTTCTTCCTTTATTCTGTAAAAATATAGACAACTCTGTTAGTCTATCTTTCACTAACATCTAATACTACAAAGAATCACCACGGATTTCAAATCACATTTGCAAATCAGTTTAAGGTACAGATTCAAAATCCATATTGAGGTTGAGGTCACACTGCACCAGGTTATGGCATTTGTTTTTCCTATTATATTTTGAAATAGTGTTGGTTAAGAATCAAGTTTATCGTGTTAGGGTTCAGCAATTATTACAGAAATATCAGTTTAGTGATTATTTTCTATTTTCTTCTAGAAATTTGACAGATTGGTTTTTGCAACAATATACATAGGAAAATTATAAATAAAGTAAACAAAACCATTTGCTTACATAATTAATTCTTTCATTTCTTTGAATGTATTAGTTTGGGAAAAAACAACTATTTTATTGAATTTGTTTGTTTATTTATTTATTTATTTATTTATTTATTTATTTATTTGTTGTTATTGTTGTTATTATTATTATTATTATTATTATTATTATTAAAAACATTTTAAACACCAATGGAACTTGCATATGGACATTGGCTCTGACATGACATGATAGGGGAGCAACCTGCCCTAAAATGATTGCTGGGTTGACCAAACAGATTGAGAAACATGTACATTATAATATTTAGGGATGAGTTAATGATCTATTTTGAAGTGACTTTTGTCAGCAAATAATTTACAATAAATAGTCAGTCTCTTTCTGCAGTCATCATAAACCACCAGCCATGAGAGCTGTTGTGCTTGCCTTGACTCTGGCCCTTGTGGGTAAGTCATCTTTAATGTCATTATTAGATTTTATAGTGATTTTATTTGCTAGAAAGGAATTAATACCATTTACTAGGATGAAAGTTTTTATAATATCACTATGGTGTATTATTTTTCTTTTTTGTTTAGCGAGTCATCAGATCAACCTTGGTAAGTAAAGTTTTCTTTAAAAAATAAAGAAACATTACAATCGTAATGTAACACATCATAACATTATGAATTTTATCCAATATGATCAGTTATGATTATGATTAGTTACATTATGAATTTTCTCCAATATGATCAGTTCCAGAGTTTGCTGCTGGAAAGACCTTTGTGTACAAGTATGAGGGTTTGTTATTGGGAGGTCTGCCTCAGGAGGGTCTGGCCAAGGCTGGTGTAAAAGTCAGCAGCAAGGTTCTCATCAGTGCTGTAGCACAGAATACCTTCCTCATGAAGGTAAATTTATGACACAGATGTTGTCAACAAGAAAGACATGCATGGTTAGCCTGTAACATGAACTAAATGTAGATATTTTTTACCCACAGCTCTCAGATCCTCAGCTTTTTCAGTACACTGGCATGTGGCCCCAGGATTCTTTTGATCCTGCAACAAAGCTCACCTCAGCACTAAATGCTCAGCTTGTAATTCCTATCAAATATGAGTATGCTAATGGTGTGGTAGGTAAAATATTTGCCCCTGCTGGAGTCTCTGCTACTGTTCTGAATCTGCACAGAGGTATCCTCAACATTCTTCAACTCAACCTCAAGAACACACAGAATGTGTATGAGCTGCATGAGGTAAACTTGAGTGATAATTATTACCAGTAGAATTCATATTAGCTAAATCCAATACTTGGCATATTAGCTAATTCTTTTTCATTCTCAAAGGCTGGAACTCAGGGAATCTGCAAGACCCACTACATGATCAGTGAGGATGAAAAGACCCATCAGGTTGCTGTGAGAAAGTCCAAAGACCTGACCAACTGCCACAAAAGAGTCATAAAGGATATTGGTTTAGCTCACACTGAAACCTGTGTTGAATGCCAGCAGGTAATTTCTAAAGCTATATATGATCTGTCTATTCAAGGTAAAGTTACAATTTCAGTAACTTATTAGTGTAATTTCCTCATCACAGAGGCTGAAGAGTCTGACTGGGACTGCAACATTCAGCTACATCATGAAGCCCACTGATACTGGTGCTCTGGTTTCTGAGGCAACAGTTGAAGAAGTTCATGAGTTCTCACTCTTAAATACACAAACTGGAGCAGCTCAAATGAGAGCCAAGTATGATTTATACTCTTATATTTATAGCATATAATTGTATAATTCATATCTATTTTTACATGACAAATTCAATAATTCTGTGATATTTCTCATTTCAGGCAAACGCTGGATTTACTGGAAGTACAGAATGCCCCTGTTGCTCCCCATGTGGGTGAATACTTGAACCGTGGATCCCTGCAGTATGAATTTGCAACTGAGATTCTTCAAACCCCCATTCAACTGCTGAAAATCAATAATGCACAGGCCCAGGTATTAGTTTATTTTTAATCATTCACATTTTTTAATACAATCTTTCAGTTTATTTTTAATACAATCATTCACTGTATTCATTTGGACAAAAAGCTTATCATACTTTATTGACACAGAATTGACACACAGAACTTTAATTCTCTTATAGATTGTAGAGGTCTTGCAGCATCTGGTTACAAACAACATGGATATGGCTCATGAGGATGCTCCTCTGAAGTTTGTCCAGCTTGTCCAGCTCATGCGTGTAGCTACTTTGGAGAATATTGAAGCCATCTGGGCTCAGTACAAGACCAAACCTGTTCACAGGTGAGGATGTATAAAAATTACCATAAAGTAAATTTGATTTTTTAAAATCCTTTTTGTGGCAGGCGATGGATTTTGGATGCACTTCCTGTAGTGGGTACAACAGTAGCATTGAGATTCATCAAGGAGAAGTTTCAAGCTGATGAGCTCGCTGTCCCTGAACTCACTCAGACCCTTCTGGTTGCTTTGCACATGGCCACAGCTAATCCAGATGCTATTCACCTCACTTATGTGAGTGGAGGTCTTACGTCTTATCATGTAGTTCAAGTATTTGAATCCAAAAGAACCTTGTATAGATATTATAAAATATTTCAATATTTTCCTCATCAAACAGAATCTGGCTTTTAACCCCAAAGTCCAGAATATTCCACTGCTGCGTGAAGTTATCATGCTCGGCTATGGTTCCATGATTGCCAAATACTGGACTGAAGTTCCTACATGTCCTGCTGATCTTCTTAAGGTAAAGCTTCTGTTTATTCATGCACATTTGTATAAACAATTTCAAAATATAAAATCAATTATACGATTATGGAAGAATTGCTTATATGCTCAAATACAAGAGTAAAGTTGTGTTTAATTTATTGTTTTTTTATTATCAGCCTATTCATGAGCGTGCTGCCGAAGCTATTTCCAAGGGTGAGATTCGTGAAATTACACTGGTTCTTAAAGTTATGGGCAATGCCGGCCACCCTGCCAGCCTTAAAACCATCATGAAACTCCTGCCTGGATTTGGAAGTGCTGCTGCTGCCGTTCCCCTGAGGGTCCAGATTGATGCTATCTTGGCTCTTAGGAACATTGCCAAGAATGAGCCAAAGATGGTCAGTATGTGATGATGTGTTAAAACAGCTGTTGTTATGGGTGACTGTTCAAGCATCTTAAACATTTTATTTGTTGTAGGTTCAGCCAGTGGCACTGCAACTTTTCATGGACAAGGCACTCCATCCTGAACTGCGCATGGTTGCTTGTATTGTGCTGTTTGAGACCAAACCGTCTGTAGCCCTTATGGCAACTGTTGCTGGTGCTTTAGAGAAGGAGACCAACATGCATGTGGTCAGTTTTACTTATTCTCATATCAAGTCTCTGACCAGAAGCATGGCCCCTGACTATATGCATGTGTAAGTCTATTTTTTAGGACAGTTCATTCATATAGGTGTAAATCTAAAAGTAAGTAGTGATTCCAATCAAAGCCACTAGTAACGAATTTTTACTGATTCTGCAGGGCTGCCGCTGCAAATGTTGCCATCAGGATGTTGAGCCCCAAACTGGAGAGACTCAGCTATCATTTTAGCAGGGCTATCCATTTCGATCTCTATATCTGTATGTTTCAATATCTTTTATTATTGCATTTGTATGTTTGTGGGAAAAAATTATTTTGTATTTACAAATGTTTATACTTTCTATTTCAAGCTCCATTCATGGTTGGTGCTGCTGGTAGTGCTTACTTGATCAATGATGCAGTCACCACCTTGCCCAGAGCTGTTGTGACTAGAGCACGAGCCTACCTGGCTGGAGCTGCTGCTGATGTACTTGAGGTACAAATATCTCTCTTTAAGGATGTTGAAGTCATTAAGAATTTGGAATGTTGTCTTGTTTCAACCACTGGTACTTACATTCATTCATTTATGTCAACCAGGTTGGTGTGAGAACTGAAGGACTACACGAAGTTCTTCAGAAGTCTCATGCTGTGAATGAAAATGATGACCGCGTCACTAAAATAAAGCGCACCCTTAAAGCTGTAAGCTGCTTATAAAATCTATCAATTTTATGTTTCTGCTGTGTAGTTTGAGTTATAAAATTTGTTTCATATACACCTTTCTTCTGTTTTTATACCAAGCTGATGGATTGGAAGTCTATGCCAGAAAATCAACCACTGGCTTCCATCTATGTCAAAGTTTTTGGACAGGAAATAGCTTTTGCCAACATTGACAAAATCATCATCGAACAAGTAGCACAGGTATTTAAATTAATTCCTTTTATTTAAGCAAGAGAAAACTCTTCTATAAGATTGAAATGTAAAGTAGTGTAAAATATTTCATACAAATAAATTTTCTATTAATTAGATTTGACTTGATGTACAGGTCATAGTGTCAATACCCTTAAAATAAATAATTGCAATTAAAATAAAATCAAATGTAATGCACAATCTACAGATTGCCACCGGATCACAAAGCCGTGAAATGCTGAAAGAGGCTGTTAAGGCATTGCAGAAAGGTATTGCCTTCCAGTATGCCAAGCCCCTGTTGGCAGCTGAAGTGCGTCGCATTCTGCCTAGTTGTCTTGGTGTGCCAATGGAGCTTGGTTATTACACTGCTGCTGTTGCTACTGCAGCTGTCAATGGTATGGTTTTATAATGATTTTTAAACTACAAATGTCAAACATGTAAATTTAGTCAACTGTCTGACAAAATTATTCCTTTCATTTAGTTAAGGCAACTATTACCCCTCCTTTACCTGAGCATCCAGAGACTGTCTCTCTTGATCAGTTGATGAAGACTGATCTCCAGTTGCAAGCTGAGGCCAGACCAAGGTACACTTTCAAAATAACAAGTTACAGACAGATTTTCTTCAGTCTTATAGAGCTGGAAATGTTATATGACATTGTATGAACCTTATTTTGCTTTTAGCGTTGCCCTCCAGACTTTTGCTGTAATTGGAGTGAACACTGCCTTGATTCAGGCTGCTGTTATGGCCAGAGGAAAGATACACACTGTTGTACCAGCAAAAGTAGATATAAGAGCTGACCTTCCAAAGGGCAATGTAAAGCTGGAGGTTCTGCCTGTTGCTGTTCCTGATCATATTGTTGCTGCAAGGTAAGAAAATGATGTGAAAAAAGAATTAGCAATTATCATAAAGAAGAAAGCAAAATTTTGCTCAAACACACAAAGAAAGACACTACCAACAACAAGTTAATTCACTGTTATTTCCTCAGCTTTGAGACCGTTGCTGTGGCCAGAAACGTTGAGGACCTCCCCAATGAGAGAGTCGTATCTCTGGCACCTCCAGCGTCCTCTGATGCTGCGGAAAGGTTGATATCTGCTTCAATTCAGAAGTCCTTGTGTGGTGTTTTTCCTTATATTCACATCAAAGGATGTCTTGAGTTTGCCTCCCAGAATGCTGGCTTTATGGCATTAAATCCTCTGTATTATATTATTGGACGGCACTCAGCTAAAATTTCAGTGCAAGGAGGTAAATAAAGAGGTCAAATATTTGATTGTAGTTGAATTCAGAGTAGTTTAAAGACATGAAAAAAATGCTGTTGTTTATGCTTTAGGTGATGGACAAACCCTTGAAAGACTGGAGCTCGAGATGCAAGTTGGCCCTAAGGCAGCTGAGAAGCTTATGAAGGAAATCAGCCTTGTTAATGTTGAAAATCCTGAAGAAAGTACCATCCTGTTGAAATTGAGGGAAATTCTGGAGGCTGGACTGAGGAAGCGTAACTCCAGCTCCTCATCCTCTGTCAGCAGCAGTAGGAGTGCCAGCAGCAGTAGGAGTGCCAGCAGCAGTAGGAGCGCCAGCAGCAGTAGGAGCGCCAGCAGCAGTAGGAGTGCCAGCAGCAGTAGGAGTTCTAAGAGCAGCTCTATGAGTTCTTCCAGTGCTCGTGTGAGCAAGGTAAAGCATTACCATATGACTGGATAAGGGATCTGTTACTTAATTCATTATATAATGCACTACACTCAGCAAACATAAACCTTAATCATAAGCATGTGTAATGTCTACATCATTTACAATAATAGTAATAATAAGAGGAGGAAGAAGAAGAAGATAAAAAAGAAGAAGAAATAAAACCCCTTCTTTTTAGACATTTTGTTTGTCCCTTTCTCAGGTCTAAATATATCTTTCAAAATAAACAAGTGATTTTTCTTTTTTTTTTTTCCTTTTCCCTTGCTGTGTACATGTAATTTATTCCAATTTACAATGTTTTCCATTGGAAAGATTTGTTATTTATTGTTTTTTCATAGAATACAAATGCATACCGTCAGTTCCAGAAATTTCATAAGGATCAGGTAATTCCAGAAGAATATTTATTTATTTATTTGTTTCTTTGTTTGTTTGTTTGTTTGTTTATCAATAAATACATTTTCTTTTTAGCACCTGACATTACAGGGAACATCAAAGGCCAGCAGCTCATCTAGCATTGAGGCTATACAGAGAAAGGTAGAATAACATTTGTGGCATGAATTAATAGATATTAAATATAAATTAATAGAAGTAAACATCCTAACTTTTTCAATGTGCTATTTTTGTAAATATTTATGAAGGTTAATGTTTATAATTTCAGTCTAAGATACTTGGAGATTCAATTCCACCCATTTTTGCCATCATTGCTCGCGCCGTTAGAGCTGACCACAAGCTGGGCTACCAGATTGCTGCTTACTTGGACAAACCCACTTCAAGAGTACAGGTTGTGTTTGACTCTATCTCTCAGAATGACAAATGGAAGATCTGTGTTGATGCTATCCTTCCAAGCAAGCATAAATTCGCTGTAAGTTGTAAAACAAACGTCTTTCCAAAAAGTTTTTGAATGCTTTTTAAAAAATATATATTTAAAGATATATTGCTTATACTAAGCAAATATTCTTTTATTAGGCAAAGTTAGCTATTGGAGAGCAGTGCCAAGGATATTCTGTAGCTTTCAAGGCTGAAACTGGTCTGCATGAGGCACATCCTGCTGCTTGTTTGGAATGGGACTGGAACAGAGTCCCAGCTATTGATATCCCCTATGTTAAGAGGTATTAAAAATAATAAAAGTAGCTAATGTATTATTGTGTGTTAAAATTTAAAAATGAAAAAGTACAATTCTGATTATGTTTTAAATTTATTCTTCTTCCAACAGGGCAAGTGAGTTCATCTTTAATGTTGCTCCCTTTGCTGGAATTAATGCTGACAGAGCTGATAACAGTGAGAGACAGATCAATGTAATTGTTGCCCTACCCACTCAAAAGTCTCTAAACATTGTTTGTAGGATTCCAAAGGTAAGAATTATGGCTAATAAAGTCTTTGCATGGCTTAATATTTGCAAATAAATATTGAACCTTTTTAATGTGCTTTACCTCCCAGATGACACTGTCAAAGAAAAATGTGCCTCTTCCTATTGAACTGCCTATTGAACAAGATGGAACCATTCAAGCTCTCCAGAATTTTGACATTCGTACCATTGTTGAAAAATGGCTGAATGATAACAGAGAAAACTGACCTATTTAATTATAAATATGTAAATTGATTACATGAAATAAACAGCATCTTAAAGGCAAAATTTGTTCAGTTTGTGACTGAAATTTGGAGCTTTTACCTGTACTCAGTACTCTGTAATTATTAAAAAATTCATAAGTATAAACAACAATGAAATAAGAATAGACATCTTTACCAAACCTATTCACCAGATCACATTTAGACATGTATTCAGACATGTTGTTCGATTTTGTTCTGATTTTCCTTTAAATAAATCAAATTTTTATAATTTCATTAAAGTTGCACTGTATTAAAATACTTTTCATTAGAGCGTATTTTGATGGCACAAACCAAGACAGAGGTCAAAGAAATCGACAAAAAACTATTTAAAAAAACAATAAAATAAACTAATTCACTTGAATTTAGTGTAAGTGCAAAGCACAAACTAAAGTATTCCTGTAAATGTAAATGTCTTTGTAAATGTACAATGAGAACATTGATGAGCCCCAGCCAATAAATGCACAGGAATGTGTGGTTTGATCACACACTCTTCATCAGGGATTTGCAGTATGAAAAAGGTATGATGTGGGATTTTCTTTGATTGACTTGAATTTTAATTATGCCATACCAGTAGATTGTGTATGTTTGCAAATTTAATAGTCTCAAAAACTTTGAAATGGCACTTAAAGCCAACAATAAATATATACTGTAAACCACTGTCAATTTATCATGTCATCTTTGTAGAATGCTCAATTAATTTTAATAAATTGTTATTAAAGCAAATTAATGTGATACTCTTGTTTAGAGCTATTAAAGGAGCCTAAATATTTTCACAACATATTCGTATATTATTAAATGTTATTATTAAATGAGGTTAAAATCTTTCTGCGCTGCATGTGATGCTATTTTTAGGCAAATGTTGCTAGAGGAGAGCTGGGCTTACATTCATAAACATTCATAATTTTCTTTTTCTGTTTGTTGTGGCTCCACCATATACCTATTGAATTTTTCCTGGAAATTATAAGATTAGCAATAAAGATATGGACATCCTGCTACCCAGTTTTGCCATAGTTCTTTACCAGTGACTCAAACAGCTCTAAATAGACTTTGAGATTGCTCAGGAAGCCCCAAACCAATAACCAATAAGTCTTTCAAAGCCGATTTCTATGTCCTAGTTCTTGGAGAAATCCTTGCACTGCATGTTGTTCTTTATCTGTGGTCTGACAAAGACTTATGACTTTTGCCTCAGATATCTTTTGAAAAAAGTACAGATTTGAACCTTTTCTAAGAATAATTACTTCTTCCCTTAGCACTGGCTAGGTACCTAAATTGGTTAAACTAGCAGATATCAATGCCCTGATTTATAGCACTGGCTAAATTTGTAAATGACAAATGATGAATAATCAACCTATCTGGTGTCAACCAGATAAAGATGTGCTCCCTTCAGATCTACACTATTGTCTCAGGGAGTTTTTTTCTCTGGTTGGTCATAGGGATAAATGTATTAATTTGTATATTTCTGCAAATCTGCTATTTGTTCATTACTAAAAGTTCTATTCAAATAAGCAATTTATTGTTCTTGATATCCAGTGTTAGGAGTAACTACAGTTCATTTTACTGTATCTGCTATGAATGTGAATGTGACAAATAAATAATAAATCAAATCATATTACAATTATATTTAATTATGTGTTTTTGAAAAATAGCCAAGATAAAAATGAGCCATTCAATGTGAGAGAATTCAAACACTCAGCCACTGGGCAATCAGTCTCTGTCACCTCAGTTAGAACATGACCAGTTTTATTCTATTAATTGCAGGTCAAACAGAATTTCTTTATTTTTTAATTCTAATTGATAAATGTATATAAATTAGTTCTCTTTTAAAGGAACTCAAACTATTGTCTCAAGGAGGTCATGTGACAAAGCAAAAGGCCTGTGATTTTTTTAAATAGTTAGACATATGGCCATTTTATCTTCATTTTAACAATACTGGAAGATTCAAGCAATATAACTAAACAAATAAAACCAAAGAAAGATCATTTTTAAATGATCTGTAAAATGTAATTTTAAAAATACAAATATAATTTGTATAAGTAAGGAGGACATCCCCACACTTAAATGCTTACAGATGTATCACATGAGGTAAAATTTAATAGAACATCAAGATGGCAACACGGCAGTAACATGCATCAGCCAATCCATATAGAATTTGGTGCTATTTATGTTTTTAAGCCCGACTATTGCTAGTACATGGACACCAGAGACAGCGGTGTTCATGTATACAACCACCAGAAAATAGTAGAAACCACCAGAAAACAATACAGAAATCTTGCAACAACCAACCTGCACGATGATGTGTTGGAAAGGCTTCGTGACCTCGGCTTGCTGTGGAGACCAGGTCTCCAGTCCTCAGTGTCGCCTGATGCCAGGGGCCAGGAGAGGGGACACTGAAAGCGGTGCTCTAGGAAGCAGAAGCGCAGTAAGCGGGTGGGTGTCCGTGCTAGGCTAAAAACAATCCCTAGCTGACCAGCTCTACCGTCCATTCTACTTTCCAATGTTTGCTCCCTGGACAATTAACTGGACTACATCCGACTCGAATGCACTACACAGCGAGAGTTTAGAAACTGCTGCTTCTTTGTTTTTACGGAGACATGACTCAGCGACAGAGTTCCAGACGCCGCCATTCAGCTAGATGGGCTCATATCTGTTATGCTAATTCCAGCATACAGACCACTCGCCAGACAATCTAAACCGGTTTTGAAGCAGGTGAAAACCAGGCCTGCAGGA
This sequence comes from Tachysurus vachellii, assembly GCF_030014155.1. Lineage (NCBI taxonomy): Eukaryota > Metazoa > Chordata > Actinopteri > Siluriformes > Bagridae > Tachysurus > Tachysurus vachellii. The sequence goes on from NC_083460.1 coordinate 29,050,728, forward strand.
GCCACCTCTGCTCTTCAGGACTGCTTTGAGTGCACTGACTGGAACATTTTCAGGGAGGCTGCAACCAATGGCGACTCTGTCAACTTTGAGGAGTACACAACAGCAGTGACCAGCTACATTGGCAAGTGCATTGATGATGTGACCGTCACCAAGACCATCACCACGCTCCAACCAGAAGCCATGGACGACTGCTAAAGTGCACTTCAACATTTCCCTGAGCAGCGCTGTTGTTCCTACGTGCCTCAAGACAACCACCACCATCCCCGTCCCAAAGAAGTCTACTCAAGCCCTGCCTCAAGGACTATCGTCCCATCACACTCACACCCATCGTTATGAAGTGCTTCGAGAAGCTCGTCATGAGGCACAGCAAGACCCAGTTACCACCCTCACTGGACCCCTTACAGTTTGCGTATAGTCCAAACTGCTCTACGGACGATGCCATTGACACGACCCTTCTTTTAGCCCTCACAAACCTGGAAAATAAAGACACTTATGTACTGCAACTGGATCCTGGAATTCCTGAATTCGAGAACTCAGTCAGTCTGGATCAGGAGCAGCAGCTCCAGCACCACCACACTGAGCACTGGAGCCCCTCAGGGCTGCGTGCTCAGCCCACTGCTGTTCACCTGGCCAACTTAGAACTGCACAGACCGAACCATATCAAGTTTGAAAATATGGAGCCAGAACACCGAAGCATACCAGTATTATGTTCTACCTTTATGGCCTAGCTTTGTCTCCACACACATTCTTGAAGTGCACGGACGCTGGCCTGGCTCCTGCATCTCTCCAGGGCATCTGTGTACTCAATTATATAGATGACTGGCTTATCTTAGCTCAGTCAAATTATATGGTGGACAGACATCAAGATATTCTGCTTGCCCACATGAGATCTTTGGGACTAAGACTCAACCCAGAGAAGAGTGTGATTTCTCCCTTTTAAAGAGCCACCTTCCGGAGATGATCTGGGATTCAACCACAATGTGGGCATGCTTGTCACCCTCTTGGGTGAATTCCATTCTTTCTGCTGTGAAAGACGTTTGGCTGGGCCAGCACCTCACTACTGATCAGGTACTGCACAGGTTGTTGGGGCTCTTCTCTTGGGACCACTTAGTGGCCCTTAGAAGGGCTGCTATTGGAGTTAGCCTTATGAGAATTTTCTGAACATAAATATGGCTATCCTCTTAACCTTGACATCTTTAAAGAGAATAGGGGACTTACAGGCCCAGTCACCCATCCTCTCCTGTCTGGAGTTTGCTTCGGGTATGTTCAAGGCTATTTTGCATCCCAGGCAGGAATATGGTCCCAAGTTGTCCAACACAGCCAGATACTCTGTCATTTTGTAAGCCATGAGCCAGTGGAGCGGGAGTAACTGCAAATGCTGTTCCCTATTTGGGCTCTCGGCACTTATTCACATCACCTGAGTGCATGGCATAAGTCCTCTGCCCTGCATGCTTGCTTTAGTGGCCACTGTAACAAGTGGATTGTTAGTTTTCCAGTCCTGTTCCCAAGGGGACAGATTTGAGTGATGCACGAGAACGGAAATTGAGTGACTTACAGACAGAGAACTAGGTTCTGGCACTTGTAATGCTGTATGCACATGTGATAAATAAAGTAAGCAATGATACTGCATTAATCGTCAATTCTGTATAGTTTGATAAAACAGAACAGAATGAAACATGGTGGCAGCGGTCGTGAATTCAGCCGAAGCGAATATTGAGCCGTGAAGAGTGAAAAGTGCCGCTAGCTTGTTGTAGTTAGCCTAGCACGCGAGCTCGAGCTAGGGATTACACAGTGTTTACGGAGCCTAAGCCGGAGCAGTAAAGAGCGTCTGACGTCGCGATGGATGGTCTCAAGCCGCCTCCAATACTTTGTTTGGATTCAACCAACTTAGCGAAAACTTGGAAAAGTTGGAAGGAGGAGTTTACGTTGTATACGGACCTCACTATGCCCGATGCAGAAGAGACAACTAAAGTTAAGTTGTTTAATTACCTCCTCGGAGAGAGAGGGAGGGAACTTTTAGCAACGCTGACAAGCGGTGATACATCTGCGCGGAGGACAGTGAGTACAATGATGACGCAGTTTGATAAACATTGCAATCCGCAACTGAATGAGACTGTTGAGCGATATAAGTTTTTTGTTAGAGACCAAGGACAAGACGAAAATATTGACAGATATGTCACTGATTTGAGAGTATTGGCCAGCACACGCAATTTTGGTGACATTAAGGACTCACTAATAAGAGACCGCATTGTGTGTGGTACACAGAGCCCTGTGATGAGGGAAAGACTGTTAAGGGAAGAAAACTTAACGTTGGATAAGTGCATGCAAATATGCAGAGCTACTGAAGTGTCTAAAGAGAACAGCAAAACCATACAAGGTAAAACGGTGGAAGAAATATATGCAATGAAGAAGAATCCAAGGAGAGACAAAAAAGTGGAGATTAACTGTAACTTTTGTGGCAACATACATGAGAAAAATAAACACAGATGTCCAGCCTATGCTAGTTAACTTTCAGATAGACTGTGGTGCTACTTGTAATGTTATCCCTATGCAACTGTTGAACCCAAATATACAATTGGATAACACAGAGAAAATACTTGTCATGTACAACAAAAGCCGATTGGAAAATGTAAAGTCAAACTCCGAAATCCGAGAAATGATAAACTATATAGACTTGAGTTTCAAGTGGTGGACCAGGAGGACAGGATCCCGCTACTGGGAAGAAAAGCTAGCGAAGCCATGAAGTTGATCAAAGTACAGTATGAGAACATACTGGTGATTGACAGTATAGTGAAAACACAATGTACAGACAAAACGACTGACAACAGTGAGTGGCTGACAAATATGGAGAAAATAAAAACAGAGTTTGGAGATGTTTTCACAGGTGTTGGCTGCCTAGAAGGCGAGTACAACATTGAAATAGACAAAAGTGTACCACCAGTAAAACTGCCTAAACGCAGAGTGCCTGTTGCAATGATGACCCCACTCAAAGAGAAGAAAGCCAAGAATTAAAGCCAACTAAAGAATCTTGAAAGCCAAGAAATCATAGCACCTGTGGAGCGCAGCACTGACTGGATAAGCAGTATGGTGTTAGTGACAAAACCAAATGGAAAGACAAGGATCTGTATAGACCCCAAACCACTGAATAGAGCACTAAAAAGGAGCCATTTTCCTCTACCAACCATTGATGATATCCTGCCAGGACTCTCAAAATCCAAGGTATTCACTGTTTGTGATGTAAAGCATGGATTTTGGCATGTCAAACTGGATGAAGAGACCAGTTACCTCACCACGTTCCCAACCCCATTTGGACGGTATCGTAGGCTCAGGATGCCAATGGGCATAAGCCCAGCTCCAGAAGTTTTCCAAAGGAAACTCATACAAGCACTAGAGGACTTACCGGGTTTGTATGTTATTGCAGATGATATACTGATCACGGGGGAGAGTGACACACAAGAGGAAGCAGACAGAGATCATGAGAAAAACTTGAGATGTTTTCTAATGAGGTGCAGACAAAGAGACATTAAGCTCAATGCAGACAAGTTTAAACTGAGGAGAGAGTCTGTACCCTACATTGGACACTTGCTGACAGCAGAAGGCCTCCTCATTGACCCGGAGAAAGTGCAGGCAGTGCGGGAGTTGCCGAGGCCTACAGATGTTAAGGGGGTACAGAGACTTGTAGGTATGCTGAACTACCTAAGACTCAAAGTTGCAGGAAGTGATTAAGTTGATTCTTACAGGATGGCCTCAGAACAAAAAAGACATTGAGCAAAACATTCAACACTATTTTGCTTTTCAGGATGAGCTGAGCTTTCAGAATGGCATAGTGTTTAGGGGAGAAAGAGTAGTTATTCCTGACACACTAAGAGCTGAACTGACCAGCCGCATACACTCTACACATCTGGGAGTGGAAGGTTGCCTCAGACGAGCGTGTGAGTGTGTGTACTGGCAAGGGATGACTGAGCAAATAAAGACGTTTATTTCCAAATGTGACATCTGCAGGTCAGTTGACCCCAAGCAACAAAAAGAGACATTACATCCCCATGACACTGCTTATAGACCTTGGGCTAAGGTAGGAACTGATTTGTTTTCCTGGCACAATAAAGACTACCTAGTAACCATGGATTATTATTCAAATTTTTGGGAGGTTGATTTTTTACCGGACACCAAAAGTACCACGGTGATTCACAAATTGAAAGCACACTTTGCTCGTCAGGGGATTCCAGATGTGCTCATCTCAGATAACGGACTGCAGTACTCTTCACATGACTTTAAAATGTTCAGCAAAAAGTGGGAATTTGTGCACAGAACATCGTCACCCGGGTACCCACAAAGCAATGGGAAGGCGGAGTCAGTTGTTAAAACAGCAAAACGTCTTATGCAGAAAGCTGCAGCTGCTGGACAGGATCCATACTTAGCCTTGCTGGACCATCGCAACACACCGAGCCAAGGTCTCACCACCAGTCCAGCACAGAGACTTCTCAGCAGGAGGACCCGGACCCTTCTTTCTACTAAAGATGCACTGTTGGAGCCTAAAGTGTCAAACAACAAACAGGGACTGATTAACAACAGGCAAAAGACTTGGACTGTTTCACATCAGGGGACAGTGTTCGAGTCCAACCATTTGAGCCTTGTAAAACTTGGAAAACAGTGAGAGTGATTAGACCAGTGAGTCTCAGATCTTATGAGGTTGAGTTAGAGTCTGGTAGTGTCCTGAGGAGAAACTGTTGCCACCTCAGGCACAACTACTGCCCACCCTCAACATTTGCACAAACAGGAGTGTTGACAAACACACAAACTGTAGCTGCTAAATGTGGTCAGGGTAGTGATCAAAGCACTGTTACTAAGAGGTCGGGTCGTCAGGTTAAAAGGCTATTTGAGGGATTATACTATGTGAGATTATTAATTGACATGTTTTGTCATTTTCTAAGTATGGTTGTGAGTTGCGGTTGCACTGTAAAAGAGAGGGGAAAAGGGTGAATGAAGAATTGATTGCACAGTTAATTTGCAAGGAATATATTGTCAAGAATAAGTTTACAAAATATGCACTTGAAGTTAATGTTCTAAGAGGACATTTCATAAGTTTATTTTTTTGTGTACAGGCAAGATAATTACAGGCATTTTCTGAAGCATTAATGTTTACATCTGAAGGTACAAAGAAAATGTTAATTTTGTTTACAAAGAAAATGTTAATTTTGTTTACAAAGAAAAGTATAACTTGTGAAAGAAAAAAAAAAGAGAAAGGATGTAACAAGTGGATTGTTAGTTTTCCAGTCCTGTTCCCAAGGGGACAGATTTGAGTGATGCACGAACGGAAGTGAGTGACTTACAGACAGAGAAATAGGTTCTGGCACTTGTAATGCTGTATGCACATGTGATAAATAAAGTAATTAATGATACTGCTTTAATCGTCCATTCTGTATAGTTTGATAAAACAGAACAGAATGAAACAGCCACATTGAAGGCAATCCAGTTTCTATGAAGCACCAAGTACACTGGGTATTGGAAGCTGTTTCCCGGGCCTATGAGGCACGTGGTACATCCATTCACATTTTCATCAGTGTGATGCCCATTTATGGTCTTGCTGACATGCTTTGCTTTGTCACATGACCTCCTTGAGCCAAAAGATTGCCATGTTTCCACACAGAGCTTCAGGTTCCATTCCATTTATAAAATAATGCAACTTAGAATAAGCTTGTAATATATTTGCATTTACAATTACATCATTTGGTAGACACCCTCATCCATCAATGAATACATTAACACTAGTTCCCTAGGTTAAGACAGGATACCATCAACCTAAAACTCAGAGACCAAGTACTGAGCCCTGTGGGACACCAGTGAAGAGTCTGAATGGAGCAGATGTCGCTCCCCTCAATGTTACCTGAGAAGCCTTCCAGGTAGGAAGCAAACCAAGACTCGAGTGTGGACAAGAGAGTCTTGTGATTCACCATATCAAAAGGTTTAGGGAAAGGTTTAGGAGAATGTGGAAAATGACAGCTTAGCTGATCTAGCAGCATACAGTACGGTTTATCAGAGAAAACCAAAAGGGAAGTCTCTGTGGAATGTGCTGCTATGAAGGCAGACTGGTTGGTATCTTGGAGGCTGTCCTGTGAGAGATAGACAGACAGTTAATTATAACTAATATAAACAATACGCTCAAGAATTTCTGAAAGAAAAGAGAGAAGTGATACTGGTCCATAGCTGCTAATGTCTGATAGATCCAGAGCGGTTTTCTTCAGGATGAGAATAACCCTTGTTTTCTTGAAGGGCAGGAATTCTTGTTTGGATCTAGTGGGCAGGTAGAGGAATTGTAAGATTGGATGACTTGTAGGAATCTCTTCTGCTGCTACAGTTAAAAAATGTGACAATGAATGAACAATGAACAATGAATGTTTAATGTAGGCAGTTTAAAGTTGAGGCAGAAATGAAGGTCTGGCAGATTTACAGATTTCTACTGGACCACATCCTCATAAACTGAAAGAGGCTGTTAAGGCATTGTAGAAAGTTATTGCCTTCCAGTATGCCATGCCACTGCTGGCAAGCAAAGTACATCTCATTCTGCCTAGTTCTGTTTGTGATCAAATGGAGCTTGGTTATTATTACTGCTGTTGCTACTGCAAATCTCAATGGTATGGCTATCTTCGTAACTGTAACTTACAGTATTAGTGTATCTAATAAGTGCTATGTAATAGTGTTAAGTTAATCCATTCCTGCCTCTGCACACCTATTCCTTGTGTCTCTATATTTGTTCTCCCTATTTATACCGGTTGTCTTGTGTTTGCTGCTTGCTGAGTCCTTTCGTTTCTGTGTTTGCGTGTTTTCCATTTGCTGTCTTTTTTGTTTCACTAATAAACCCCTTTTTATGTTATCCCTGCATTTGGGTCTGGATTTTATCAGTTAAGACACACTTTCTGACAATATTAATGTAAAGCTGTCACAACCGGGATGGAAGGAGACAGACCCGTACGCAGGATAGCTTCAAATGATGGGGGTTTAATAAATAAAGAAGACATAGACAAAAATGACGATAAATGAAACAATACAACTGACGACATTTAACAGAGACTAGCCATGACAAGGGGTACATGCAACTAATGATCCGCGCTGCATTCAGCAACGCGGCTAACTTAAATACAATTAAGACAATGACAACATTAGGAACAGGTGAAGAGACAGGGAGGAGCAGACGAAGGCGGGGCAGACACGTGACAACAACAACAGCACATGGCCAAAAGTCCGGGCTGAATCATGACAAAAGCATGAATATTTAAACATCAATCTGACAAACTTGTTTGCTTCATTCTTTTAGTTCAGGGAACTATTAGCCCTCCCTTAGCTGAGCATCCAGAGACTCACTCTCTAAATCAGTTGATGAAGACTGGTCAGACCAATGTACACGTCCAAAATAACATTTTACAGACAAAAATCCTGAAGGTTAAGTGAAGCTAAGGACATTGCATTAACCTGTTCACCTTGTTTCTGCCTTGATTCAGGCTGCTGTTATGGCCAATGGAAAGATACACACTGTTGTACCATCAAAAGTGGATATTAGAGCTGACCTTCCAACAGGCAATGTAAAGCTGGAGGTTCTGCCTGCTGCTGTTTTTGATCATATTGCTGTAATCAGATAATAATAAAAAAAAAATAAAATGAAAGTCTTTACTTCTAAATGAGCAAGCAAACAAGTTAATTGACTTGAGTGTCAGGGAATGGGGGTGTCTTAAAAGTGGGGTGCACGATGTTTGAAAGCCAATGTTAACATTTGAAATCACCAAAACAAACACGCCCCTAACCCAAATGGGTGTCACCCCTGTTTTGATAGCTCTGCCCCACACATACATACGTAACCCAGGCAACTATTATCACAGAACCCGCTGGGACAGCTGGCTGAGGGGATATTTTTATCAATAAATGAACTCAATGAGTAATACTATGGTAATACAGGTCAAATGTGTTTTTTGTAGTACTGTGTGTTGTACCATGAAAGGTTTAGCTCCGTTTCACGTGGAAGACGTTCAGTTCTCTCCAGTGCTGGAAAGCTGATCCTATATTAACACGGGTCCTGCTTCTTGCTTTTCGTTTTTATCCACCATGTCAATGTTTCAATTGCTTTCTGTTAATGTCAGACATACGCACTGAACACTCTCTCCGCTGCCTATTGACAAAACACATCCCTTTCTGCTCATTGGCTACACGTTTGTTTTGTTTGGGTTTTTTAGGGGGAAAAATGACAAAGGGCTAGAAACACAAAACACAGGGACATAAACATAAGTACAAATACAAGAGACAAGGACAGAGTCTAGCCAACTAGTATAAATACGGGTGACAATCACTGAAACACAAGGAACAGGTGTGCAGAGCTGGGAACGGATAAGGAATGAGCAAACACACCTGGGGCCTGTTTCAGAAAGGAGGTTCAACAACTCTGAGTTTAAACTTGAACTCTGAGTTGACAAACCCTGAGATGGGAAACTCTGAGTTTTCGGTTACAGAACAGCTGAAAAGAGTTAGTTTTATCAACTCTAAATTGAGTGACTGAGTTAAGCGCGTGCACCACAACTAAAAAAAGCCATTATCAATGGAGCGCAGATATAACGATTCACCATGGCAACAGCGTCAGACAAAAGAAAAGTCTGCATATTTCTCACCAGCAGAACTAGAAGTGCTTATGCAAGCATATGGAGAATATGAACATGTATTTTAAAAAAAAAAAAGCAACACTGCTGTATAAAACAATAGTGGATTTAACATCAAATTTTAAAAGGTGTAAAGGTGTAAACTTCTCCCTCAAGGATAATTCGTGCAATTGTATATTGTTTATTTGAAAGCATTAGAAATGCAGTTTCTTGTCTCTCCTTATTGTTCAGATAATAATATCAGAGGTGAAACCGGAAAAACAGTATTTTATTTTATCAGGAAACAACACAAAAATTGTCAGAAAGCGCTTAAGAGCGAGGCACACTTTCCTGACCGCTCTGCAAACAGTAGCTTATTAATATGTTCTGCATCCCCGATGTTCTACACAAAACTACAATTTGCAAAGAAACATAAGGCAACGCAAAGCATCTGCTCGGATGTAAGAGCACGGCCGCAATGGCTGATGCAAGGATGGATGAGATTATGGATCTTATTGACTGTAAAGAAAAATGGTACCGCTCAAATAAAAATTCATAGGGATGTGACAAAAATCCTTCATTAACAGGATCGTCCATAAAAGGACACGCCATTTCATTCATTTTACATTTACGGCATTTAGCAGACCCCCTTACGCAGAGTGACTTATATTATCTTTCAATTTATACAACTGAGCAATTGTTTCCACAAAATCTTGGTGGACCCTGGGATTTGAACCCATGACCATCTGATCAGTAGTCCAACACCTTAACCGCTGAGCTACCAAATTCCACAAGCCCTTTGCTGCTCTCTGCGTAACTAAAATGCGGGCAATGAATGAGGTGTTTAAATGTCACTTCCTCTTTAAAAAGGGGAGGAGACCGACAGAAACTCTGGGTTCACCGAAGAAAACCTGCTCCCGACCAGGTTAGGTTCACACGTAAGTACTGTATAAGTTACCTCTCTTTCAGAAACGGGCTTAACTTAACCTGCTTTCTCGGGTTTAACATACCTCCCTTTCTGAAACAGAAAACCCAGAGTTTCCCTCATTTCAGGGTTAACATACTCAGAGTTTTCACTTAACCTGCTTTCTGAAACAGGCCCCTGATACAAAAAACAAAAACAAAGGCACATGGCACTAGGGTTGGGAACCGAGAACCGGTTCTTATTCAGAACCGCTTCTGTTTTTTAACAGGAACCGGAACCGTGCGGAATTTTTTAGTTTCGGTTCCAAACGCGGTTCCGATGAGATGACGGGCAAAGCGTTGGGAGCGGTCACTTTAAATAGCCATGTCTTACCTCATGAATATTAATTGTTTTACAGTCACGCAACCAAATTAACGCAGCTTACCACAGAAATCAGTCACTCGCGCTGCTGTGCTGAGGTACGCTTTGTGTTAAACATGTCTAAAAAAAAGTCTAAAGTGTGGATTAATTTCCAAAGCTACGACAAGGAAGCAAATCTACTCCATCATAAAAAAAAACACATTTTCCAAAAATAAATGTTGTAGTACAACTATCAGGACATCACTGATGTGTGATCTGAATTTGGTGACAGTACAGTGTATTACAGTAAAGCTATTGATTTTTTTATATTATGAAAAATCATAAAAAATAAACAAAAACACATTTCCTGAAAATAAATGTTGTAGTACAACTATCAGGACATCAGTGATGTGTGTTCTGAGTTTGGTGACAGTACAGTGTATTACAGTAAAGCTATTGATTTTTTAATATTATGAAAAATCACAAATAATAAACAAAAACACATTTATCCCAAATAAGTGTTGTAGTACAACTCTCACGACATCATTGATGTGTGATCTGAGTTTGGTGACAGTACAGTGTATTACAGTAAAGTTATTGACTGTTTTTTGTTTTCGCTTTTCGGGTTTTGCACTTTGCTGACGGTCCCTTGGAATCTGTCTCAGGTGTTCACACATAGAGACTTATGTATTTTGTCCAACGCAGAGGAAAGCTGATATTGAGGAAACTTGGGTTGTAGCTACCTCTCTACATTGCTATAAAAAAAGAGGCATTATTTGTGTAATAAGGGTGTTTAGGTCAGGAGCTATTGACTCGGGAAATTCGAATCTGTGAATATGGAGCCAACTTTACTTAAGTCCCTCTGAGAGGGTTTTCTCCACAGCTGGAGATACAATAAGCCAGGAAAGGTCTCGTCTTCTCCCAGAGAAAGCAGACGTTAATTTTTCTTCAGAAAAATTGCTAACTGTTTTGCTAAGTTGTAATTCTGAATGTTAAATTTGATGTTGGATTTATTTAAATTGATATGAATTCAAATGCTCTGTATAAAATATTTAAAGAGTGATTAATAATTATCAAGAGGTATCAATAATTAGCAAGAGGTAATTAGCAACGTCACCAAGAATTGATTACAACCAATTTCAAATAAGATTTAACAGTAAAATGAATGAATGAAGAAATACTGTTGCTTATGTTTCAGGTGATGGTCCTCCACTAGAACTTGACTTGAGCTTGAGGTGTTTGGTAAGACTAGATAGGAGCTTGAGGTGTTTGGTTGTTAGATAGGAGGCCTGATACTTAATCCATTATATTGAGTGAACAGAATTAGTTAAATATCCAGCTGTATAAAATCTACCATGTGTATAATATCTATACCCTTTGTGTGCAAAATTCAGTAACAATATTAACATTAATACTGGGTTCTTGATTTAGCATTTCTCCCAGATATAACTTAATGATGACAAAAAAATAGTGTTGTCTACATGATCAGTAGCATTAAATACATTTACCTACAGCACTCGAGCAAGATACAATGCTGAGACTTTTAATACTTTAATCATACACATTCTGAGCTGAAGCATCAAAGTGAAAATACAGTACAGTGCAGCTTGACAGTGCAGATTACACTGGACAAATTCTGACCCCCTCATCTGTGATCAGCTTTTGAATCACCGATGTTGCATTGCTGGAACCTGTTGATATGCTACATACACTCTCCATTGTGTTGAGAATAAGGTAGAAACCAGAAGCAGATAGACAGAAACTGGAAACAGCTTCAAAAGTGGGATCACTCTTTGACACTGACACAGTAGCATTGAAAATTATAATTCTTACTCTGCAACATGGCATTCACGTAAATGCCTGGGCAAAAAACCAAATGAGAGAGATTTATCAGGGCTGCTACTGGAGAAGTACACTACTATAAGAGGATATTCATTTTTCTGCATACACTGTATCAACCTATTTATCTAAGTGCATTCTCTCATGTGAAAATGTGAAGTCGAAGTGCAGACCTACAGTGTCTTGTCAAGTGAAAAACAAAATTATGCAGTAAAAAAGATTGAGCACTCTTGCTCTAACAGAGAGGAAGGAATTGGCCACCACTGCAAAACATAAAGAATTAAGTTGTTTGGCCCTCTAGCTATACATGCTTGTTAACTAAACTCTGTGTTCCACACAAGCAGTGTGCATGGAAAAAAAACAACTGCACAGCCACCACACCCACTGTATTCTTTAGCTGCATATGGACCAGATTTAAAATGTGTTTTCTGTTTCTTCTTGTTGTTTGCCACCCAGGAACTGGTTAAGGACTTCAGAAGGGAACAAAAGAGGACACACAGCTCTTATGAATAGAAGGACCCTGATAGAGAGAATGAGTAACTTCAGCTCCCTTGGGGTACAAATCAGCAAAGACTTGTCACCAAACATTTCTGCTGAGGAAATTGTCAGATATCCAAAAGTCTTTCTACATTTCCAATACATCGAACACACTCAATGAGAACACACTCAATGAGAACATCACATTCTGGTATGTGAACTGAAATCCTGAGAATCACAAAGCCTTTGGGTGTGGTCTGCTGAACAAAGCACCAGGATCCCACACAGCCCAGTAACAGACTATTCTAATGCCTGCAGTCTGGTAAATGCCCCCACAGCCACATGGCCAGGACTGAGAAACTAATATTGAGCTTCTTTTGACAAGCAAATAGAACCATGAACTCTTAAACACCAGCTCCTTCAACTCCTTTTAGCTCCTCTGCACATTACATTGTACACGCTTTAGTGACAACTAGAGAGGTTTAGTTGCATAGTATCTGAAGTGTACAGTCTGCTTTAGACAGATTTTTCCATCCCCCAGTGAATGAGTGAAAACTCTGCAGCATAATCTCATAACCATAGCTAATGCTAAGGCTTGCTCATAGGAACACAACTGCAGTCCATTTAACAAGTCTACAGCTTAGAAACCTAACCTGGTTGTTGGAGACAGCTCTTATGGCACATAACATAAGCTTGGACATTAGAGGCTTCATCAGCTTAAAGCCAGGTTCACACTGTGTGATTTTGGCCATGATTTGGTCGTCTGAGGCAAATTTTGTAAATCCTAAAAGATTTTAGAATCTTATGGTAAAATCTGTAGTCTTTGATTGCTGGTTTGACATGGACACCAACAGCCGATTAATGGCCATTGCGATAATTTTTTCCTCCGATGAAGTTTTGGCAGTGTCAGAAGATTTCAGACACTTGCTTGCAACGTGACATCTTCGAGGATGAACGTCAATCCAAGAACCAATAGGAGCACCAAACCAGAAGATGCACTTAGCGACAAGCAACAATCAAGGATTATGAAAAATGGCACAGTATGAGCCTGGCTTAAGTTAGGTCTGTACTGGAAGCCAGTGCATAGGTTTTCAAAAGTAGTTTTTCTTATAGGAGCCAATGATGTATGCCTAGTTAGTCAGATTACCAAGAGAAATATTAAAGCTGAGTGTAAATTAGCCAAGGTGGTGTCCAGAGCAGTGATATGCTCCATTCCAATGTAATGTGGGGATGTGGCTTACAACAGGTGTTGGTTGCTGAACTGCTAGATGTTCAGGTGGTGCTCCAAAAAAATAACGTAGGCATTATAAATATAATACATGATTTGTTGCTGGAATGAGCATGATAAGTTGTTTTGTTTTAAGGCTGGCCTATTTGGGCATAAAAGCTGTCATGCTTGAAATACTGTAGCTGTAATTTCTTAAAGAATAATTAAAAACAATAATGGTTGATCCAAAGTGCTGTTCATAACATCACACTTGAAAAAAGAGAAGCTTTTAAATGGGTAAATATGGGCCAGACCTCATGTGAAAAGGGAGCTTGTTTCAGAGTTTAGGACCAACCACAGAAAAAGCTTAATCACCTTTTGTCTTATTACAAAAACAGGGAACAGAAAAAAACACATAAAACTGTTTGAGGAAGGCCAGCATACAGAGAATTAAAGAAGCAATCTTTAATCTCTAACCCGTTTGAGATATTATATCTAAAGGTGTTTTTATAAGGCATTGCCTGCTAAATTGCTAAAGTGAGGCATTCAACTCTGGAAGACGCAAACACCATAAAATCTGTCATCTACTTATGGAGAATTTCAGAAATAAACCAAAAGGATTTCTTTTAAGATCTGTCAATAGGTTTGATTAATCTGAGACCACAGACAGTTAAAGGTCTTCAAAACCTCAAATCTCTCCTTCTGTCACATACTAAGAAAATGCTAAGAATAACAAGATAGGTGTTAAAAATCTATTTCTATGTACGACTGTTATACCCTTTAAATATAAAAATAATCATTATGGATAAGATGCTCTACATGGCTACATGAGTGATGTCTTTCATTATCTTTTCTATTGAGGTATTTGTTAAAAATATTTGTTGTAATAAATTAAAATGATTAAATAAACTGTTCAATGCTTTCTGTCAGAAAATGTACAAAATAAACTGATTAGGCAACTGTCTAAATGTTTAACTGAACAGGGCATTGGTTTGGTTCAGGTCATGCTAATCCAGTTGTGAGGTTCAGGTCATTCTACTCCACTATTCCTTATGTAGTATGTACTTTAACTATTCCAAGTTATAAGAATGACATGTTAACTGTTTACTTAGAATATACAAAAAAAATTCTCTCATGTTTAAAAATTGAATAAATCGATTTATAGTAGTTATATAGAAAACTATATAACTGCTAGTAACTATTATAGGAAAATAAAATGAAATTTTAATGTTATGGGAAAGACTGATTTGTTTATGCCCTATGCAATACTAAACATGCTGAGGAAAGCTGAGTTACACACATTATTCTGAAGATCTTTAAATGTAAAGTCAAACAAATATTCACTATATTTAATTGAGATGACTTTGTATGTGTTCATTAAGGTATAGTTAATAATTTAAATATAAAAATTAATTATTTAAATATTTAAGAAAAACAACAAATTAACAAGACAAAAAAAGGTACTGGAACTTATTTCTGGATATTGGTTCTGGGTTAACATGACAAAAGGGTAAGGTAACCTGACCCAGAATAATTACCTTGCATCAGCTGTCAAATCAGATCTAGTCCATGGTATATCGGACTAGTTAATAATCTACTTAAGGTAACAGTTGCTCGGCAAATATCACACAATAAAAATACGGGTTCTTGGTGAATTCATTACAAACCACCAGCCATGAGAGCTGTTGTGCTTGCCTTGACTGTGGCCCTTGTGGGTAAGTCGTTATTTTTGCTTGAATTTGCAAATAAATTAATAAATAAAAATAATTTAAAAAATGTATAAAGTGCAGCATTTCACTATTGTAAAATATGACAATATAGTATAATGTTTTTTTTTTTTTTTTTTCATTTAGCAAGTCATCAAGTTAACCTTGGTAAGTAGTGTATCTAATAATGCTTTAAAAATAGCAAAGGATACATTGGTACTTTATTTCAGAACAATTAACTGTGAACTATTACATCAGTTCCAGAGTTTGCTGTGGGTAAGACCTTTGTATACAAATATGAGGGTTTGCTATTGGGAGGTCTGCCTCAGGAGGGTCTGGCAAAGGCTGGGGTCAAAGTCAGCTGCAAGGTTCTCATCAGTTCTGTAGCCCAGAATAACTTCTTCCTTAAGGTAAACTTATTCTTTTGGATAGATGGTGTTAACAAGTCAAGCATTCATAGACTGGAAGTAATCATTGCAATTATTTTCCCCATAGCTCCTGGATCCTCAACTCTATGAGTACACTGGCATGTGGCCCCAAGGTTCTTTCAATCCTGCTGCAAAGCTCACCTCAGCACTAAATGCTCAGCTTGCAATTCCCATCAAATTTGAATATGCTAATGGTGTAGTAGGTAAAATATTTGCCCCTGCTGAAGTCTCTGCTACTGTTCTGAATCTGCACAGAGGTATCCTCAACATCCTTCAGCTCAACCTCAAAAACACACAGAATGTGTATGAGCTGCATGAGGTAAAAGTCTAAATATGAGTGGCATTTATAACCAGTGGCATTAAAAAACAATTTGACCCAACCTCTTAGCTAAACATTTTTATCTAATTTCATCATTAAAGGCTGGAACTCAAGGAGTCTGCAAGACCCACTACATGATCAGTGAGGATGAAAAGACCCATCAGATTGCTGTGAGAAAGTCCAAAGACCTGACCAACTGCCACGAAAGAGTCATAAAGGATATTGGTTTAGCTTACACTGAAACCTGTGTTGAATGCCAACAGGTAATTTCTAAAGCTATGAATAATGTGTCTCTAAGGCTTCGTTGAGGACTGGTTTCAGAAATGTTTTCTCTAAAGCAAAAATTACATTAAATTATTTAATTATTTCCACACCACAGAGGCTGAAGAGTCTGACGGGGACTGCAACATTCAGCTACATCATGAAGCCCACTGATACTGGTGCTCTGGTTTCTGAGGCAACAGTTGAAGAAGTTCATGAGTTCTCACTCTTAAATACACAAACTGGAGCAGCTCAAATGAGAGCCAAGTATGATCTATACTCTTATATTTATGTCATGTCACAACATTTATAGAATAATAATAATAATAATAATAATAATAATAATAATAATAGAATATAATTATTTTTTTAATTGGACAGCTCATTATTTCAACAACTCTTTCAGGCAAACGCTGGATTTGCTGGAAGTACAGAATGCCCCTGTTGCTCCCCATGCGGGTGAATACTTGAACCGTGGATCCCTGCAGTATGAATTTGCTACTGAGATTCTTCAAAACCCCATTCAACTGCTAAAGATCAATAATGCACAGGCACAGGTATCCTTATTAGGTTATATTTAATTCAAAGTGTAGAATAAAATACCGCTAGAACGCACATACACAAGAGGATTAATACATACAGTGAAAGGAATGCTGAAATGCTGTTTGACCATCCAAATTAAGGGAACCAGAACTCTGCTTTTAATATACTGTCTTTCATTTTTAATCATTTAATGTAATATATTATTTTACAGAATAGAAATTGTTTTATTTTACTTAATTTTACTTTATTTTTTTATTCTCTTACAGATTGTAGAGGTCTTGCAGCATCTGGTTACAAACAACATGGATATGGCTCATGAGGATGCTCCTCTGAAGTTTGTCCAGCTTGTCCAGCTCATGCGTGTAGCTACTTTGGATAATATTGAAGCCATCTGGGCTCAGTACAAGACCAAACCTGTTCACAGGTGAGTTTGAATGAATATTACCATGAATTGAGTAATGTTTAAAGTAAAGTTTATTTGATTTTCTAAAATCCTTTTTGCGGCAGGCGATGGATTTTGGATGCACTTCCTGTAGTGGGTACAACAGTAGCATTGAGATTCATCAAGGAGAAGTTTCAAGCTGATGAGCTCGCTGTCCCTGAACTCACTCAGACCCTTCTGGTTGCTTTGCACATGGCCACAGCTAATCCAGATGCTATTCACCTCACTTCTGTGAGTGGAGGTCTTACATCTTATCATGTAGTTCAAGTATTTGAATCCAAAAGAACCTTGTATAGATATTATAAAATAATTTCAATATTTTCCTCATCAAACAGAATCTGGCTTTTAACCCCAAAGTCCAGAATATTCCAGTGCTGCGTGAAGTTATCATGCTCGGCTATGGTTCCATGATTGCCAGATACTGTTCTGAAGTTCCTACATGTCCTGCTGATCTTCTTAAGGTAAAGCTTCTGTGTATTCATGCACATTTGTATAAACAATTTCAAAATATAAAATCAATTATACGATTATGGAAGAATTGCTTATATGCTCAAATACAAAAAAAGTTCTGTTTAATTTATTGTTTTTTTATTATCAGCCTATTCATGAGCGTGCTGCCGAAGCTATTTCCAAGGGTGAGATTCGTGAAATTACACTGGCTCTTAAAGTTATGGGCAATGCCGGCCACCCTGCCAGCCTTAAAACCATCATGAAACTCCTGCCTGGATTTGGAAGTGCTGCTGCTGCTGTTCCCCTGAGTGTCCAGATTGATGCTATCTTGGCTCTTAGGAACATTGCCAAGAATGAGCCAAAGATGGTCAGTATGTGATGATGTGTTAAAACAGCTGTTGTTATGGATGACTGTTCAAGCATCTTAAACATTTTATTTGTTGTAGGTTCAGCCAGTGGCACTGCAACTTTTCATGGACAAGGCACTCCATCCTGAACTGCGCATGGTTGCTTGTATTGTGCTGTTTGAGACCAAACCGTCTGTAGCCCTTATGGCAACTGTTGCTGGTGCTTTAGAGAAGGAGACCAACATGCATGTTGTCAGTTTTACTTATTCTCACATTAAGTCTTTGACCAGAAGCATGGCCCCTGACTATATGCATGTGTAAGAATACACTTTATTATGTTATAGTACAATTACTTCAGAAGTGTAAGCCAAGGCCAAAAGTAATCATTTTCTCTGATATTGCAGGGCTGCTGCAGCAAATGTTGCCATCAGGATGTTGAGCCCCAAACTAGACAGACTGAGCTATCGTTTTAGTAGAGCCATCCATTTTGATCTCTACAGCTGTATGTTTCACTATGTTTCTTCATAGTATAACATCTGTATGTTACTGAAAGAAATAAATTCACTTTATATTTTCATTCTATTAAAAGCTCCTCTCATGGTTGGTGCTGCTGGTACTGCTTACTTGATTAATGATGCTACCACCATCTTGCCCAGAGCCATAATAACTAAAGCACGAGCCTACCTGGCTGGTGCTGCTGCTGATGTTCTTGAGGTAGAAATATGCATTTTTACAATATGTTTCAATTTATTAAGATTATATTTTTTTCTACCACAGGCACTTCCATTTATTAATTTCTTTCAAACAGGTTGGTGTGAGAACTGAAGGACTCCAAGAATCCCTACAGAAGACTCCTGCAGCAGAAGACAATGCTGATCACATCACTAAAATAAAGCGCACCTTTAAGGCTGCAAGTTATCTTTAACATTAATTTTATTCTTTTACCATCAGGATAAAAATATTTTTTTTTAAACTGTATGCTCTTCCTCTTTTGAATTCCAAGCTGATGGACTGGAAGTCTTTGGAAACAAATCAACCATTGGCCTCCATCTTTGTCAAAGTTCTTGGACAGGAAATTGCTTTTGCCAACATTGACAAAACCTTCATAAAATTCATCATTGAACAAGCAGCACAGGTATTTTCATTTTCAATCATTTAATATACTTATCCTAATTCTTTAAACACTTATAAAGGGTATAATTATTTTATTCAACTAAATATAAAATTAATAATATGTATTACTTTTAGCTTGTGTTTGAACATCTTTAAAAAGATCTCCAAAATATTCCATAGTGCAATATTTCATAATAAGTTTGTAAAATATCTACAGATTGCTACTGGACCACATCCACATGAAATGCTGAAAGAGGCTGTTAAGGCATTGCAGAAAGGTATTGCCTTCCAGTATGCCAAGCCCCTGCTGGCAGCTGAAGTGCGTCGTATTTTGCCTAGTTGTCTTGGTTTGCCAATGGAGCTTGGTTATTACACTGCTGCTGTTGCTACTGCAAATCTCAATGGTATGGCTATCTTCGAAACAGTAACTTATTAGTAAAAAAAAAAATCAAATATTCATCTTTTTGACAAACATATTTTCATTCATTATTTTAGTTAAGGCAACTATTACCCCTCCTTTACCTGAGCATCCAGAGACTGTCTCTCTTGATCAGTTGATGAAGACTGATCTCCAGTTGCAAGCTGAGGCCAGACCAAGGTACACTTTCAAAATTAAAATCAAAAAGATACAGATAGACTTGTTCAATGTCTTACAGAGCTGGGAAAACTATGTGACATTATATGAACCTTATTTTGCTTTCAGCATTGCCCTCCAGACTTTTGCTGTAATTGGAGTGAACACTGCCTTGATTCAGGCTGCTGTTATGGCCAGAGGAAAGATACACACTGTTGTACCAGGAAAACTGGATATAAGAGCTGACCTTCCAAAGGGCAATGTAAAGCTGGAGGTTCTGCCTGTTGCTGTTCCAGATCATATTGTTGCTGCAAGGTAAGACAAAAATAAAAAAGCAAATAAAACTCTTACCTTCTACATGAGAACAAAGACTTTGAATTCATGTGAAAGCTGATAAAGTAACTGACAAAATAAAGTAACTGAAAAAAGCAAGCAAATTAACTGACTTATTTCCTCAGCTTTGAGACCGTTGCTGTGGCCAGAAATGTTGAGGATCTCCCCAATGAGAGAGTCATATCTCTGGCACCTCCAGCGTCCTCTGATGCTGCGGAAAGGTTGATACCTGCTTCAGTTCAGAAGTCCTTGTGTGGTTATTGTCCTTATATTAACATCAAAGTATGTCTTGAGTTTGCCTCCCAGAATGCTGGCTTTATGGCGTTAAATCCTCTGTATTATATTATTGGACAACACTCAGCTAAAATTTCAGTGGCAAGAGGTAATTAGAAATGTCAGCAAGATTTGATTATAACCAAAATCAGATAAGATTTAACAGTAACATGAAAGAAATAATATTGTTTCTGCTTCAGGTGATAGCACTGCACTAGATAGACTGGAGCTTGAGGTGCAAGTTGGCCCTGAGGCAGCTGAGAAGCTTAAGAAAGAAATCAGTCTTGTTGATTCTGGAAATCCTGAAGAAAGTACCATCCTGTTGAAACTGAGAGAAATTCTGGAGGCTGGACTGAGGAATCGTAACTCCAGCTCCAGCAGTCAAAGTGCTAGCAGCAGCAGGAGTGCCAGCAGCAGCAGGAGCAGGGGTGCAAGCAGCAGCAGCCGGAGTGCTAGCAGCAGGAGTGTCAGCAGCAGCAGTAGGAGTTCTTCCAGTGCTCGTGTGACCAAGGTAAGACTTCCTTATATCACTGTTGTTAGAAAGGATGCCTGATACTTAATCCTCTATATTCTATGGGCAGAAAAAAATTATAATATCCAGCTGTAATGTCTACAGCCTTCATGTGCAAAGTACAAAAACAATATTAACAATATTTTTTTTTATTGTTTTGCTTTTGCTCAACTCAAATTCTCTTTTAAATGCTAAAGTATAGTTTCTTGTATTTCATATTTCGTATATTGTTCATTGGTGAAATGACATTTAATGTTTCTTTCTAGAACAATAATTCATATGGTCAGTTCCAGAAGTTCTTTAAGGATCAGGTAACTCCCAAAGAATCCCTTTAACACGTGGTCTTAATATAAAGTAAATATTAATACTTCTTGTGATGCCTAAGATATTTATTTTAGTACATGGTCCCTCAGGATATGTCAAAAGCCAGCAGTGCATCTAGCATTGAGGCCATACAGAGACAGGTAAAATAACATATGGCATTAATCAATAGACATTTTACTAGACACCCAGACACTGGTGTTACTGTTTATGTAAAAGAAAATATAATAAGTTTCTTGTTCACAATTTCAGGCTAAACTTCTTGGAGATTCTGTTCCTCCTGCTTTTGCTATCATTGCTCGTGCAATTAGAGCTGACCGCAAGCTGGGATACCAAATTGCTGCGTACTTGGACAAGCCCACTTCAAGAGTACAGGTTGTGTTTGCTTCTATTGCTGAGAATCACAAATTGAAGATATGTGCTGATGCTATACTTCCAAGCAAGCATGAAGTTGCTGTAAGTTGCTACAGACGTTTCTTAAGAGAAGTGTTTTAAAACACTGTCTAATGTATGATCTAAGGTTTTGTTGTTTGCACTGAGCAAGAACTCTTCTATTAGGCCAGGTTTGCCATTGGTGAGCAGTGCCAGGAATATTCTGTAACTGTCAAGGCTGAAACTGGTATGCATGAGGCACATCCTGCTGCTCGTTTAGAATGGGGCTGGAACAAAGAACCAACAGTCCTAACTATTGCTATCCCCTATGTCAAGAGGTACTATGTCAAAAAGATCAGAGCTGCGAATCTACTAAAGTAATTTTAGAAATTCAATGACTCTCATTGTTCTACCAACAGGGCAATGGAGTACATCCCATATGTTGCTCCCTTGATTGGAGTTAATGCTGATAGAGCTAATAATAACAACAGGGAAGTCAACCTTATTATTGCTCTACCCAGTCAAAAGTCTCTCAACATCTTTTTGCGAATGCCAAAGGTAAGAAGGATTAAGTCTTTGCATAGTTTAATACTTGTAAATACATATTTAACATTTTTTAACATGTGGTTTGCCCTTCTAGATGACTTTGTCCCAGCTTGCTATACCTCTTCCTATTAGCCTGCCCATTGAACAAGATGGAACCATACCAGCTCTCAAGAATTTTGACATTCAGGCCATTGTTGAGCAATGGCTAAATGATGTTCGTGCAAGTTGACTTATTTGATAATAAATATGGAAATTAATTAAATAAAATAAAGAGCATCTAAAAGGCAAAAATATATTTTCAAGTGTGTTTCTTTAAACTATACATGTGTGGTATGGTTAAAAGTGCATTATTTATCATTTCAGCTCTAACTCAGTTTTAAATTCAAACTTAATGTATCAACATGAGCAAAAGTCGAAGGAGCCTGGAAACTTCCTGCATGTACCATAAATATACAAATCTCATGTTAATCTCTTGATCACAAACCCAAATATCTAATCTAATTGTAAAGCAAAATAAAGTGTTTTGCTCTTGCTGTTCCAATTCTATAGTGAAACCTTTTATTAAATATAGCTAAATAAGCCATTTTGTGATGTTTTGGTACTGTTGTTCTTGTGTTTGTTCAAAAATAGCAAACAGTGTGAAACACATGTTTACCTGCATCATCTCCAGTGATAGAACCTTTGAAAAAAAAAAAATGTTGAACCGCATTCTAATACTACAAACAAAATTATGTGCAAGTTGTGAAAAACCTCAAATCTCCAATGGCAGCACAGCAGTCAGTTTTTATGACATCTGATACAAAATTAAAAGTGACAATGATTGCATTGTTCTGTGACAAACATGTCCTGAATAAACAGAAAAATAAAATAGCAATGATCAGTCGCATGCTGTTGAAGATTTGTGGCCTCATTAGGTATCTTTTCCTGCAATTCTTCAGCATCCTTTACAGCACAATCTTTCCAGACAGTAATCAGTAGAGCTCAGTTATCAGCTGAAAACTCTGGGCCTTTACACAAAATGTCTAGTCATCTAGTCTCTGAAAGTTTCCTAAAATAACTTAAATAAACTTATGTACTTACTTCACAACCATGTCTCTTGATCTGCACCTTTTTTCGTACCATGTGCGAATACTCCCACATTCCTTTTTCTTGCCCTTTATAAGTCCAGAAACCCGTAAATCAATCAAAACAGGTACCTACTGATTAAGAACCTCACTTAGTTACACTTTCCAGATGGGGAAACATAAAGTAGTCTGCGGTGTAGAGTGTTAAAAAGAACAGCGTATAAATCCTCTGAACATATTTTAAACAAAGTAAATTCTACACAAATATAAAAAAAAGTATTTATGACCCACATCATTTAAAAATGATAACCAGGCATATTTTATCAGTGCCTTACAAACATAATGCAAACATAGTGAAAATCAAAACACTGCTCGCACTATGAAATTATTCGGTTCAGCTGAAATTAAAACAGTACTTGTAATATGTTAGCTGTAAATTAGTAATTTACTGTAAATTAGTAATTAGTATTACTCACTCACTCTCACTCACTCATTCATTTGCTACCACTTATCCGAACTATCTCGGGTCACGGGGAGCCTGTGCCTATCTCAGGCATCTTTGGGCATCAAGGAAGGATACACCCTGGACGAAGTGCCAACCCATCGCAAGGCACACACACACACACACACACACTATGGACAATTTTTCAGAGATGCCAAGCAACCATGTCTGGACCGGGGAGGAAACCGGAGTACCCGGAGGAACCCCCCGAGGCACGGGGAGAACATGCAAACTCCACACACACAAGGCGGAGGCGGGAATCGAACCCAACCCTGGAGGTGTGAGGCGAACGTGCTAACCACTAAGCCACCGTGCCCCCCTCCCCCCGTCATTAGTATTAACATATTCTAAATTTTAACACGGATTTAATGGTCCAAAACAGGTAAGTGTTATGATTTTGTTATGTATAAGGTTTTTTTATTATTACGAAATGAATAATATTTTTGATGCACTGTTGATATGCTAAATACAGCTTAATGGACATAATGCTAATAGTTCCCAGTCACGTACAAAATTGTCCTTCTCGCGCACCATATTGAGGAAGTAAATACACGTTTGTGTGTCTCGTGATTATTTTGGGTGAAAATGTGGTTGTTTATGTTGCTCGTAGTCGCTTTAACTGTTTCAGGGTCGTCATCAGTATGTCCGTGTGTACAAGAGGAGCTGTGTCGTCCTGTTCAGCATGAACATGAGTTCGAAGTGAGTATTTTTGCATTTTATACACCAGGGGTTCATCCCAAAGCAGAGCCAGCAAAACATTTCAGGGAATTGAGTAGCTACCTAAAAAAATGTATGCAGGGCTGTCAAGTGTTACGCATTGACGTGACAGTCACGCATTTTAGTCTTTTCTCACGCTCTAACGCCACACATTGTATTTCTCACGCAGAAAAACTTTTTGACTATTTATCATATATTTAATAAGCCGCAGCGCCCAAAATGTATCAGTCCGCACCGCTGTCTCTATGGAACTGGGCTGGGTTCTTAGTCGAGCCTGACACTTAATAGCCAATCAAAAAAAAAGGCTACACAATAGTCAATCAGAAAATTGAGAGGGTATTTTCGATGGTCGGTTTGAACAAAACCTCAACAAAAAAACAGCTTGTCTCTGGACGGGACATTGTCCTCAATCATGACCCTAAAAATGGCTGGGTTTGAGTCGAACTGTTTTAAATGGGAGCAACATTACAAATGATAAAGGAGTCCAAAAAGGCAACAAACACTTACAATAAACACCAGTCATAATCTCTCTCTCTCTCTCACTCACTCACTCACACACTCACACACACACACACACACACACTGGGGGGTTGGAGATGTCACACTTGCCTGTCTTCAAAACTTGAGAGCCCTGTGTATGTAAATCTGTCAATGTCAATATATATACATGTTAGCTGCCTCTATATTTTTTTGCAAGCCATTGACCATAAGGACCACTAAGCTATCACTGTAGTCTCCTCACTATTCACACTCTCTCCCCCAATCAAGCTGGGATACAGATACAGTAAGAGTTTTACTATGCTGTAATGTATATTTTACAAATGAAGGCAGCTAAGGATGGGTTGTGATTTAGAGAATTACATAACAAATGAATGCCCTCGGTGTGTATACACGATCGCATCGGAATCATACCTCAGAATATGATTGAGGCTAATCCTATGTAAATTATTTACATGGCTGTTCACCTGCTCAAGTGACTACTTAGAGAACTCGTTTGAGTATTAAGTCAGAATTAGTCTCATTAGTGTACTGACAATTTGGCTTCTGATTACTACACGGAGTATCTATATGATCGTCTTAAAAAAAACATAAAACCAGAGCTAGACAGAAGATGACAGGCATTGTGGGTTACATAGCGTATTAGATTTAGATACACATACACATGCATATGTTTAATTAAATTTGAGAATACAGTTGTTTGTAACATGATTTCACACATTTTCAAGTCTGAGATTTGAGAAAATCTTTGAAAGAAGTAAAAGCTCCATCACATGAACATGCAATAAATGTCTATAAATAAGTGGTTCATAAAGTTTTGCAATTAAAATAATTGTCTATACTTGTGTGGCTTTAAGTTTGTCAAACACCTCCACCCCAGTATTTGTAAATGTTTTATTTTCTTCCACAGGTATTTGTGTTTGATGTTGGGGGCAAGGCATGGAAATTTTATGACTGGTCCCATGTGACGACTATTGCTGCTTTTGGAAAATATGATGCTGAGCTAATGTGTTATGCTCATTCAAAAGGAGCCAGACTTGTTTTAAAAGGTAGAGTATTTTGTTATTGTTTATTAGAAATTAATCTGCACCAAAGACAAATGAATATGTTCTAGCCAACGAGTAAAAAAAAAAAAAGTCTTCCTTTCACAGGTGATGTGCCTCTCTCAGATATTGTGGATGCTACCAAAAGGACAGCTTGGATTGCAGAAAAACTCAATTTGGCTAAAAGCCAGTTCATGGATGGCATAAACCTTGACATTGAGCAGGCTGTAGAGGAGTCTTCCCCTGAGTACTATGCTTTGACGGCCCTTGTCAGGGAGACCACAGAAACATTTCATAAAGAAATTCCAGGCTCTCAGGTAGAATGTTATGTAAAGGAAACACAAACAACATGTCTTGATATCAGCTATAATTTCAACAGCTAACATGTAGTATTGTTGATAATGAATCATAGGTCTCGTTTGATGTGGCTTGGTCACCCAAGTGCATCGATAAGCGCTGCTATGACTACAAAGTGATTGCAGATTCCTGTGACCTGGTTTTTGTCATGTCTTATGATGAACAGAGTCAGATCTGGGGGGAGTGCATTGCAATGGCAAATGCACCATTAAATCAAACACTGACAGGTAAGAAACACAATTGTGTTTTTGAAGAATGCTTGGTAAATACAGAATTATTCATTATTCTTCTTGCTTTGTCTTGCAGGATATGATCAATACCTGGGATTAAAAATAGATTCCAAAAAACTAGTGATGGGAGTTCCATGGTATGGCTATGACTACACATGCCTGAATTTGACTAAGGTAAAATATAATAATAATTTATCCTTGCTTTGTATAATATATAAGAATATAATTAATAAATAAAAAATGATTGGACATGCTGTTATAGGAAAATGTCCCTACATTATTTTCCTATAATAGCAGATATAGAAATGTTTTATACTTCTTGTACCACAGTGATTTGGCAAAAATTACAATGTATTATTGATTAATGAACCTAAATGACACTTCATGTATGTAAAATAATGTTGTATTATTTATTTTGTTCTGTTCTGCTTTTTTAAACATGCAAGTGTAAAGCATATTTAAATCATTTATTGATCTCTGTTACTGTCTTATAGGAGGGGATCTGTACAATTTCTAAAGTGCCTTTTAGAGGAGCTCCTTGCAGTGATGCATCTGGAAAGCAAATCCCTTACAGCACTATAATGAAACAAATCAATAGCTCCACGTCTGGGAGGCTGTGGGATGAAATCCAACTAGCTCCCTATTATAATTATAAGGTCTATTGCAGCAATACAAAAACATATTGAACAACAATTTTGAATGTCATTTTAGTGGCCTATAACACCTCTCAATTAACATTCTACAGGATGGCAAGGGGAACAATCATCAGGTGTGGTATGATGATCCGGACAGCATTTCGTTGAAGGCTGTCTATGTAGGACAGCGGAGTTTGAGAGGGATCGGCATGTGGAACGGAAATCTCCTTGACTACAGCAATGACCCTGTTGCCCAGCAGCAAAGTGCTGAGATGTGGAATGCACTCATTCCCAAAACAAATGTACACCTCTGACAATCTCCTATAAGACTAAAACTGCAACCTCCTATCCAGTAAAACATTTTTCTCAGATCTAATCAAAGAGATTACTTAAGACTTGATTTTTTTAATGACTTCACTCAATAAATATCAACATTTTTCGCATTTAATTTTTTCAATGCATACAAAGATTCTCAGTGTGATCTTTAAAGCTGTGAATAAAAAATCGTTTTAAAGACACGTATTCAGTTGTAGAGAATTGAATGTTAAAACAACAGACATATTGTATACTTTATTCATTTATATACATATTGCTTGTGGTCTGACGAAAAAGCCTATTTTATCCTGATTATCCGAGATCAGCAGAACCTGTGGTAGGCCCAGTGAATGAGCACTGAGACTTCTTCTGCAATAATTCTGCTTTCAAGGCTTGAAGTTCAGAGGCAGCCTGATTCCTCAGCTGAAATAGGCAAAAGAGAAACTGTAGTTATAGTTTTGTGTACAGGGACAAATCTGTATGTGAATAACATGCCATAATTTACATACCTTAATTTCTGTATCAAGTTTTATTTTGGCATCATCAATGTTTTTCTTCAGGTTGTCTATTTCATAGCTTTCAGTCATTATCTGGATTATCAGGTCATTCTGTAAATAAGTATATTAGTGCATTAGTTATTGGTGTTGGTCTGGTCTATGTTAGCAGGTTTTAAATTATACAATTACGGGACTCAGTTTAATGGTTTTTAAATAGACCAAATTGTTAAACTGCATCCCTCTTTATCATCCCTATTTAGAAATTTTTTATATATAATTTGAGTTTTATTTAATACACCCCATATATTTATCCTCAGTTTCAAATACTACACACACAGCACAGACACATTTTATAAGGCAGAGGATCTTTGTCTCCCTCTACTGATCAACAGACTACAGTTTTCCAATGAGCAAGTGGAATAGCTGACCTTTGTGCTTGAGAGGTTCCCTGCTCGTCTTTGTTTGTTTCGTCCATCTCTGGCTTGCAGTTGCTGGAACTGTTTGTTGTAAAATATCTCAAGTTCCTGCCGAAGGTTTTTCAAGGTTTCTTCCAGTGGTGCTGTGGCCTTTTTGGTGTCAAAATACCTTCTCTTCCACTTGTCTCGTGCTTGGATGTTTGTGAATCAAGTATCAACTGATTTACATATTCAACTAGTGCATTATTACCAAATTAAAATTCCTGTAGTGTCTATTCAAAGCTAGCAGTTCTTTTCCCTTTCTCAGAAGTTCTTGTCTTGTTCTTTCTAGCTTTTTCTTTGACCAGCCTAATTTCCTTCAGCAGCTCATCACCTATGTAAATAACAGCATTTAATTTCACTTATCTTAAATATTCTATTTAAATTTAAAATTAAATTTAAAAATTTCACATCAGCTCACTGTTAGTTGAAGGCTCGGGATTGATCTTTTGCACATGCACAGGCTGAGAAAGGGCACTAGGATCTGAATCACACAAAACAGTAACTACGGTGTCAGCTCTACTCACATGGACCAGCTGTGAAACAAACAAACAAACAAAAAAAAAAAAAACAAGTCGCTTTCTGCAGTAAAGCCTTTCATGCATCTTCATTGCACACTGGACAGTAAAGTACCCCTGCTGGAATTTTAGCTGGCCCCTAAAGGTCATAGTGTCTTTACAAGGTTTAGGCATTTATGAGTACAAGACTTCCCAGGCATTCTGGGAGAACTATTCAGAAATGTGTTCATGAATGTTTATTGCTGTTTGAAATTCAGCTTAATATGATCCCCAACAAGTATAGCTTACCTCATCACCTGGTTTCTTTGTGGATGGCTTCGGTGTCGGAGACAGTTTAGCTTTCCTAAATTGTAGAATATTGTGTAAAATTGATGTTTACTGAGTGATTTTTTTCTGAAACAGTTCAGCACATTTACCTGTTACTACCACAATTACCTTCCTTGAGAGTGAATTAGCCCAGCATCTGGAACTTTCAGCATAACCTGTACTCCAGGATCTCTGGTAACATTTCTTTTGTAGCAAGGCTTTATCTCATTTTTCTGCGTATTCTTTGAAGTTTGTTTGATGCAGGGCATTTCTGCATGAAAATGATTTATATTGCATTAATTACTTCTATGGAAAAATTGTCCGTAGTGTGTGATTGCGTGAGTGAATGAGAGTGTGTGTGTGTGTGCCCTGCGATGGGTTGGCACTCCGTCCAGGGTGTATCCTGCCTTGATGCCCGATGACGCCTGAGATAGGCACAGGCTCCCCGTGACCCGAGGTAGTTCGGATAAGCGGTAGAAGATGAGTGAGTGAGTGAGTGAGTGAGTAATTACTTCTATTTTGTACCTGCATATTTTGGATAAATAATGTTCAAAACAATATTAAATCAATATTATAATATCCTAATATCCTAACGCAGATGATATATAGAGTTTACTTAATTGTTTATTCCTGAACATAGATACTTACCATGCTCCTTTGCCACAAACTCCTCTTGGACATTCCAACACATTTTGTGAGCTTCAGTCCACACAGAGTCTTCACATCCTAAAGAGTCTTCCTCTCTCTCCTCCAAGGAACTGGAGCTACTCTCATTTTCTAGACTTTGTGCTAGGAAATACTGCTGGGGCTTTTGTTTGATTAGTGGGAGTTTAGTAGGTTCTTTTGTCTGGCCAGGTGCAACAATTGGTCTAGGAGGGTAACAGGTCTGAGAATCAGTGTTGTAAAGAACAGTGTCTGAGCTTAAAGACCTGGAGCAAAGGCTATTAACATTTTCTTCAACTGGCAGCAGGTAGAGCTCTGGGTAAGGGGACTGAAATTATATTATAAATTCCCAAGGTATAACAAAAGCTGCACAGGTACTCATTTTGATAAAATACTTACATAAGGTGGAGCAAAGGATTTTGCTTTCAAGTCTTTCTCTTGTTTGGCTTTGACCTGGTATTAAACAAATCCAGACATTACGTATTAAAAATATCAAAATCCTTTGTGCTGTTTTAAACGAATAAACGAATATATGGTTTCAAATAACTGACTGATGAATGTGAAGTTCTAACTATATATATATATTTTTTTTTTTTTGCAGGCTACTTACCATTGCTAAGCTCCTACCAACACATTTTAAGAAGCAATATCTGTCCATGATCCTTTCAGGTCCAAGCAAAGACCCAAGTTCTCGTCTAATGGCTTTAAGGCTTATGTCTGGATACACTCTGAAATATAAATATGAAAACTGATTACACTACAATGATTTGAGATAAATGATTTAAACAATACTTTACATTAGGATTCTGCTTATGTATTTTCCAGCCAGGGATCCTTTAAATGTAAAATAACATTTTGCTTTGAAAATAGTAGATTGTTATTTCCATATGTAATAAATAAACTAATATCATGCATCCCAGCACGACCATCCAGAAATCTATGCATCTATGTTAATTAATATGAAATTATCCATTAGTTAAATGTGTTCCATATTCTCTCTTGCCTGATGAATCCTGCCGATATGAAGCTGTCTATGGCTTCGACTGACACTTTATTCAACCTCGAGTTCCATTGCTTGTCTGGGACAAAAAACACATGGAGCTCCACGCACTGCTCCCAGCACCAACATTACACAGATTAATGCCACACAAGCAAGTGCACGCTTTATAAGAAAAATATCGGTTTAAACAAGTTAAACAAAGGCTATTAAGAAAATTATCTGTATATTATCAAGTAGGCAAATATAAAACAAATAAAAAGCTTTAGCTTCTATGACATACCTCTGAGGTTGCGGTTGTCTCACGCACATAACAGTTCATTGTGTTACTTTAATTTCTTTAGTTTAGTGCAACTGATAACCCTTCAAGATGCAGTGGCCAGTTGGGATTGACCAGCTGTTAAATGAAGCTTCTTTACACACTGTCTCAAAGTGGGAGTGCGAGAGTGCTAAGTAACAATCTTGTATAGTCAAATAGTGGCAGTTCATTTAACGGTCCCTGTTTTAGTGTTTTTGTTTTGTTTGTTTTTCTTTCACCACAATGGATTATTCATGTGGACCGAAGGAAGCAGAATTCTAACCATGATTTTACTCAATCTACTTTGTGTACCCAATATATAAATATGTTGATTCATCTTGTAATTTGTTAGTTCGTCTACTTCTCTTATATATAATAAGAAAGATTATATGAAGAATTTATTCTAAACCTTTTTTTTTTTAACTCCTTACACCTTTTTTGGTACTGATATTTTCAGATTTTTTTTCCTTGTGCATTCTTCAAGATGTCCCGAAAGTGTACATACTTAGCTTGTATACATTAAGACATCTTGTTTATATTCAAGAACGTGAATTGTTTTTCTAAACTTTGTGACTGTTATTTAAAAAATAAATAAATAAAAATACAGAATATTACTTAGGTTACAATTGTAGCATGTAGTTAAATTGACTTTGTCTTCTCTATAATATATCCAAAATATTAGAATACTTTGCTAAAGAATTGAATATTTTTTGACATCATAAATAACGATACTACAAATAAAATGTCCTAATATAAACTCTTAATTGGGTGAATGCATGTCTCCCATAAACACAAAATGTTTTTCAATCAGTTGTGACAAAAGTGTAAGCCATGGTGCAGAATATAATAATTCTTTCTTAACACGTAGATGGTCAACACCACAATAAATGATAAAACACTTTATTGGGAACATACATTTACAGCTATGCATTTATGCACGTACAGAATCAGCCATCATCATTTATGACTGTGTGTGTTGGGGTGGGGGAGGGTGGAATGGGGGGTTTCTTTCAGTGATTTACACAGTGTTATGTTATTGGAGAACTGCTGATCTGGGATATTTTGATTTAACCTGCTTTGTGTCAACAGCCCAGGCTGGTGGAGGTGAGTATTGCCACTGACCATGTACATTCCTTCATGGCCACCTTTTTACCATCTTCTAAAGGATACTTTAGAGCATTACAATGAATTAGTAAAGTGTTCCTAATAAAGTAGACAGTAAGTGTACATCACAGTGACCAGATGCATATCTGAGACACATTTTGCGATTAAAATCTGAGACCCCTTTTTTAAATCTGTCCAGTTAGCAAATCTCCATTTGGATTGATTTTTAGAATTGCATAAACTGATATAGATGCATTTTACAATAACAATTCAACTGGTTACACGTTAAATATTAGCAATAACATCTCATCAGGGTGACAATCTATTTCTCCTTGTCCTCAGAGATGGAATTTTCTTCTGCTGGTGTCCATTTCATGCCGCTGAAACACAAATGGCAGTTTTGTTTTTTTTACTAAAAGCTTCTAAAAAAAATATGATGTGTCGCAAAATATTTGACACGATGCTTCCACAAAGCTTCCAAACTCACCTTGTGAACCCATTCATACTCCCCAAACTTGGAGTCAAATGTCCCTTTCTGCAGAGAGCGCAGCTTTAGAGTGAACCGGGGTCCTAGCTCCTGAATACCCACTTTCTTCTCATTTTTGAAGATGTACCTACACAAGACGCAAACAAGGTCAAATTTCAGTGTCATTTTCAAACAAGGTCAAATTTCAGTGCAAATTTCAGTGTAATTTCATACTGAATAGACTTGGAAACTTGACAGACTGCATATAGACTTAACACTTCAACACTTCTCCTTAGCAAACAAAGTAAAACAATATATCGTTTTTATTATTTATATTAATTAATTTTAATTATATCTATCTATCTTAATTTGTACTTTTATTCCTTAACCATTTTGTGTGATTGAATTTTCTATTGCTTTCAGTCACCTTTTCCTCTTACTACTGTAAATCTTCTCTGTAAAATAAACAACCTTCAAAAGGAACCATGAATCACTCAGTTATCCATACATCCACACTGCTATTCACCACCATCAAGGGGTTTCTTTACCTGTGAAACCTGAAGAAGATGAAGTCTCGCTGGTTGTGGAAAGTGGCAACCTGTCGACCAACAAACTGCGGATCCTGAGGAAATAGCGCAGCAAACAAACGGCCAATGCTATGGCCCAGTCTAGTGGTGAAGTTATTCAGAATGACCTCTGGGTGGTGTTCTGTTGGGTCCTTTCCTCTTCTCTGGATAGTAAACAAAGAGTCAAAACTGCAGTGGTAAATATACAGTATGATGCTATAATAGTATACTGTAAGAAAATCTGTTAATTTAACCTTTACTGTTAATATGCATATTCATGGCCAAAAAATGACCTACAAGACTGCTTAAGTGCTCATTTTGAAATATTTGTCATTTTTCTTCATCAATCTTCTTCTACTCTTGGCTTTTCCCATTAAGGGTTTGCCACAGCAAATCATCTGTTCCCACCTGACTCTATCCTTGGCATCCTCTACTCCTGTACCAATTAAGTTCATATCCTCAAACACATTCATATATCTCCACTTTGGCCTTCCTCTTGACCTCTTACCTGGCAGCTCTATCTCCAACATCCTTCTATTTATAACAATCTCCCTCCTCTGCACATGTCCAAACCAACTCAAAACAGCCAACCTGAGCTGTCACTCTGATGTGCTTGTTCCTAATCCAGTCCATCCTCATCACTCTTAAAGAGAACCTCAACATCCCCAACTCTGAGTTCCGACAAGACCAGCTCTGCTGTATGGACATAGCAGAGTCCCTCTCCCAGGCGACACATCAGCAGGGTTGTTTCCAAGATCTGCCAATTCTTGTACACATTTCCTTCGATTTTTTTCTGACACTCTTCTGTCACACAACATTCCTGACACTTTTCTCCACCCACTCCAACCCTCCTACACTCGCAACTTTGCCTCTTTTCCACACGTCCCATCGACTGGACGGATTCTGTCTATCTAGTAATAGTTTTACATCATCAATAAAAGGGCTAAATTGTAAAAATTGAGTGGATGGGAAAAAAACATTGTATATTCTTTGACACAAAAGTTAGAAAGAGTACAAACCTTCATCTCTTTTCGGAGTCGAACACTGCTGACTTTAAAATGTGCAGTTGGTCCATCAGGAAGGTGACAAAGAACCATACCATCTTTGGGAATTTCAGGTTAAGGAAATATGAAGATAAAAAAAATGGGGGGAAATGAAAAATTGTCTAAAATCAGTGATTCTTACAGTAAAAAACCTGTTACTTCTTAACATGTAGTAGTCTTACTATTGTTGAAATTAGATTTTTTTCACAACAAAAAAGTATGCTACAAATAATGTTTTATAAAGTTCTAAACAAATCAGTGCATGTGTTGCAAATTAGCAAATGTCAAACAAAATCAAAAATTGTTTTCAGTTCGTTTCCTCAAAGAAGTAAGCCATGCCAAGTCAACACCACAACACATTATAAAATACAATCACGAATATTTTACTAGGAACATCTGAACTCCTGCTCAGTGAAAGTGGGAAACCAGGTGTGAAGAACCAGCTCAGATATAAGGATACTTGGCACTTTTCGGTCCTCATTGATGACCATGAGGTAGGTGAAGTCTCGCGATACGCACTGAGGAATGATCCTCTTCAGAGCAAGACCTCTTCTGTAGTATACATGTGCATTTGGTATGGCTGTCGCTAGCTGCTCACAAAACCGTACAGTTCTCTGAAATAAATGGCCAGAATGATATGCATTGTTACAATACATTCTATTGATTTCCCAAAAAATGCAAACAGTGCATTCATTATAAAATATGTTTTATGTGCAGCCTGCACAGGATCATTTTTCCCCTACATGGGCCAATATCTCAAACAGATATGGTTCTGACAGCAAAATGGGTCCTACCCAGTATTAGTATTCCTAATGTAGCCAGAACTTGTACATGTAAACATATGAATGTCTCAGATACACTCACAAATAATAATATAATATACAGTAATAGTAACAGGACTAATGAGCTTACCCCTCTTGGTCTGTCTGACGTGGTGATGAGAACTTTGGGGTTTATCAGTTTGTTAAAGTATGCGGAGAACTCATCTGTCCCCTCATCAAATGCCACCTGACATGAACATGTTCATTAAATGAATAACATTATAGGACACACACACACACACACACACTTCATTTCCACCTCTGGTGTCATATTCATACCTCATCATCCTCTGGGTCTACTGTTGTCTCGTCGTATATTCTCTGATTTTCAATAGTCTTTGGGACTTCTTTTGGCGGTGCCTGCATGTCCACACAAAACACACAAAAAAATTAATAGGGAATTATTTGCATTTGCTGTCAGTGATGTCAAAATGAAAATATGCTTGGTGGGATTCACCTGAACAAGTACCAAAAGATTAAAATAAATTCTTGTTTGAAAATAAGAATTCACATACCTTATCGCCAAGGGCTTCTCGCTCCTTTTTTCTTTTCTTTCTCAGCTGCAATTTTTGCTGAGGTGAAAAAGAATACGTTAGTCAAATTTGATATAAGAAATTTGCAAACTGAGATGGATGTATGAACAGAGACATGCCTGATTATACTTGCATCCTATAACTAATCGTTTCACTGGATAAAGTGTAATATTCCGAGTCAGAGCACCCAATACACATGCTGATCATTTTCTGTTGATCTCTTATAACATTTGCCACTGTGCTGCTTGTACTGGCCTTAAAAGCAGCACTCTGGAATGTCTTCTGGTTGGTTTCTGCCCAAAGTTATATCAACCACTGTTGCTCTGTAATCTAGTGACCTTGCAGCATTGCATTACAAAGACTCAGTAATCAGTTCTAAGGTTGTCAGGTTCCACGTATCATTCTCGTGCCCAGGGGTGGCGAGAATCCTCTGAATAAACTATGTCACAATATGACGCTAAGCTGCATTACCTATCATTTTGTTTAAGTAAAAACAAGATAATCTCCAGACTTGCCCATTATTCAGAACCTGCAGCATTCTAATGGGAATTCTGTGAGAAGGCTCCAGGGTCTGCACAATGGGCAACTGAGTAATCTAGGGTTCACTGAACCACAGTTACAAATGTACTAAACACATTTTAGTAATGAAAGTGGATATTTTTAAAATCACCACATGATTTTAAAAATATCCACTTTCATTACTAAAAAGTTTTTAGTACATTAATACGTTGCCGTGACTCTGCAAAATTCACACTGGGGAAAAAGCCAGTACAATGAACAGAGCATGTTTAAAATCTTGCTAGCTAAGTGTGCTTTTGTAATGAGCCAAGTGTGCTAACTGTATTGAGTTATACGACAAACACATGCCACAGCAAAGATACATTAGCAAAGATGAAAGCAGACAAGGTCAGGTTTTTTTTCTTAACTAGGTTTAGTTACAAATGTAGACGTAGGGAGGGGCTTTAATGTTTTATTTACTGTTTCAAACATGCACTGTGAGGTTATACACTTCAGAAAACCAGGTGACTTGAGAGAAACACGTGGAGCTCAGAACTATTTAACTCCTAGATCTTGTTCTGCTAGCTTAGGCCATCAATTTCTTTTTTAACTGCTAAACATGTTATGCCAGTTCTAGTTCAACAGGCATACAAAAGATCAGACAAGGGTGTATCTCACATATGCTTGACTGTCACTGTCTATTGGTTAGGCTTACTTAAGGTTATTATTTTTTTTTTTTTTTAAAGTTATGCGCTTGGGATCACAAGGACTGGAACTAAAAAGGTAAGTACAAAACCGCTCATACAAAAACAAACAAGGGATTTCTTTTAAAAGAGAAACAGCCATGAAAACCTGCTCAACTAAACGATTATATCAAATGTATTCCTGATTTGCAGAATTTAAGGATCTAAATTTTAACAGTTTACTACTGCACACTTTTTAGTCGATTAACAGAGTCTGAAAAATATATACTTTTGATTTATTTGCTATTTGGACACTTGCTATCTGCAAGTAGCAATGAAGAGGGCAAGCAACTTTTGTCCCCACCACTAAACAATGAAGGAAGACAATTCAACAGTTAAAAAAATAGAGAAAAAAAAAAAAGTCTATTTATTAAAAAGTAAATTATAGCACTGACATTGTCCTAAGGAACTCAAAGTTTTATCTAAATTACATAGATGCAGTTTACAATAGAAACCAATTTTTTTCAAGATAATCTCCAGACTTGCCTGTGAGAAGGCTACAGGGTCTGCACAACGGGCAACTGAGTTATCTAGGGTTCACTGAACCACGGTTACAAATGTACTAAAAACTTTTTAGCAATGATAGTGGATATTTAAAATCATGTGATGCACTTAAAAAAAACAGTGAACAAAATTAGTTTTTATTTTTAAATGACAATAACATACTTTGAAATTTTATATCTTGAAACAAATTTTATATAAATCACTAACAACCTGTGATGCTGTTGTGTAAGCACCTTTGATGCTTGGCCCCTTAATACAAAAGCTCCAAGTTACTGATGAGAAGGTTGGAGGTTCAAACCCCCAGCACTGGCAAGCTGCCAATGTTTGGCCCTTGACCCTTTCTGCTTCAGAGCAGCTGGATCATAATCCCTATCTGACAAGCTGGAATATGTTTCAATCAATCAATCAATAAATAAACAAATCACTGTGCTGCATAAATGTGTAGTGCACATATAGTAGGAGATTCTTCTTCTTCTTCGTCTTCTACTACTCAGAAAAACTAATCACAAAATGGTGCTTTCCCCTTTATATAAAATGACAAGCTGATCAAATGAATGCTGGGAGAGAAAAAAAAAATGACCAAACCCTAACAGCAGCATGGCATTAAACACATCATAACCCAACGCTAAGGCGACAGCTTGTGTGTATATTTTGTTTAGCGCTCAGCTAACAGCTTATTTATTTACACTCACCTTTCTTTTCTCTTGCTTGAGCTTCATAAACATGAGGTGTCTCCGCTGTTTATTTTTTATTTCCTTCAAGCTGAAAGCAGGAGGCAGCGAGCAGCCTGAAGGATCTGTAGATTCAGACTCGGTGACATTATCAGCCGATTTTTCACGACTTTCCTTTTGCTTCTTTTGTTTTTTAGCTTTACTTTTAGTGCGGGGTAAATCTTCAGACACTGAAACCTCAACGAAATCCATGCTGTAGCTTTTATTCTGTGTTTTCTGCGAACGCACGTGTGTTTACTGAACAAGTTGTTTCCGGCTTTACCGGAAGTGTTCGGGGTGTTTATATTTCTGCCTGCGCCCCCTAAAGCTGGAGTGTTGACATAGATAACAGTGGATGCTTTCACTGAACCCTTCATAAGAAACACCTTTACACACACTTTCATGCAGTGAGCTACTCGGTATACCGTTCATATCAACCACATGAATGGGGAAATGTGATCTCAGTGATCTTGCCAGTGGCATGAATGTTGTTGCCAAATAGTCAGATTTTAGTATTTATGTAACCGTTGAGCCCTCAGGATCTTCACACAAAACAGGCTCAACAAGAGTTTACTCTTGAATGAATGGTGCAATAAAGAAAAAAAACAGCCAGTAATTAGCAGTTCTAGGGACTCAGATAACCAGTCTGTATGAGTGAGAATAGAAAAAGGCACCTTAGAATACAAAAATCTCAAACCTTGGGGTGGATGAACTACAACAGTCAGCCAAGAACAGTAAGCTGAGGTTACAGTGGGCACGCGATAGGGTCAGAATTTGGGCTATGGGATGTGGTAGCTCAGTGGTTAAGGTTTTGGACTACTGATTAAAAGGTTGAGTTTAAATCCCAGGTCCACCAAGTTGACATTCATGGGACCCTAGGAAAGGCCCTCAAACCCACAAATGCTCAGATAATTGAGATGTAAATAAATGTAAGTTGCTCCGGATAAGGGCATCTGCCAAATTCCATTAATGTAAATTTAGTGCCAAAAGCATGAATCCATGGACCCAACCTGCCTCAGGTCAACAGTTCCAGCTGGTGGAGGTGATACAGTTTCAATGGAAGTTTTTTTTGGCACATTTTGGGCATATTAAAACAAATTAATCATGGCTTTATTGCTGTAGTCTGAGTATTATTGCTGTTTTACATAACAGCAATGTTATATTGATTATATTGGTTATATTGATTATTGAGCATTATTGCTGAGTAGGTGTTTCACTTATGGCAATAATTTACTTTTACATCTTCTAATGGCTACTTTCACGATAATGCACCATGCCAGTATGCAAAAGTTGTCTTAAACTTGAACATAACTTAAACTTTAAACTTAAATATGAACATGACAATGAGTTCAGTTCTATTTTATCATTTTAGAAAAAGAAATAAAGGCATAAGCCATATCGAACACACCAGGGAATTTTGTATTTTAAAAACAACTGACTTAAAAATACATGTTTAAAAAAAATCAACAATCATTTCTAATTTTCATCAAGAATGAATTCTTGAATGTTTGTGAGCTTTGATTGAATCTCAAGTACATTTTTATTTTTTTAACAAAATGAGCCTTGTTGTGGTCATAATACTTCAATATCTATCTTTAAATAAACAACAACTACTAATCAGACTTAATAATGGGTACTAGTGGGTAATTAGAGAATTTATCAATGTAGACATCTAATTAGTAACTTCCCTTATGAAAATTTTAGTCTACTGGTTTGACCAGCTTGGTTTGTTTTGAAATCTAGTAGCTGGACAGGCCAAGCTGGCGACCATTAATATAATGTACTTTAAACAGCTCTGTCCATAATCATGGCACTGTAGGTGCAAGTGAGGATCTCCACTGATCAGTTGATCATTAATAATTGTGACTGTGTACTGCATATGGGTTGCTCCACCATCTCCATCACAGTGCAGAATGCCTGCCATTCAAAATGCTAGTGCAGGTTCCTGTAGGTAACAGCAGACTTCTCACTACTAACAATTTTTATACCAGAGAACAGATGAACGGAAAGCTTTGTACACAGCTGTATTTTGGGTACAGATGAGGCCACCTCCTCTCCATGCCTGTGTATTCTCTCTGTTCAGGTCCCCTAGACAAGTCCACTGGGCTTGATATCCCCAAGAGACACACCACTTGGAGTGGTCATCATAGGATTTGAAAGTTACCAGCTTAGACAGACAGACCAACTCGATATTCATCACATGGTAAGGCAGCGAGCAGTTGGAGGGAAGCTGGTGGGTTTTCCGCTGCCATGATTCCACTAGAAGGTTTGTATCCAGTGTCTGTGCTATCCAGCCAGCATAAATGTCTGGTACATAAAGTGAATACACAGGAGGCTATAAGCAAAGATCATCTTGATAAGGTACAATATATACATATACTGAAACAAAATGGTAAAATGAACACTTCTAGGGTACAAGAATTTATTGCCAATACCTGGATTTGAACCTAGGCAATTTCAGAATAAACGAATTTGTACTACATGTGCAAAAGGTACAGAAAACGTGATAAACTGCACATCATAAAACAGACACTGCCCCTTACACAAGCAAAGTCAATATTTACTCAAGAGCAGTTGAACTTTGGGATAATCAAAAACATATTGCAGGGTGACATTTGCAAATGGTCACTGTCTACCCCCCCAAAAAAACATCAAATAAATATACAATATAGGGAGAAATGTTTGTACAATATAAACTTTACAGACTGCTATAATTATCTTAAAACATTACAATTCTCTTACCATCAACATAACGGTGTGATTTGGCAAAACTGAGGAACGTCTCTCCTTTGACTGACATCAGTGTTTCAAGCCTTCTCCTGGGAACCACACTCACAGTTTTTCCAGCACAGATACGTGCCATTTCTGGCATCTCTGTGTAGTAGGCTGATGGTATTGAGCAGTTGTATGTGTTTGGGTTAATATATGCTAGTTGCTGTGCTAGTTAAAAAAAAGAAGAGATTTTTTCATCATTCAAATTCAATGGCATACATTGTATGCAGTAGCAGAAAATATACAGGATTTTGCTTATATTAATAATTAGAAAATTGAAAAAACATAAGGTAAAAATGTGCCAATGGTTTGTGTATAGCCATGGTAATATAAAAATTAGCTCTGTTAATGGCTTAATGCATTATGTGATATGTTTGCTTACATATTTTTCGGAACTGTTTGGAACTGTATGTTGTACACTGAACACTCTGACCATAGAGTTTTCCAGTGGATGGGTAGCCAAAACCAATTTCGGGGAAAGGCGGAAAGTGAGGAATGCTGTGGGTTAACCAGAATCCTTGAAACTGGTCAACAAGCAGAGCCCCTGGACAACACAAACATCATACAGTAGTTACACAATTACATTTACATGACTTAATGGGCATTCTGATAATGATAAATCCATGATCAATGACATTATGAAAGGAAATCATCTTCATATTAGTTAATCACAGGCTGATTTGATGTAGATAAACTTGGATGGAGGTTAATCTCTCTCAACAGCACTTATCAGTTGTGCTCTTTGTACTAGAACTCCCCTCTGTGAAAGCAGCAAAGCATTGGATAGTCATGTTTAAAATCAATTTTTTGAAAAATACACGAATAAATAAATAAATATTAAACCCACATGAGGGGAACTACACTGATACCGTAAAATGTCAAATAAATCATATAAACATTATCTATGCCAAAGTGCAGTATTACCTTTTGAGTGTCCAGAATTATTCACATACTCAAGCACTGGAGGAGCATCATTGTAGAGTATGTATACCAAGCTGTTTGACTATTAAAACATTGCATTATTAGTGCAATAAAGATACGATTAATGCCATACGGTATAGTACAGCAAAAATAAAAACTGCATGTAATTAATATAATAATTTAATGTAATATAATATAATGTAATTAACATGCACTTATTTTTTCCCCAAAATGATATTTATATTATAGAATTTATATTCAGTTTTTTCAAGAGTAGCAAGGTGCAATAAAAGTGTTTAAAAATGATTAGCCCTTAAATTATACTTGTCATGAAGATGTAGAAGAGACATGAAAACAAACTTATATCAAAAGTAGCATATATATATATATATATATATATATATATATATGTGTGTGTGTGTATATATATATATATATATATATATATACAGAATATAGTTATCGTACAGATACAGACATACCTCATATCTTTGGTACAGCTGGTTCAATGTTCTGCCTAATGCCCCTTCAGTGGTATTCACAGCATGTTTACTCATGTGCCAGTTAGGTAATGAGGGATCCAAATACATGTAGTCAACTCCACTTCCCACACTCTCCTTTTTATATCTTGGTAATTTGTATATAATGAACCTTAAATTTTGGAAAGAATGAACAGAAATGCCAAAGCTCTCCGTAAAACAAAAGCTTACAGGAAAACGTTAACAACAAAAGAATATTAAAGGGTTAAACTCCACTTACCAGTCAACAGGCTGCCCATCTTCATTTAAGCAGGAGATTTCACCCTCACACAGTGAACCTAAGAAGAAGAATACCTGGAAGAAAATCAAACAAAAAGACCAAAATAATAGCATTTTTCTTCCGTGAAAGAAAGTTAACTAGTTCCTACTGATGTGGAATCAAGAATGAACTTATGTCTTCCTGGTCATTTAGCAATAGCGA
This sequence comes from Tachysurus vachellii, assembly GCF_030014155.1. Classification (NCBI taxonomy): domain Eukaryota; kingdom Metazoa; phylum Chordata; class Actinopteri; order Siluriformes; family Bagridae; genus Tachysurus; species Tachysurus vachellii. The sequence goes on from NC_083460.1 coordinate 29,093,408, forward strand.
AAGTGTCTATTATGCAGCTGTATCAGGTTGAAAGAGGAAGCCGAGAGAGTTTCGGCTCATGACTCTCAACATAGCAGCTATGATTCATAAACATACTAGATACTACGTAATGTATGAAAATTGGTCAAGAATGTAAGGCATTAAATATCAATATAAGTATACATTTAAATTACTACACAGTATTGATAGAAATCTGGATCAGGAATTTCATTGTGAATGTTGGTCAAATTTACAAGTGACAGTGAAAAGGAACAAAATTATAGTTGGTAGGGATTTAGGATTAATTAGGGATTTGAATGTATACTGTTATGATGAGGACAGGTACACTTAAACCTTTGGAATACGCTAAAAGGTTTTAGAAACTTAATAGTGTAGGAACAACCTGCTAAGACAAGTAGAATATTCATACAATTATATATCATTAGATATATAAACTATTCCACACGGTGGCATGATTATTATATTGTAGATTTTGTATATAGTTTGCCATAGTTTTAGTGCAGATATGATACACAGTTCAGCAAAGGCTTTCATCCCAACATTGATTTGGACCAGAAAAAAGTGCTTTTATATTATATATATTTATATTACAGCTGAGAGTGTTTGAAATCTGATGAAGGCATGTAAAATAAGTTGGAGACAAGTATATAGCAAAAAGCTAGACATTCAGCTCCTAAGAAATGTGGTGGCCCTATCAAAAGTTTGAATCCCAACAATGCCACAGCAATCTGTGAGCAAAATTACCGTTCACTCTGAATAGATGGAACGTTATACGTTCTCTCCCATCTCAGTCATAGTGACATTAATCACAGGTGTCTGTGAGCTCAGGTATGAGGAAGAGGGCAGAGAATGCTTTAAGTGTTAAGCTGCCCTGTGATGAGCAGCAGGTTAAAAAGATGCTGGCTGGCTTCACTTGTCTTGGAGGAAGCATGTGTTAGCCTTCATTGTCCCTGGTTGGTAGCTGTTGTGTTAAATGGGAGAGTTATTCTGTGAATGAAAAATGGCCTTGCAAAATTCAGGACAATAGGCAGGGGAGAGGAGAGCTTGGAGTTCAGTTTATTTATCATATTCAATATTTACAATCACTTTTTCTCTTCACTTCATTCTTTGTTTGCAGTCTTCTGAACAGAAATTCAACAGTTCAACCCGCGGACATGTACACGACCATTGGAACCCCTTGCGAAATGCAAAAATACACGAGCGATACCACCCCCTAAATATAATCTTCTGTCCTCAGTAAATCCTGCTGCTGTTGAAGAACAGAGGGTGAAGGCACACACATAACCGGTAAATCAATCTGAGAAATATGGCTACCGCAAACAAGGTACACAGTTTATTTTTATATTTTACATTTACATTTACAGCATTTGGCAGACGCCATTATCCAGAGCGATATATTTGAGTTCTTTCTAAATAATTCGTCATTTTCCTTGTTGAATGTCTCATTGTGAAATATTTTATTTTGTAGAATGTTGAGTTTGTGCGAACAGGTTACGGGAAGAATCAAGTTAAACTTCTGTATATCCAACGGGGAAGGAATCAACATTATATAATGGAGCTGAAAGCAGATGTGCAGCTTACGCTAAACTCTCGGAAAGATTATCTCACTGGAGACAACTCTGACATCATCCCAACCGACACCATTAAAAACACTGTTCATGCCCTGGCCAAGCTAAAAGGAGTAGGTGGAATATTTAGAGACATTTCAATTTGTGTCGGTTTGGTACTAAACCTAGGCCTTTAAACACTCTGAATTCAGCTCCCAGCCGTTCCACAGAAAAGACCTAATGACTTTTTTTGAAAGCAGAAAATTGTATTGTATATAATACTTGCAGTGAAATGAAAACCTGGACTACCCCTCTTCAGACTCTACATATAAATAAATTTACTTTAAGAAACTAAGTTAAAATGTAATTGAAATAATCAGAAATAAGATGAAGTAAATGAATATGATGTGCATTATATTACATCTTACATTTAAGTAGCAGGGAAATATGATGTGCAAGTTACATGTCATATCAGAACTTTAAATTATTATCACAGTATTGTCTTACAAATATGACTACATTCTTAACTGTACAGTACATGTTCTCCATAAATGAACTTCAGCATCTCATTCAGGATTTAGTGTCATATTCCACCATCTCTTCTAGTAGAGGATTTTGCACTGTACACAAAAACAATATTGTGTGTTGTGTATTGTATAACTGATTGCTTATCAGTCAAATATTCTGGGTGTGTGTGCAGGTTAAAACTATTGAGGGCTTTGCCCTGGACATCTGCAGCCATTTCCTGACAGCATTCAAACATGTCACACGAGCAAAGGTCAACATTGAGGAAGCCCCATGGAAGAGAATTGAAAAGGTGTTGCTAACAATGAAGTGATTACAAATAGAGATGTCTCTCTCCCATGGCATTACATTTTATAATGTAAGGCCATGGGAGAGAGTACTATTCTAACAAGTACTAAGTACTAGGTATAATTACTATTTTGCAGAATGCAGTTGAGCATGCCCATGCATTCATCTTCTCTCCAGAGTCTTGCCGCTTCTGTGAGGTTGAACAATACCGAAATGGTGAGAACAAACAAATATGTTTTTATTAAACTAGTATTTATTGTTAAGAGAATAAGCTTGAAATGCACATCGTTTTATAAGGGAAAACAATTCATTTCTGTTTTATAGTTTATTTAATGATGGCTTCCTGTTGAAAACCTAATACAGTAGGACCAAAATATTATTGCAATTGAGTCAGCAGTTACTTTATTAGTAATCTCCGAAGGTTGCATCTCTTTTGACACGCACTAGTCAATTTATTTGTGTATGCCACATTAATGTATCTGATGCTTTATTATTTATTAAGTGTTAATTAAGGCAAGAGAATTACATACAAACAAGAACCACAGAAAGAATGAATGTCTTGTTCTGGTTAAGCTGAGAAAACTAAAACTAAATATCCTTCACAAAAAACAGTCTTGCAGTCCAAAGACTAGTCACTAGTCTTCATGTTCCACATTGGAGAAGTGTAAGGATGTTACAGTATTCAACAGCCCCTGAACAATCCACTAGGCTCTAAATCAGGGTTTCTCAATTTTTTTGCAGTCTTGTACACCTTTTACTGTGAATCCATTTTATTGGATGTCTCATTACAGACTTATTTTACATACATAATCCAATCAAATATTAGGAACTGATTGAGAGATTTAAAGAAGGATTTGAACAGAAAGTTTAATGACACACAGGTTTTGTGTCACATTTGACAGATTAAGAACAGGTTGGGTTGTTTGTCAAATTATCTCATTAGTCAAAAGACAAAACACTAGCCAGATGTTCACGGTCCAAGCAGTGAATGGAGACAAACTGATGACCTCCTATTGAGACTGCAATATTGAGTTGTGTGTGGAATGCACTGGCAATACTATAGCTGTTTCATAGCAATTGGCCAAATTTGCAAAAGTTGACTCTTCTGAATTAATTGGAAATACTGTGTCACATTTTATTTGTGTTGGAAGGTATTATAGTTAGCCAGGGTACATTATTCATAACTGCTGCAATTAATTATAGGATGCAACTTGTTAGAAAGGAGTTAACCCTGCAAACAAAAATCACTTTCTCTTTTAAAAATCTCTTTTAGTTTTTAGTGGTTGTGTGTAAGAGGTGTCCAATTAAAGGCCAGTTTTTTTATTCCAACGAAGCAGAAGCCGCATCTGGTAGGCTACTGAAACTAAGATCAAAGAGGTGGAATTAGCTGCGGCTACTGCTTGTTTGGAATGGAAACCTGCACCACACCGGCCACAACTTTGCAGATAATTCTGGACACCATTGCTGTCCATCTCCTCAGAGACTGCAGTGATCCACAGTGGAATCAAAGACATGAAGGTTCTGAAGACCACACAGTCAGGTTTCGAGGGCTTCCTGAGAGACCGCTTCACCACACTGCAGGAGACCAAGGACAGAGTCTTCTGTACTTCTGTCTTCGCTAGGTGGAGATACAACCAGTACAAGGAAGTAAACTTTGACATGGCATGGTAAATATTTATATATTTTTATTTATATGAAATTTATATATATTTATTTTTTTTATTTTTAAATCTAAATTAACTTAATATACAGTACAATACGATAAACCAAACGAGATGCCTGTATTCTATGGCTGCCTTTACAGGAAAACTGTAAAGGACAGCATTATAGAGAGGTTTGCTGGCCCCTTCTCTCATGGGGAGTATTCACCATCTGTACAGAAGACACTCTATGATACCCAGGTTCTTGTGCTTGAGAGGCTGCCAGAGGCAAGTGAGACTGATTGATTTGATTTGATGGTGTTTTTAAAAATCTGGCTTTGAAAAACAGACTCAGTGTTACATTATGTCAAACTATTTCATCTTGTCTCATAGGTGGAGGAGATTGAAATTATCATGCCAAACCAGCACTACTTTAATATCGACATGACCAAAATCGGTCTCGCCAATAAGGATGAGGTTGGTTTCTTTCAAGCATGATTGAATTACTTTAATTAAAATTCCAATTATCGGTTGATTAAGCTCCCTGGATAAAAAAAAGATAAATCTGCAATATATTTCTCTTCTAATATCTAATCCCAAGAATGCCAAGACATGTTAATTTTAGCCCACTCTTCCACTGCCAAGGTGTCCAATTCAGTTAAAGTCATGAAAAAATCATTTTCTATAAGGTTGAATTCCAGTAAATTGTAGCATATTCAGTGCCCCAGTTTTCCATCATGCTAAATAAACAGGTCACATGTATGAATCTGAGCATCTTGGTTAGAATCAGCATTTTTTTTCTGCTTGGAAATGAGACACAGACAGCAATATCATAGTCTGAAAAAAAAAGCCTCTCTGGATTTTGTCTCTGCTAAGATACACTCATGCTGGTGCACAACTATTTAACATTTTTCAACAGCACTATTGGTGAATGCAAATTACTTTGACCCTTATTTTAAGCTCATAATTTGAAACCTTTAGGTCACTGTGGTCAGAGAATCTATGCCTGATTACAGTGCATACTGTATGCACAGTCTCCATCTTTGCTATCTGCTAGATCTGAAACACTCAGAGGTTTCTGAATAATCACAAGACATGAGTTACAAAATCTTACAGACATCTTATGAAACATCAGCCAATGTTTGTAACAAAAGAATTTACACCTGCTATTAGATTAAAAATGTTTTAAGAAAGAAAATGGCAAAAACTGATAGCAACCTGAACAACTCAACTCACAGAAAAGATCATGAGGATACGACATCGTCTCTCTGTCAGTTCTGAGACTTGAATTAATGTGTGCTGTCATTTAAACCTTTTTTAATCTCCCAGGTATAAGTTTCCATGAAATCCTGGTTATAAGTGTGTTATAATACATCAAGTCTTCTCTATTATTTTACCTTTCAGGTCCTTCTACCTGTAGATAATCCAGCAGGCAACATTACCGGAACTGTACGCAGGAAACCACAAGCCAAACTGTGAAACAGTACAGAAGAATACGAGAATCCACAAACATAGCTGTCTTAACAGACTTTAATAAACTGCAATAAAAACAAGTCAACAAAAAATGAACGCTATGTGTTCAAATTTCACAAGTGGAGTTATTGACAAATAATAATAATAATAATAATAATAATAATAAAAACAATTTTTTTTCTTCAAAGACCTGAATTGGATCTGAATGTAATGACTGCAACAAATACTAGTCACATTTAATAAATAAGAGGTTTAATAAATAAATTGAACAAGGTGATCATGTATACATATACATCATTACACAATGTTGTGCAGGGCTCGGTGTGATTAAACAAATTTAAAGTTGTGTTTTTTTTGTTTTTTTAATACATCGAAATATCTGGAACACTAATTTGAAGTTATGTAAAATTAGATATAAATGTATTTGGAAAGAGAAAAGAGATAAAATGGATTCCTTTCATTCCTTATATAATGTGGTATTATTGCGAATGAATATGGTGTTTTTAAACAAAAAGCACAGTAATTAATTATTAAAACAAGCAAAGAAAAAAAAGTCATACAAGAAATAATCTGGGCATCCAATCATGGAACATAGATTGTAATGATTAGTTATTAGGGGTGTGATCTCTGTACTGGAATGGTAACCAGGGATTATGGTTGAGTCAGTGATTTTGTTATTCAAGCAGTTTATTGCAAACATTTGACATTCAGTGAATCCGCTATTGCAGGATATTTAGGAACAAATACTGCTAAAAGACACCTTGTAAAACTGAACTTTAATTCTTAAGCACCGGCGTCAGAAACACCACCAGCCTGTCGTCAGAGATTACTTGTTCAAAAAGTAGTATTTTGTGATCCTCGTTTCAAAATTAACCAGAAAGTAATTACATAAGTCTAATAGACTTTTAATGCAAATAACCCAGTTAAACACAAAAGGAGCCTGGTTTTAATTAGATCCCAGGCTCTAGCTACCTGTTACACTGCCTCAAAGTCCTTATTTGAGCACATTTTAAATAAATCTTTGATAAAAACACATACAGCTGCAGCATGTTTAGTTTTCATGATCATTTGTGCTGTAACTTATTTATAACCATTAAAGACTTAAATAGCTTTAAGGAGAAGAGGAAGCAAGCACCAACAAAACAATTGATCCATCACTCCTTTAGTCACATTTTATATACAGACCAATAATGCGATAAGTTCATTCTCAATAAAACCTCTGAAATTCATGGTACACCTAGCAACACTTTCCACTATAGTGTTTATCTTCTTACTGCCAAAGACTTTCACGCAATATTCTACATTAAAATTTTTAAAAATTGCAAACCAAACTAAACATTTTGACATATTTACATGTTTGCAAAGGGTCATTAAAAAAAAAAAAAAAACAGTCATAACACAAGTTCAACAAATCCCCTCTCTCACACACACACACCAAAAAAGAGACAATGTTGTACCTGTACAACCAAATTTAGAATGAGAAAGAAATTCACATTAAAGTTTTTTGTGTATTTGCCTACAAAGATGCATAATATGCACATAAGGACATGGCCTTGTCTTCAGTCTGCAGTTACCCTGCTGTTCCATGGCGTGATTGTCGTCCAACGCTCGGCCCATCTGTTCGTCCAGAGTGCTATGAGGCATTGCTTTTTAAGTGTTGGGTCTGAAGCGGCTTCACGTGGTACTCGTAAATCTTCAATGCCGGCCCCAGTTTTATTGAGAGTCCAGTCAGAACATCGTTACGGGTCATTAACAATAGAGATTTGCCATCAATTTCCTGCAGGATGAAAAGTCATATGAAACAGAAGTACTAAAGAGACATGAGCTTGATTTCATCTCCCTTTCCACAATCACATTCTCAGATCACGATCACAAACGTTTTTGTAATTTCACCAATTCATGTAGTTTTCCGTAAAAAAAAAAAAAAAAAAAGGAAAAAAAAAGAAAAAGAAAAAAAAAAAAAAGAAAAAGCAAAATCAAGCAATTTTGTTCCCAACCCTAGAAATAATCCTGGAGGGCCTGCGTAGTATAGTAGATACAGATTGATTAAAATCTTCAAAGAAAAATTCTGATAATTTTGACATCTTTTGATGTTAACGTAGCATTTTTGGAACAAGCTTTAAGGGATAACGTTTATAACCGTCAGAAATAAAATCATCTTAAAGCTTTAAACGTGTGAATATCTTCAGGGCAGTAGCATGAACATGAAAAGCTAGAATTTATTTGTCTTTATGTCAAGAAAGAGACGGGGGGAAGAAAAGGTGGCTAAAGGCACAACAGGAAGGAACTTGTTTCACAGATGCTCTGCAACATTAAATCTAACTATGAACATGAAATGTATGAGGAGCCATTCATTAATAAATGAAAATAAAATGTTAGCACAGGCAAACTAAGAGGAATAAAATGTTCCCATGACCGGGTCCTGTTTAATTCCTTAACCAAAGTGTTTTGAAAACAGTAGGGAATCTATCTATACTTCAGCTACTCATGCAAATGCATTCTTGAAGTGTATGACACTTAGATGTGGTTAAATATATTGACTTTCTAATTTCTACCTCAATGAGTGTGTGTGTGTGCCCTGCGATAGGTTGGCACTCCGTCCAGGGTGTATCCTGCCTTGATGCCCGATGACGCCTGAGATAGGCACAGGCTCCCCGTGACCCGAGGTAGTTCGGATAAGTGGTAGAAGATGAATGAATGAATGAATGAATGAATGAATTTCTATCTCTCCTGAAGAACCGAACTCTGTTGTAGGGTTTAAAAACTATACAAATTAAAGAATGCGTTACTGTACCTGATGGAAGAAAAAGTGTATTTTCATGGGCCAAAAAAAATTATTTAAAAAATATTGCACTCTCTATTGTGAAAAATACATGTATGTATACCTAAATAATTGTGTAAGTAGAAAAAAACAAAACGCAAAAAACACATTTAGAAACAGTTGAGTTCCCCCTCCCCTTCCTCAGAGTGGTTTGACCCACTGCCTGCTTTCCCAGTTCATCTCACCTACTCTGCACACACGAGTCAGGTGTGTGGCTGCGCCTCAATTAATGTTGAACTCCATTAAGTAGGGTATTTTATACACTTTAAATAAAGCGATTCTCTTTAATGTAGTTGATGCAGACTCATTCATAAATTAGTTGCGGCAAAAATGCTGATTACCGATGTAATTTTCCATGAATCTGCTATATTAGCGATTAAAATATTATTTACCTAGTTAACGTTAGCTTGTTTAAAATAGCTTGTTGCATAGTGCACTGCAATTAACACGCCAAAGCCGTTTCCCGTGCATTGTTTTATTTGGGATGACTTGGCATAATGTTAACTTAACATTAACGGCCACAATTAACATATTGTTTAGCTGTGCATTTACTAAATGAGCACTGTGCTACGTCCGAACTGACCCCACTGTATTTTTTTGTATAATCAATTTCTATTCTGTTCTTAAGTGTCTTAATTTAAATACAATTTTAAACCTTTTATTAATTCCCTGTTTTTATTGTTGTGATTATTTTTTATGATAGTTTTTTACTTTCTTTTGAATTACCATTGACTGTATTATTGACTGTATTATTTATGCCCCCTTCTAAAATTTTATATTTATTGTCCCCCCCACTGTTAAATGAAATTTATGCCCATGCTTCTGAGGTAATTTACACCTTATATAGTAGATGTCAGGATGTATAAAAACTAAAGTGTCTAAAAACAAAACCTGCATAACCATTTACTCTACCTGGTCTTGGAAAGCATTGGCTTGCTCTTCAAATCCAGTAGCTTTAAAATAATTGACAACATCGGCTACAGCCCAGTGGGCAGGATCGGGAAGCTGCCCATTCTCCACCGTACTGAGAGAAAAAGAGAGAAAGAAATAATTTGATAAAAATCCATTCAATCCCTGTGTACATAATAATATTACAACTAGATTGCCATGTACATGTTTGTTCACTCAACCCTAATGAGACTAAACCATTAATAACTTTATGAATCAATTTATCCATTACTGGCAGAAGCAAATATAATAATCTACAGTATATTATAACTGAACTGGAATACAAAATTCATCCATAAATCTGTGATTGTATGTCAAACTGATCTTGCTTTTAGTAAGAGCACATTCTCTGAAGCAGTTTCAAAAATTCATTTCCAATAAGAAAGTAGACTTATTTGAGAGTAGAGGAATCAAAGCTCTGTAGTGCAGAGGCACAGCATTACTAAACAGTTTCTCTTGGGACTTATCAAGGGACCAAATAGTGCGGTTTGGAGCTGAAAATTCTACTTTTCTAGTAGCAGTTTTTTAATTTACTAGTACTGATAAAAAATATATATATTCATATCCATTAATATCTACATCCATGTGACATGAGGCAAGTGTATGTTGTTACACTAATGAACAATCTAGCAACATGGCTATACTAACTCCATTAACGGTTGCAGTCAAAGCAAAGTGTGCTGCAAACTGTGTTCTTTTAGAATATAAAGAGGAGGAAATATAGCATCTTCCTACAATACAAATAAGATGATCACAGATCTATTAATAAATCTAAAACTCAAACAAACACAAGGTCGTTGCTAGCAGCACACAGCAGCAGCAAATGCTGGCTAAGCAAGAAAAGCCTCTCGTCCAATATATTGTTCATGACATTCGGTCACTAACAAAATACAACATAATGACTACAATGAAACGTACTTTACTTACTGTACTGACTCTCTTTTTTTTGTTTGTTTGTTTTTACATTAGTTTACTGCCATATCAGCCTCTCTAGCGATTTCATAGCAAATGCAGATGTTAATCAAACATTTAATTAAATTCAAAAATATTCTGTATTTGAAATATTAAAAGTTGTAATATTGTGAAAGTTTTCCTGCCTCCAGCACCTCAATAAAATGTTCTGCAATATTCTTAATTGATTTGTAAAAAGTACTCGGTTCAGTATCAGTATTGTGTTTGATTAGAACCGAAAGAACATAAACCTGTTCTCATTTTGGGGGGAAAAAAGGCATAGATGTACGCCAGCTTCTGAAAGGTCTGGCTATAAGGTATCTGAACAATTGCAGTTGTTATTCAGGAAGTAGTGAAAACATTTAAAAGGTGATATACATAAGATTGTGTCTCAAATATTTCGGTTAGTTCAAAATTTTATGATTCTCCACACATGATCTTGATGCATCTCTACTGTGGCCTGTAGAGAAGTGTGTCTTTAAAATGACTGACAAGAAGTGCTTCAAAACACAAAGAAGCTCAAGCATAAAAGTTTTAATTTCTCAGCAACGTAACACACTTGCTCTAAGGTCAGGTATAACACATTGTTTTTGTGTTATTGTCGTACATCTAGGATATTTGTACAACTAAAGTACTACTGCACATATAATTATTTCTTTGTTTATTTCATTTGTTCATCACACTGCTCAGGTTCACAATTATAGGATGTAAAAGAGAAAATTGTGAAATGGCAAAAATAATTGTAAAATATGAAAGAAAAATAAACGTGTCACCTGCTACAACGGTGTCTTTTCTTTACTTAAAGGTGCCCTTCCACACAAAAACGTTTTTACTTGGATTTTTTGATATGTGTTAGATGCATATGTGTTTGTGTTGTGTCGTGAATTTGAAAACGATCTGCTACCTCCCCAGTCAGTTCTAGCCACTTAAAAGAAATAAGGGGAGAAATCAGGTCAGTTGGAAAAGCTGGTCACTCTGATGTCAGAGTGACTGAGCTCATTACTATTCATGAGCTCTCCCACTTGAGACCACGCCCCCAGAATTCGTGTAGCTCAGTGAGTTTCCTATACAGCAAGGATGGCTGAACGTCAACGGGCTTGTGAAGAAGCCATTCTGCCGCAATTCAAGGTGATTGTAAACAAATTTCCTCTAGCCTAGGCTACTTATTGCGCTGGGTGAATGAATAGTCATGCTCTCATATCCTAGCGGTTAGCTAATCGGAGCCAAGCAGCATAGCTCATTTGAATATTCATGAGAACTGGCGCAAATCGAGCTGAGTCTTCCTGCAGGCTTTCTATACCACACTAGAATGGCTTGAAACAAGTTAACCAAGGCATTATTTCCACAAAAAAATGTTACAGAGTCCATGGTAAACTTCAGACATTACCACAAAAGTAATGAAATACGTGTGGCAGGGCACCTTTAATTTTCAATCTGCATGTCATGATACAAGAGTTCAAATATCAAATGAGATGCAGGAGAAATGAAACACAAATGCAAACACAAACTCAGTAGGTGATTTTCATGAGGCTATATAGCTGGAGTAAAAGAGGACACACATTGAAGTACGTACCTTTTGGTTTCCATTGAACCATTTGCCTTGGTTTCCATGACAGCTAGAAAAACACAAACAGCTCATTAAGAAGCTGCCAAGACTCCAACTGAACAGTGTGCCTCTGTCCCAGGCTATGTGTTGTGCTCTTCACTCACCAGCTAATGACTCAAATTGAGCCTGAATTAATGCTTTTTTGAAATCTGAAGCAAAAGACCAATTTGCTAACAAATACCAAACCACACTTTTGTTTGAACTGGAATTTTTATTTTCCTGAAGTGATATTAGAAAACTAAAGATGTGGCCGAACTTTAAAAACTGTCATAAAAAAAGAAGTAGCTTAGCAACTAACTTAAACATCGCTTTCATAATGCAGTTCTCATGAAGTCAAACTGTCATGGCAAACATCTCCCAGGAAACAAAATAAACTCATATGCCTCTGGCTTTTGCAATCTACGGAAGATCTTGAGTCGATTAAACACATAACCACAGTTCTACATGTCGACAGCACGCAGTTGCTTAGCAACAGGTTTGTTCAGCAATTTTGAATTCAGGTAAAAATGCAAAGATGCAGTCTGCACCACATTATGCAGGCCAGTTAAAGATAAGCACTGACCAGCACATTTCATTTCATCAGCGAAGATACACTATTAATAACAGGAACTTGAATATTAATTTCAATGTATTTTTTTGGGGATATCGCTTCTAACAACAGTCTCAAATCTACAGAAACCAGAGGAAGATTTATATTCTGACTGAGAAAACCAGAGGCAGTAAAAAGCTCAGAGATCAGTACTTTTCACAGCTGTACATAGAATATAAAAAATACAATTATAAAATTCTATAAATTATTATACTAAATAAATTATAGAACTTCACTATTAACAGTGAAATACAAATTTTATTATTACAGCATCTTGAATTGGTTTATTCCACTTACGCTCCAGCAATTTGACAAAGATTATATATATTTTTTAAGTATTACTGAAAAGCATGACAAAAACATGACTAACACATGTAGACACATTCAGTAACATAGAACATCCAAGAGAAAATTTTATCCTGTAAGCGCTTGCATTTTAGCAACAATAAACAGTCCATCAATACAAGCCGCTTTCGATCTTAAGAAAAAAAGCTAAGCCCTCCATCCTTGGCGTTTCCTCCTTCCAAAAAGGATAAATAAATCTTCCAAGAGAGAACCGCACAGTAAAAAACCTCACAGTTTTTTGTTAACTAAGTACATAAAAAATGTATTTGAGATTAGTATTAGAGCATGAAGATGTTCTAGTTCCAGTACACTAGCGTATCCAATACAGTATTCACTCTGTGCCACGGATCACGTGCACTCACTGATATTACTATAATATTTGCATAAAGCTCTCTCAACTTGGTCATGTTGCTGGACACACCCACAGCTAGTCGCAAACGCTCGCTCACGCTACTGAAAGTAAGCAGCTTGAACTGAATGTGAATGATCTCTGGTTGCTTTTTTGCTAGTCACTTTGTGTGAATGTAGCGCAAGTGTGCTGAAACTGTTTTCAGTATGAGCATTGTATTCTTTATGACTACATACTACATTTATATTACATTGGCATGTTTAATAATTACGATGGTGTGTCCATTGAAGAGCATGTACAAGGTGACAAATCTTTTAAAAACAAACTTATTAAATAAATGTGCCTGTATTTACCTGGTTGTCAAAGTTGAACGCAATGTTTCATTTGATGTCCTAAGCTCAAACCTCATGGTACACTCAGGGCCATTGTTTTAACCGCCTTCACAGCTGCCGAGTGTCTTCAGAACGGGGCGCTGTGATGACAACCTTCAAAACAGTCAGTAAAGGTGATCAGTGGTCTGTGTAAAACTTTCTCTTACCTGAAAGAGAGTAAACCTACTGGACGTGAGCTTAGAATAAGACGTATTAGAAGAAAACCTACGTTAAGTGAGCCGAACACGGTTTCCAGGGTTGACAACGGCCTGAAATGCTGACAACGTCGCTGTATTGTGGTGTGACTGAAAACAGAAAAGCGTTCGCCCCATCGTCCGAGTTTAAATCTCAATGATGTCACAGACATCCGGGGCCGGAAATCCAGAAGAGCAAAACTGGCCATGTTCTTAAGAAGGGAGGGGAGGTATACACTCTCCCTTATCAATCACAGGAACACCTGCCAATCATCACCTCATTCAGCTCGTTCATGCAGGAGCAGGTTAGAGGAGGATAGAGCGTTATGCCTCCTCCCTGACACTACATTATTATTAGTTCAAAAAGAAGTGTTTTCCTGGAAGCACATGCCTCGGATGAGGAGCCATGTGTTAGCACTGATTGGTAGCTGTTCAGAGAAACATCCCAGCAGCAGAGCAACATCATGTACCAAAACAATCCCCAGAGTTCTAACATCACTCTTTTAAACTCACCAGAATGTATCTCTAATTTTCTCTTTTCTAACACATTTTGCCCAGTAACGTGGCTCATGTTGTCCATTCTTGGTCTATGCTAGTGAACAGACATAATCCAAAATATCAGCAATACTGAATAAGTTTTGAACTCTAAACTGTACAAACATCAGCAGACACGATCCTAATCACAGCATGGATGAGGGTGTAAAGATGGGCAGATTGATAGAAAAGAATTCATTCAAAAGAAAGACATCAAACCATCTTTGATTAACAAAATAAAAAATAGGATGTATGAGAGAGAGAGAGACAGAGAGAGAGACAGAGAAAGAGAGAGGAGGAGGAGGAGAGAGAGACAGAGAGAGAGAGAGAGAGAGAGAGAGAGATGGATGTGACAAAGACAATGAAGCACAAATCACAAATAAACAAATATCAAAACAAAAACAAAGATTTAAAGTAATGCCACAAATTGAATACGCTTTAAACTTAAACAGTTTAGCAGTACAGAATTTACACAAAGTTGTCTGAACTTTCTTCAGGATTTTCTCACTAATGATTCTTGTGATCCATATTTGCACAAGCAGGAAAAACAGCTCTCGTATTTTCACTCATTTACTTCTTTACACCATGACTTTATTATCGGTTTACTGAAAATGTTCACAATATCCGGTGACTTCAGGAACTTTTTTTCTCAGTCATTTAATAACCAGAGAACCGTCATGAATAAAACATTTGCTCAAATAACGATGTCATTTAAACTCATATTTGCAAATTCTAAATGAAAAGACATACAGGATGTCTCGATATAGTTAACGTAGATGTTTAACATAAAGACATTTGTCCTTAATAAGATGAATCGAATCTCTAATTGACTCACTAATACGATACCGAGTTGTTGTTAGCTTAGCAAAAGTCAAAATGTAAATATATCACTTCGGAGTTTCGCAAGAAAACCCACGTGTGAAACAAAACAACTTTTTTTCATGTTAAACACTCTACAAACACATACAGAGAGAAATTAAATTAAAAGATTAAAAAAACAAAAACATAGTAAACATGTCCACTAGCCAGCTAATAACGTTAGCACGTTAGCATCAGTCGCTTTATTACAGGCTGATTCGCTACAATAGTAAAAACACCCAACGTTAATTAAACTGGAGCTCACGTTACTGCAGGACTATAATTCTGTCTGTATTTAAACTCACACAGATTCTCTCACACACACACTCATCAAACGGGAAACACGAAAGAACAATAAACACACCTTTTTTTGTTGAACACACTATCACGAACAGATCAATAGGATTGTGATGTTGCCTCTTGCAGCTCTGCTAAATTTGACACAAACCCATTTTAACTTCCGGCAAAATCCTTCGACGCAAACGAGCCGTCCAGCCAATCAGACGCGTACGGCTGGTGCTACCGCAATGCATTGTGAGTCATGTAGTTCTCTACACAAATGTATTTATTAAACATGACTCTTAATACAACTCCGTCCAGGGTGTATCCTGCCTTGATGCCCTATGACGCCTGAGATAGGCACAGGATCCCCGTGACCCGAGGTAGTTCGGATAAGCGGTAGAAGATGAATGAATGAATGAATGAATGACTCTTAATACAAAGATGGAAACATCTGTACAAGTCCTAAAAAAGTGTCTGATTCAGGACTAAGACACTTCCTATGCATATTAATAAGCTTCCTGTTCCCCACATCAAGTCAAGAAGCTTTTATTATCATTTCAACAATATATAGCTGTTGCAGTACACAGTGAAATGAGACAACGTTTATCCAGGATCATAGTGCTACATAAAACATAAACAAAGCTATAAGGACTTAGTAAGTAGTCCTAGATACATAAAGTGCATCTGTGCAACATGGTGCAAACAGTGCAGGACAAGACACAACAAGACAGACAAGACAGTGCAAGACAACACATAACATGACAGTGCAGGACAAAACACAACAAGACAGTGCAAGACAAGACAAAACAAGACAGTGCAGGACAAGAAACAACAAGACAGTGCAGGACAAGAAACAACAAGACAGTGCAGGACAAGAAACAACAAGACAGTGCAGGACAAGAAACAACAAGACAGTGCAGGACAAGAAACAACAAGACAGTGCAGGACAAGAAACAAGACAGTGCAGGACAAGACACAACAAGACAGTGCAGGACAAGACACAAGAAGACAGACAAGACAGTGCAGGACAAAAGACAGTGCAGACAAAAAATTACAAGACATTACACAAAAGACAATACACAGAAACAGCGCCAGTGTAAATACTGTAGGCTCAAACAATATTACGTGTGCAGAAATACTAGAATGAACACAGTGTTATAGCAGCAGGTCCCTGAGGTATTGTAAAGTGTTGTGCAAAACAGCAAACGACTGAAATGTGAGACAGTATGTGCAAAGAGCAAAAAAAGTGTGCAAAAACACCATGTAAACAGGTTGATGGATGTATATAGGAAGAGTGTGTAATTGGTGTAGGTCTGTGCAGTCCGTACAGTTGATGTGTGTGTGTTGTGCTCAGTACAGTTCAGTTCAGTTATTAAGGAGTCTGATGGCTTGTGGAAAGAAACTGTTACACAGTCTGGTCGTGAGCGCCCGAATGCTTCAGCCTGTCCATCCTCTCTTCTCCTTTCTCTTGAATATATTAAGATAATAAAAAAATCAAGCTTGAATTTAATGTTACCAGATAAAGTCAAAGTGAAAAGTCCACTGTCATGAAGCGTTTCCCATGGCAGAAGTCTTACTGCCACTGGAGACTCCTTCCAAAAATCTGTATACATGTCTCTATACAGAAACCGTCAGCAGCTTTGGTAATGCTTATTTTAATCCAGTTAATATTTGACTTTACATGAAATGTACATATATGATTGTGTACCTGTGATTTGAATTACAGCCGGAAGACAATACATTTAGCAGACTGTGGTTAAATATATATTATATTAAATAACAATTATAATTATTATATTAGCAATTTCAGAAATGAAAGTAGAAAAGGCATGTGACTCAGTTTTCACTCCTCTTGCTGCTCCAACCCTTCAAGAAATTTCAAGGCAGCTTCAAATTGTGCATACTATGCAGTGGATTAGACAACTGAACAGAAAAACATGAATCAACATCCACATATAGTGGTAGCGTGGCACAATAAGTAATATGCTGCCTCACAGTTCCAGTGTGTCCAGTTTGATCCTGAGTGTGCAGATTTCTCCGTTGTCTCTGTGCCTGCATGGGTTACAGCCGCATTCTCAGGTATCGTACTAAATCCCAAAAACATGGCACCTCTAGGTGTGTATAAGTGTGTCAATGTGTGTGTTTGTGTGTGTCTGCATGGTGCCCTGCAACAGACTGGTGTCCCATCCAGGGCGTGTTCCCACTTTCTCCTGAGATCCAGCATGACCCTGAGCAGGACAAAGCTCATTCTGAAAGTGAGTTAGTGAACAATTCTGCAGTGCATACAGGACCAACGGTTTTAAAAAGTAAAAACACTGAAATACAAAGCAGTTTCCTTTATTTGTTACAGTGACATATCATTTAATACATAAAATATGCTACAGCGAAAAAGTGGACACATCCCTTAAAAATACATGTAGGCTAATAATGCAGGGGGAACAGGGCGCGCTTTCTAAATGACATTGTGCAAATTATCATACAAACTAAATACATAGACATTGCATACTAGAGCCCACACTGACGAGTGAAATACTAATTCATTTTTTAAGATATTCTTTTTGGGAATGCTGAACATTCAAATCAAGTAAAACACTGGCTTCCACTAAAAACTGAAAAATTTTGAATGTTTTTTTTAATTTCTTTTATTTATTTTTTGTAGAAATGTCATTCAGAAGGGTTCAACGAATAGAACATTATATGTATTATAAGTATTAGAAGTCATCTTTAACATTTTGATAAATAAACTTCATAAAGAGAAACAGACATATGAAATGATAAACAGAGTTCAGTCAGCAAAAGAATGTGTTTTTCTGTGCTGAATGTAAATGCCACGACCATAATAAGATGCTAGCGATTGAGTGAACGAAATAAAAAGCTGTGGAATGTAAGCTGACTAGAAAAACATGAGGCGAAATACAGTAAACATTTGAGGATATTCTGGAAGAGTAACAGTGTGAACTGAGGAAGTGGAGTCACAGATTAAAAGCCTGTCTTTTCCATGCAGCTGTTAGGCCTTTCACAGTTAATATGATGGCTTAATCATGAGATTATTCAAGCTGATTGAAAGAAATGTGTTCTGTGATGACCTACTGTCTCACCTAGGGTTTATTCCTGCTTCGGATCCACTGACCGGAATAAACCTATACTGAAGTTTATGAGGCATAAAATTGGGCACTTATTATCGCCATATATACAGTACTGCACAGTGGAATACTTTTCTTCACATATCCCAACTTTGGAGTTTGGGGTCAGAGCGCAGGGGCAGCTACGATACAGCGCCTCTGGAGCAGGGAGGGTTAAGGGCCTTGCTCAATTGCCCAACAGTGGCATCTTGGCAGTGCTGGGGTTTGACCCCTTGACCTTGTGATCAACAACCCAGAGCCTTTACCACCTGAGCCACCACTGCCCCCATAAAATAAATGATTGTTACAAAAAACACTCAGGCATGCGATCGAGTAACGGCGACTTCCTGTTACAGCAAAGTTGTTCATTTTCCTCTACTAGAAAGTTTTCTTCCTCTTGCACTATAATGATTTGTCAGCATTTAATTATTAATGAGTGACACATTGTACTTTTACGTGAACATGTAACATTCTGGACTATACAGTCGTTCCATCACCAGCTCCTCTCTCTCTCTCTCTCTCTCTCTCTCTCTCTCTCAGCAGCTTGTCATGATACTGTACTTCATCCTGTACCTCTGTCTTGGAGGAAAACCTCTGACCGTTACAAAGCTCTGACACCTGAGACTCATATGAGAAACATATCCCTACAGAAACTTTCACCATATCAATTATATCTCTATGTTAAATAATTTGAACTTCACATTTTATTTCTCTGCTTATCAACAGAACACATACTGATCGTGTGCTGCGTCCTTCAAGTTCCAAGTTTCTGTGAATAAGTAGCTACAACAGATAGAGAAATAAATTAGAACGAGTGCATTATAATAAACATGACTTGAATTACAATCGACAGTCAGAGCTGCTGTTCTAGAAAAAAAAAATCTACACCTTTTGAAAAATCAGATTCAAGAATGTAACAGTTCTGTGATACAAAATAACTTCAGTTCCTTCACATAGAGATTTACTGCGCGTCGGAAGTTTATCGGCTTGTTATTTATCTACTCGAATCGCTGCACAATTATCACTATTTTCAATCAAAGACTTTAAGCAGGCTTAAATATTTGACTCGATTTTGTGGTGTAATAATTAGTATAAATAGACTAACTCTTGGTAAAATGTGCAGAGATTAAAAGTTAGCATAAAACAGTACATTATTTGTTATTTCTAGTTTTTGCTTTTGTACCTTCTTACAAATTTCAGTAAAAGATTTTTACATATTTCATGATTTGGAATTTGTGTCCCAGTGTTTTTTTTTTTTTTATGGTTTTGAAAAAGTTTTTCACTGTTGATAAATGCACAGTCTAGTGCAAAACTTTGTATACCCTCATGAGAAACCAAAGGAAATGATGTAATTTAGTAACAAAAAGAAGGTTAATCATTCATGGTAAGAGTTTTCTTTTCTGATATAAATGTTTTATATAGAACAGATGTTACCCACTGAATCCTTTTAGATTGTGGCAAAATGTCCTTTTACATTTTAGACTGTTGTCTTACTGATGGATAGACGCACATTTAATCTGTGGAATTTATTTGTAGATAGTTAGATTTCATCCTAAAAGCATGAGGGATGCAAAAATACACTACTCTTAATTATACTACTGTTTTGCTTTTATGTTATGAGTAAGATAAAAGAAAGTAGTAAACTGTAAGTGTTTGGATGCTAATTGTCATGCAGAATTTTATAATCGGGACAGGCCTAGCTGGCTCATGTACCGGTCTTACAAAGGTAATGAGCATCTTAGCTAGGTCATCGGGAAATTAACACACAGAAGGGATGCATTATTTTAATATGTATTTTTCTACAGTCTGCTCTGGATGTAATTGGGAATTTGTGTTTAATAATAATAATCATCATCATCATCTTTAAGAATACTCTTTCAGTAGGCTTTTTGACCACACACACATACACACCACCCACACACAGTGATACACAAGCACACACACATTCACGCTACGTAGGCGGGAAGTGAATATGTCACGAACAGCATAAAGCTTCAGAACTAAATTAGCATGTAACTGATGTAATATGTTGCTGGCAAGAACAAGCAGCACCAATCCTTAAAAAAGTGCAATATCACAGACTAATAGTAATAATTTCCTCAAACACAAGTAAAAGTGGCCTCTTTTCGTTCATTACAGTTAAAAAAATAATTACAAGAAAAAAAACATTTTTTTAAAATGATGCTAGAAACCTAACCAAAAAAAAAAAAAAAGAGAGAGAGCGAGAGAAACAAATAAACTAAGAGTGTGTCTGGTGCTTTGTGTTGCAGCCCAAAAGAAACTGCATTTCGTGCCGAACTTCATCTATAGCTTGGTGCAAACTGCACGCAGAGATCATGGCACTCATTAATCTCTCGCAACCTCATGGAATGAAAAAACGTGAAACAGTCTAAACACACATGATGGTCGGAGCTTCACTCTCACCTTTGAAGGAGTGCAAAGTAAAGGAGGAAAAAAAAATTCCAACATGTAAGAGCCCTTTGAGAACTCTTGTCCTTCTAAAACTCCAAAAACTCCTTGGCACACTTCTCTGTGTCTGAAATCCGGATCTCCTCCTCTTCATAGTCATCGAAGTTGCTCGTGTCACCTGGCCCTCTGCACTTTGGTATAATGGGAGCCTCAACCTGAAAAGAGAACGTTCACAAAGTGGGTCCAAAACTCCTCTCTCGTTGTACATTGTACATGACAAATGTTCCAACGATGTGATGTCTGCTTTCTTTGCCTGGAAACCTAGTTAACAGGTCAAGTCAAGTCAAGACTCAAGTCAAGAAGCTTTTATTGTCATTTCGACCATATATAGCTGTTGCAGTACACAGTGAAATGAGACAATGTTTCTCCAGGATCATGGTGCTACATAAAACATAGACAGAGCTATAAGGACTTAGTAAGTTAGTCCTAGATAAATAAAGTGCATCTGTGCAACCTGGTGCAAACAGTGCAAGACAAGACAAAAAGACAGTGCAGGACAAAAGACAGTGCAAACAAACAATACAAGACCTTACACAAAAGACAATAAACAAAAGACACCACACAAAAGAAGCGCTGACCAGTGTAAATACTGTATGTTCTATATTGCTTGTGCAGAAGTACTAGAATGAACACATTAGTATTATAGCAGCAGTTTATATGAAGTATTGCAATGTATTGTGCAAAACAGCAGACGACTAAAATGTGAGGTCTAAGAAGTGGTAACTAATGGAATAGCATATGGCAAGGAATTGAGTATATTATCTGGGCAGGGTACTGTCCTTACTCTCTCCTGATGAGGTTATTAAGTTCACATCATGATGTATCAAATCATGTAAATCTGGCTTTCGTCTTTATTATTTTCTCCCATGGTTAACGATGGAGTGACGTATTGTGCTAGAAGGAGAGCTAGGCCCGGCTCTTTCTTTTACTTGGCTTTGTCAATGTTTCCACATAAACTATATAGCTAGAAGTATGTGGAAACCTGACAATCAGAGCCACAAATGATCTCATTCTTAAACCATAGGTATTCCCATTTGCACCTCCACTCTCCTGTGAAGGCTTACCACTTGACTTTAGAGCGAGGCTATGGGGATCTGTGCTCATTCAGCCACAAGAGCGTTAGTGAGGTCAGGCAAAGGTTCCATCTGTTCAGTGAGGTTGAGGTCAGGACAACTCAAAATCATCCACATCAAACTTAGCAACCCATGTCTCCATGTTGCTTGGTTTATGCCATTTGAATTGTTTTTGAGATATGATAATGTTTTATTCTTAGCTGGAATGCTAACTTTACTACTCGTTTAAGACTGTAATATTATGTAAAGTTTGTAGAAATCTGAGTAAATGAAGTGGATGGAAGTAATTTAATTTCATACAAACATCATATCGTTTCTTTAGGAAAGAACGGCAAGGTTGAGGTTAGGGGATAGTGGCAAAGATGTTTATGGGATTAATGAACTCCAACCACATCACTCTTATGCTTTCTAATTGTGAATGAATTTCTCAGGAGATCAGGTTGACCCTATTCAGCAGCCAACTAATGAAATCATGCTAATTTTTGGAGGTGTGGAACCAGTTTTTTTTTTTTTTTTACGTGTTTACGTGGGCTTGGTGGCTAGATCATTTGCCTCACACCTCCAGGGTTCCCTCCTCTGCCATGTGTGTTTGGAGTTTGTATGTTCTCCCTGTGCCTCGGGGGTTTCCTCCAGGTATTCCGTTTCCTCCCCCAGTCCAGAGATATGCTTTGTAAGCTGATTGACATCTCTAAATTACCTGCAGTGTATGAAAGGGTGTGTGAGTGTGTGAGGGATTGTGCCCTGCGATAGACTGGCACCCTATCCAGGGTGTGTCTGCCTTGGGATAGGCTCCAGGTCCCCCATGACCCAAAGGATAAGTGTTGTAAAAATAAGTGTTGGATACACGATATGGCCCCCAATATCTCAACTACAAAAGTCTCCACTGTGTATTCTCCTCGCATAAATTTGTGCAGAAATATTTAACAATTATTTCACACTAGAAGTGACTTCGACACAAAAAACCTTTTTAAATAATTAAAATGAATAAACAAGCAGGAATACCTTTCTTTCATAAATAGCGATCCAGTCTGTCGTAGCAAACCACTTGTGGTTTTTAATGTCGTTGACGCCGTTTTTTAGATTGCCAAAGCGTTTGGTGAGATCAACCTGAAGAAGATTTCTCAACAATTCCTTCAGTTCGGAACTGAAGTGAGAAGGGAATCGTACCTGGAAACAAAATATGCAAATGTTTACTAATGTGATTTCGACTGGAATAAAAACGTTTGTGTTTTTTGATTCTAAAGCTATGCTAAAATGGTCCAACACAGAAAAAAGAAAAACAAACTGCAAAGAAATGTCATTAGGAAAGCTTTGGAGATTAAAAAAAGTAAAAAAGTTTCTTCTAGATAACTATGGCATACAACTGTTTACCTTTCCAGATACAATTTTCTCGTATATCTGGATCGGCTGGTCAGCGAAAAAAGGTGGGTAACCTGCAGCCATCTCATAGATCAGAACACCAAGAGCCCACCAATCCACAGCTTTATTGTAGCCCTAAAAACACACAAAGTACAGAACAACATCATTATGTAATGTTGAAATAAATTAGCTATGTATGTGAAAGCACTGCACAGGATATACAATGTAGTCTTAACCTTGCTAAGGATGATCTCTGGAGCCAGGTATTCTGGTGTGCCACATAATGTCCAAGTTCTGCCTTTTACTTTTTTAGCAAAGCCAAAATCTGTGACCTGACAGACACATGTTAGAGCTTGTAAAAAAAAAAAGAGTTGTAAAATGTAAGAAAACTAATTTAGGGTTACTAGATGTATGGTGGGTGTAACTGGTTTACCTGAATGTATCCGTGCTGATCAATGAGAAGATTCTCAGGCTTCAGGTCTCTATAGATAAGGTCTAGCGAGTGGAGGTACTCGAACGTGAGCACAATCTGTGCTGCATAGAACCTGGCATGGTGCTCACTTTGGGCACAATGCAAAATATTAAATTAGTCCAAACTAATTAAGAAATATTGCTAAAGATAAGGAGGGAAAACACGTTCTTTCAGTCGTACTATTCACCTGAATCTTCCAATTCGTCGTAGGTGAGAGAACATCTCTCCACCAGGGACATACTCCATAACCATATACAAGTTTGAGTTGTCCTGAAATGCCAAAACGTAACTGTTAAAGTAAGTGCTACGAAAATGATGAAATTATTACACACACACAGAGGCATTAATTGAGAAATCGTCCAACTGTCCATTTACCTTGAACGAGTATTCCAATCTGACGAGGAACGGAAAAGAGACAGCCTGCAATATTCTCTTCTCGTTTAACGTGTGTTCTATTTGTTTCAGCTTCACCACCTAAAAAACACAAGCAAAAAAATAGATGAACTGACTGTGTGAACATTATACCATTATATTACCTACTTAACATTTTTAGTGAGTAGGAAAGCATTCGTTCTAAATGAAAAGATCTTTTGGTTCGTCTAAATGTGTATAATTTTGATCAACATCAGGAAACCCTTATTATTACTATTAATTCGACACATGAATTATTTTCACACTACATTTACATTCAGATGCCGTTATCCAGAGCGACATACATTTCTCTCATTTAGTCTCATCTAGTGAGCAGTGGAGGGTTAAGCACTGGCTTTCTGTTCAGTAATTCTACATCTTAACCACTAAGCTACCACTGCCTCCGTATTGACTCCGGTTTACACAGCCTTATCCTTATTGTAGCAGTACTGCTAATATCCATGCTTATTTGGTCTGTGGCTATATATAAAATTACAAACACTAGTCTCAAGACTCAATTTTGTTACTTTTGACTTGTACACTGATATTTCAAATAGTAAAAAATCTTTCAAATGATAATTGTGATACATGAAAATTTCATTTGGTAGCGTGTTTAGAATGTTATATTAAGGTTCTCTTGACTGACATTATTTGATACACAACATGCTTCAGATTTATTAAGCCATGAATAACACAAACATAATAAATAAAATAAATAATACTTGGTCTAATTATACTAATCTTTCTCCACACTTTAACTCTGGTTCATTGTAAACTCCGGATACACAGAACCCTGGGATATCTTGATTTCCTTGTTCACACTACACATTCGTTATCCGGGGTCAACAATTACATTTTGGTTATTCGTAATCTGCGGTTTCACAACGTACGTTCCTAAACCCTGGATTAACGTTCATACTTTTACTGTCAATAACCATAACTGAATAACTACAGCTTTAAATAACGGCTTGTCTTGCACTTTCTAATCAGCAAAAAAAAAAAAAAAATGATTAAATTATAGAATTAAAGATAATTGATTAATACATTTGTTTATTTATTTTACATGTATGTATGCTTTATTAACAATTATCTCCATGATCAATAAGCCACAATTAAGTCACCAAAATGCAGCAAATAATGTTAATTAAGGGATCCTTAATATAAGGATCATATATAAAAAAAACAAAGCCAAGAGAATAACAGAACATTTATAAAAGTCAATTAATCAATTTATTAATGTGATTTGTGATTTAAGTAAATGTGTCACGCAAATCTCAATTTTTAAAAGAGAAGATTTTTAAAAAAGTGTAGGTGTCATCTTTAAGGTTTTACATTGAACACAAAAAAGTGTTTCCTCTGTCTAGTAAACTCTGATTATTTTTATCTCGCATTCTACTCACTTTTTGCTTATCCAGAATCTTCATAGCATAGTATTGCTCTGTTCCTTTATGTTTCACTAACATAACTCTTCCGAAAGAACCGGTGCCCAGAGTTTTCAGTCTCTCAAAGTCGTCCAGGCAGGTCGAGCTCTACAGAGATTAGAGAGAAGACTGCTTGTGTGAAAGCGTTGTACGTAGACATGTAAGTATCTCTTTGGAGAGTTGTATAGTAAATCCATTACCTGTGATGGACACTCCCATTTCCTCAAGAAATCCTCTCTGGCTTTGGCTAAAAATTCTTTCACTAACAAACAAAGAAAAATCGGATGTTAGGATTTTTTCCTGTTGTATATTTACTATGCATGCAACAATCTAAAGATTAAAGGCACATTCCACCAAAAACAAACCTTTAAAAAAAAAACTCTACAAAGTTAAGGCAACCTATGAGGAGGTGCAACGTTTTACAGATGTACATGCAAACTCAAAGCAGACAAACCACAAGAAACGTGCAGCTGTCCTAAACAGTAAATACATCTGCCCTTCATTTCAGAGACTGAGAGAGCATAAAATTTCCCTAAAATCACAACAGGATCGCTAACTTACTGAATATTTATCAGGGTAATGATAAATGAATAACTGACTAATAAAGTACGATGATAATGAGCTTAAAGTTGTTACAGAAATTGAAACACTATTGAAAGCTTTATAGCATTTGAAGAAATTCAGTTTTTTTTAAACTTCTGATTTATTCACATTGGAGGCAGTGTTAAGATTTTGGGATCAGGCTAGAAAATCTTTCAGTGAGGATTCTCAGTGTGGGATTAAGGATGATATAAATAAAACCGATCACTTCTACCTTGTGCACGATGTGCATCTATTTTATTAAATACTGATATTTTTTCATTTCATTAATTCAT
The DNA here is from genome assembly GCF_030014155.1 of Tachysurus vachellii. Taxonomy (NCBI): domain Eukaryota; kingdom Metazoa; phylum Chordata; class Actinopteri; order Siluriformes; family Bagridae; genus Tachysurus; species Tachysurus vachellii. The sequence continues at coordinate 29,119,931 of NC_083460.1, forward strand.
TTGAATGAAGTTGCATTAGACTGTAGTTAAAATCACATTCTCTGAAACACAGGGCAGGTTGGAAACCAAGAGCATACCAAACGCTTCTACAGTTCACCGAGGATTGCAGGAACATTCACCCATGCGGATGAAAAGAGAAAAGGGGATAAAAAGAGTGGAAAAAGTAATGTTTAGATAAATGTTAGAAATATTTAGATCTCTAGGTCAAATACTGTTAAATACAGTTTTTTAATCTACACAATATAACACACACTAAGATATGCCTGAAAGAGAAACATTTGTATAGAAATAATAACAAAATGCTGTTTAAAAAACAGATTTTAAAACAGCTTATAAGACAGGATTTTGTAGACTGGCCTGGCCAAGAAAGCCACAACAACTATTCCAGACGCAACAACTATTAAAATATTGGGGAAGGGGGAGAGGGAGGGGAAACGTTCAACACCATCAAACATCACAGAAACTTCCAACATGGCTACACTCAAAGTTATTTACATGGCATACACTCAAGCACGAAGGGAACACGGCAAGCTTTAAGGGTTCCCCCAAGTTCCACTCTGATGAAGCGTTAAATCTAAAAGCTTTTTTTTCCTACAACATGAGAAGGAAACAGAAGTCTTCCTGTCAGAGTGCAGATAGCACTGTGCTAACCACAAAAAACATGAGGGCTGGTCTGAAACGCCAACAACTGTGTACGCAGTCAGACTATACTCACAGTCCTGAATTTTATTAATCAGCACTTGATTTCATATGACAAGATAGGAGAAATATTTAAAGCAACTAAATGGTTAAAAAGGTTGAATAAAGGAACGTGCGACAAAGAAAAGCAGTGGCAAAAAAAAAAAATATAATAATTTATTCCACTATGCTAGTTTTCTATTTAAAAAACAGACATTTTATAGTGTTTATCTTTGGACACTGTGTATTATTATTATTTATTTATTTTTTTTTGTAAATGTAAAAAATGATGCATTTCCTGAAAAAATAAAAGATCAACTGACAGTTCTGATTTCAACTTTGATAGCAAACATTCAAAAGCTTGTAACAAGTTGCCAAAGGATGTTGAAGAGGCCGTGAAGAACAGCAAGTGAAAAGTAACTACAAAAGTAAATGAGCAGATAAACCAGTATTAAATACTCTTAAGTCTGTTTAAGCAAGGTAAGGAAGGTAGCTATTGGTTGCAATTGAAGTAAATTCATAAATATTTGAAAGTTGTTAAATAAGAAATAGACAGCACACATACTCCTGACATCACCTACAAACCATCATTTATACATCATGTACACATTTAAAAGAATAATGCAGTCTGTTGTCATCTTGCACAAAGAAGTGTACAATGAACTGGCCTCAGACGTACAAAAGATAAAAATTGTCTCAAATGTCAAAAGGTCGCAAAATAAAATGGCTTCACTTCTTTCACTTTCAGCTGTGTAGAGTCTAGACAACTGTATAGGAAGTCATTTTGTCCTGTTGCGAGGCAAATTTACCTTTACTCTCTTATCCATAGTGAAACATAGTGGATCGTTTTATTCATGGTAATTAAGCAGGTGACTGAGTAGCCCTTTAGCAACATCACATGATTTATCCAACCATTTTGTATTAAAAAAAAACACATGACCTGCACTGCCATAACTTGGAGAGTTATGTATTTAACTTTGTTCTTATTTGTGGTATTTTACTGTGCGCCAAGTGCATCCTCCCTGTTGTTCTGGTGTTGTGTGGGTAAATTTCCCCTTGGGTGTTAATACATTACTCTCGACTCTCCTCTCCTATTCCAGATCAGCTTGATTTCACTTACTTGTTTCGTCCCACATGACGGTGTGCTCAGAGACATGCGGTCCTTCACTGTCTTGCGATTTATCATTGTTTCCCTTGCGGTGCTTGTAAAAAAAAAAACGACTGGCTAAAGTGTCCAGCTTTTGCAGAGCCGAGTTGGTGCCCACAGACTGGCGAATGGTTAAATCCCTTGATTGGGCCATTGGCTGATGTTTTCTGTCCTATGACTGACTTATGTGTTCAGTGTGCATCGACTGTACGTTTCAGGGACCTGCATGAAAAAAATACACTTCCTGTTTGCGATACTTCCCTCACTTTGCTAAATAGCAACTTTGGTCTGCCTTACCACGAACACACAGCTAGTTCCACTTCCTGTTCACGTTAACCAGCTTCATATTTTTAAAGCATGTGTTGGACACTGGTTCTGCTTAGCCTTACTGAAACAATACCATATTATAATGGTGTTATAACACTTTGTGCATCCGAGACCTACAGAAAAGTTTATTGATATTCATGTAAATATCTATTCATAGGTATATATTTCTTTTTTTCTATAAAACTGCTTTGTGACAGCTTCTATTTGTGCTTCTAAGTGCTATAGAAAAATAACAATTCTTCTTCTTCTACTTTTAGCTTTTCCCGTTAGGGGTCACCACAGCAAAAAAATCTGTTCCCACCTAACTATCCTCTGCATGCTCTAGTCTCGCACCAATTAACTTCATGTTCTCTATTAACACATCCATATATCTCCTCTTTGGCCTTCTCTTGACCTCTTACCTGGCAGCTCCATCTCCAACATCCTTACTCCTGCCTTTCCTATTCTGTCTGTCTACAAACCCTTCTTCCTCCTCTCCTTCCACGACCAACAGTAGTCCAATTTCAGTCGTTGTTAACCCGGGCCTCGTCCAATCCGGTATGGAATTCCCACTGACGAGTCGCATGTTTAAATTTGGCACATTTTATCCCGGATGCCCTTCCTGACACAACCCTGTCTACGTATCCGGGCTTGGGACGAGCACAGAAATCACTAGCTTGCAACCCCATATGGCTAGATTATAAAAATAACAATAAAATAATTAATATTTCAAATCAAATTGATCTCTAGAATTATTGGCACCCTTTGGGGGAACCAACAAAAATATATATAAAATGAACACTGCATTCAATGAATGAAAATATCCCATCAAACATTTTCCCTTACCCAAAATTCACTCGATTATTATTATTATTTTTTTTTTTTGCATTTTCTCTCAAAAATAGCTGTGAATCTTATTGCCACCCCTTAAAATGCCATTGCCAATAAAATGGATGAAATGAAAAAAATGGATGAAATGAAAATTAAAATGAATGCAATTACAATTAACACAGATAATCCGCTACAAATTTATTTAAAAAAAAAAAAAAAAAAAAAAGAAAGTTACTGTCCTGTAGGAAACATATGTACAAAAACAACATGCCTTCAATTACAATCACAACCATAACAGAAGTTTCAAAGTCTGAGCAAGATGCATAAGCAGGATATTTTACCCAATAATAAAACTGGTTTCCTCTAAACTTGACACTTTCAGTAATATAACCCAAATCAACACTAAATGGTGACCTGTACAATAAAGTAGGTCCACACGCACAAACTCTAAATAACACAAGAAAAAGCTGGTTAGACAATAATGTTTGCTGTCTGAAGGTGAAGTCTGCTGGGTGGGATCAGGTGTAGCTCCTGCGTGAATGAAATTACATATAGATATGAAGACATATCTGCTTTACAGAAAGTGGCTCAGTGCTCTTATTCTCTCCAATAAAAAAAAATATTATTTGTATTAATTGTGGTTGCTGTTTGTTCTGGAGCCGGTGCAAGAACTTTCACCTTTAAAAAAGGGCACCAATACTTCTTTGTATATAAGAACGAGTTGAAAGATTAGGGCTGGTGACGCTGAAGTCATGTGACTTTGGTATAGTCCGTTTAATCACAATGATGAAAAAACACATCATGAACTCTTGTTGGTCACAGAGCTTATTTTCTGCAATAATCAAAAAGTCAATGGAAAAAATCCTATTAGCCTTTTGTCAAAAAGTCCTCATCCCTACAGCACTCTATAACAGCATGCCCAAAGTGTTTCATTTGTTTTATTACTTAACTCCTAATGATTTCATAACTGATGCTACGTTCTAAACGCAGATCAATGGAAAAGTCAATGAAATGAAAACAAAGAGAAAGAGAGAGAGAGAGAGACTCTAGATCTAGATCTAAACACTCACAACACAATATCAACTTTCAACTAAAACGCTCATTTTATTGCATAATTAAATCAAATATTTACTTAAATAAAATCATCTTCATGCTTTAGCTGTTCTGTTCTGTAACCTAAGCTGTGAAAAAGACACAGGGATATTTTAGAATGAAATGATAGACGGACAAATAAAACAACTGATAACTAAAACACCTTGTGTACATACCAGTTTACAAACAAGTTTACTTTTTATTTCTTTTTATTATAGCTAAAATTCAACATGGTTTAAAATAACGAAAGCACATAAAGCATGCATCTTTATTAACGCTTTTTTTTTTTTTTTAAAAGACATATTTTTAAATATTTAAATTTTTTTTTAAATCCTTGCTTTAAAAAAGACTTACAGATTCTTTGTTGGAATAGATTGGAATAGAGTTTTGATGGTATACTGTCATTTGCCTTAGTTATTTTCTCCAGTAACTGAATTTAATGAGGCGTCATCCTCCGTGCTTCTACCACCAGACGCTCCAGGATTTCCTGAATTTGCGATCCCTCTCTGATATCAGAAGGAATTTGCAATTATTCAAAATTACCACAGATTTTCCGCAGATTTGGCGCCAAGACTCGTCATGTGACGTCATGACAACACAGCACACATTCAGCCAAAGTCTTCTTGGATTCATGTTGTGTCTTCACTGGTAGGAGTTTAAAAGAATAATCCTGTACATGCAATTTCATTTACTTTTCCAGAGTGACTTACATTTTATCTCATTTTATACAACTGAGCAATTGAGGGTTAAGGGTTTTGGTGGACCTGGGATTCAAACTCACAACCTTCCAATTGGTAGTCCAACACCTTAACCACTAAGCTACCACATCCCCCCAATTTTACCATTCACGCATTCAAGCATTAAGAAACTGCAAATTTTGAAAAATGCAGCAAAAAATAAATGAAAAAATTAACAATCACAAAAACTACTGAAAGACTGCGTAACCATATCTTACATACTGTATAACTCTTTACAGAAGTTACAGAAATGAAAATAAGTCAATAAAAATATTACAAAAATATTATCTTCAATATAATGAAGATAAAATAAAACAAAGGAAACTGAAAGTGGAAAGTGCACATAAAATTGTGAAGCATTTAAAATGTTAAGATAAAGTCTTGAGATGCAATCCTCAGTGGTCAGTCTGACCTGTAAGCACACGGCCTGGATGAACGACAGCCTCGCATTAACAGAACTTAATCAGGTTTCTTGAACCATAATTTCACATGCGATTCCTTTTAGGAATTTTTTTCTTAAATGTCTCGCAGAGAAAACTTCAAACACAAAATCATCAAATGTGCCATAAAACCTTTTTTTGACACATTTGCTTCATTCTGAGAAATCTGTTAGCTATAATCAGTCCAATTTCACACCGGAGGCAGTGAATATCACTTATAACAATCTTGTGAGTGCATCAGCATGCCGAGCCAACAACTACACGACAAAATAAATGATATAAATACCTTCATCACGAAGCCATAAATCCATCATTCCATTTCTTTTTCCTGCATTGTATACATACTGCTTCTCATGTGCCCCATTTAGGGAACGTCTAAACACCCTGAAAGTTGGAGGCAAATAAGAGCTTGATGTCTGCTCACTATGTATAAACTCTCAGAGAGAATCAGTCTCCAGACAGAACACCTCCTGCACCAGGGAGGTAGATCTGGACCTTGAATTTGTCCCAAATGAAACAAAACCTCTCTCTAAATGCAGTTGTATACCTAAACCATGACCATAGCATCTCTTCACCAATCTAGTTTATAAACCATGGCAAGTGTAGCTGGCACATTTCATGCTGTTAAACTTAAATCTGTCATGTTAAAGCTAGCCTCTGTGCCAGGGTCCCTCTTTGGACCTTTGGCAGAAGATTTGGCAGGAAAGGCCTGGGTTTCTGAAACTGTAAACCTGCACAGCCACTATTTAACCCAGTAGGGTAGCGTATGGTCCAGTGGTACTCTGAGATCTTTTATTTCCCAGTTGCTTCTCTTACTACTGGACTGCACACCTGGGCATCTTTACAAGTTTTGGCACCCTTGTCCAAATAATCTGCAGGCAAATTTGGCCTCTCTGCGCCTTTGGACCCTGAAGCCAAAGAAGCACTATTAAAAAGCAAAAGCTCATACTATACAGGCCTTGTTTACTCTCAGCTGTAAACTGGAGTGAGCTGTCCTACAGAGATTACCCCTACTTTGCCACTCTACAAAGGAGTGTCTCCCTCTCATGGCCATTACTTAGAAGTGTGCTGCTCCAGGAACATCTGATGCATATGACACAAAATTGAAGGAAAAAAAAACAACACTTCAGTCAGTTTTGAAATCTGATTGGTTGGATTCTGCAATACTTCCAGCGTGTCACAGCTTTTAACGGTCCGCCTGCATACAAACCATTGTGAAGCTCTGCTAGCTAGAAAAAAAAAAGCTGTTGTTTTTACAACTGTGACATCAACTATGTGGATCAACTAAATGCTTTTTTTCCCCCAAAAAGATGTGAAATTCACGGTATAGAATCATAGAGTCTGTTTATGTAGGGACATTTACATTTTCACGCCCTGAAACATGATGTTGAACAAAACGAATTGTGATTGTTGATTTACATGTCAGTCAGTCACCCTTTTGGGTGGTCCTTGGCCAATAAAAGGATTCCAGACCTTCTGTGGTCAGTCTGAAGGTCTGGATATGTGAGAATAGCATTGATGCTACAAGGTTAGCATGAATAGCATGGCATTCATCTTCCAGCTGGATTTCTCATGGCATGTCCACAACTGTGCTAGGTTATTCGCGCTGAGGTAGAAAGCTATTTACATGTGTACAGTCATTCCATGAACACTGGATTATCAACCACCAGGTACTTGGTCGTTCAATCAGTGCCAAGGAATGAAGGTATTTAAATCAAATACTAAGTCATGTGTCACTTCATGTCTTTGAGGATACATCTCAGCATGTACATGCAGAGTTCAAAACCACAGTCAGATATGTATCTACCGTGACTGATTACTTTCTACAAACCTTCTGAGAATTAAAAGACAAATCTGTATTAACAATCGACACTTTTTTTAATAAAGACATTTCAGATATCAAGTTCATTTTTAATAGACACGCATAGTAGCGATCCTTTTAAAATCAGCTCCACTTTAACCTGGCGAATCCAGTTGTGGTCGAATAAAGAACGATTTCTCTGCATAAAGCCACATCAGAACTAATCTTGTCCACAGCTCAGTGACTTTTCCGTATCGACTACTCTAACTCTATCCTCTTCAGTCTCGCTCACAAGACTTTACATAAACTCCATCTGTTTCCAAATGCAGCTGCCAGATCATTGCTAGAACTCCATCCATAATGCACAAAACTCCTGTTCTGCAGTAGCTCCACCGGCTTCCTTTAAATTTTGAGTAGAAATCTAAAATCCGGCTTTTCACCTTCGAGCCTCTTCATAACGCCACCGTACTCTCGGGTCCTCTTGTGCTATTCAGCTCATCACATTGGGTCCAGAGCCTTCAGTCGCTCTGCCTCCCTACTCTGGATCTCTCTCACTCTCTCTCTTCCTCATCACATTTGCAGTACTGATTCTCTCTCCACCTTTAAATCCCGGCTCAAAACACACTTTTTCAAACTTGCATCCTGACATTAACGTTAATCTAATTCACGACACTTAATGTATATTCTTATTTTTGTCTGGTTTTAATGGTACTTTCATGCTTTGTTGTTTTTTTTACTACTATGTAAGGAGTCCTTGAGTCCATTGAAAGTCGCCTATAAATGAAATGTATTATTATTAGTAGTAGTATTATATTAATCATTATTAATTTACAGTTTCTGTGCTTATCATCATGGTAAACTGTCCCAGTCAATGCAGGTTAAATCCTTTCAGACTGATAGCCGCAGTGCTAATGAAAGCTTTGACATTTTCAGTCACACAGTAAACGAGTGAAATCTTGTCCTGCTGCAGTATAACATTAACCTCGGTGTTAGCTAGCTGACTAATGTATAAACCTGGCTTGTGTTTTTTTTTTTTTTAAGCACTCACCGCTTTCTAATTCGTTGCCTTTCTTGGCTGCAGCGGCGTTTCCCATCGTCAGGAAGACTCGGAAACCCTGTCGGATGAGTATTGCTGGGACACCAGAGGACTCCCGGGTTGGTTGGTTAGCTCGCTAGCTAACAAGCGCTCTTCCTCGTCTCCGGTCCAGGTGGACAGCTGGCCTGTTAGCTAGCTGTGCGCTTCAGCTTGCTTTATAGTTTGCATTAATCGTGTTAGCAAGCTAGCTAGCAAGCAGTCAATGGTAGCCAACACCGGCGGCTAATCGGCTATACAGCTTCCAGTGGGAGCACTTTGTATCGCCTCACAGGCGCTTACACATCATCGGCAAATCTACCCGTTATTACTGACATTCATTCGTGTGCATTATTAGACCCGTGAAACGTCGCCGACCAAAAACAGTGCAGCCACAGAAAACTCTTCTCCGAGCAAAAATAAAAACAAACAAATCCCAATGAACAACCGGATATGACGCAGATTGAGTGGTCCTGCTGCTGGTTTTAAACATAGCGCCAGTCAGTGGATCACAAGCCACATTACGGCCTGCATCAGGACCCGAAAGCATCACACGCCACATCAAGCATCACATTCTCTCTGTTGGTTAACATCACAGTGATTTCAGTTCAGTAAATTGAGTTTGGTAATGGATTTATCCTGGTCAGGGTTGCAGTGAATCCAGAGTCTGTCCTGGGAACATTAGAGGTTGTACAGGAATAGTCAAGTCGAGTCGAGTCAAGTCGAGTCACGTCAAGTAAAGTCATGTCAAGTCGAGTCGAGTCAAGTCACGTCACGTCACGTCACGTCAAGTCAAGTCAAGACACGTCACGTTACGTTACGTCACGTCACGTCAAGTCAAGTCAAGAAGCTTTTATTGTCATTTCAAACATATATAGCTGTTGCAGTACACAGTGAAATGAGACAACGTTTCTCCAGGATCATGGTGCTACATAGAACAAATACAGAGCTATAAGGACTTAGTAAGTTAGTCCTAGATAAATAAAGTGCATCTGTGCAACATGGTGCAAACAGTGAGAACAAGACAAAAAGACAGAAAGACAAACAATACAAGACATCACACAAAAGACAATACACAAATGACAATAAGCAGAAACAGCGGCAGTGTAAATACTGTATGTTCAATGAATATTACGTGTGCAGAAATACCGGAATGAACACAGTATTATAGCAGCAGTTACATGAGATATTGTAAAGAGATATTGAAACGTGAGACAGTATGTGCAAAGAGCACAAAACAGTGTGCAAACCAGCATGTAAAGAGTTTTGATGGATATCAATACACCCTACAAAACCTTTGGAAGGTAGTAGGTAGGTAGTAGAAATTTGGACACAGTGGGAACATTTACGGAACCTTAACATGGACATTAACCTGGGTTCAGGATTGAAACACAAAATGGAACTGCCTTGTTTGTAAAAAAAAAAAAAAAAATCATTGCAATAGGTATTGCATTCATACGTGGTCTTTTATGTCCTCATGAAATTTCACATGCATGTTAATTAAGATCCACACAGCCTAACTGCGTTTCTGTGTTAGAATAGTTAATACAAATAGTTGACTGAGTAATTATAACATTAGCTATGTGTTTAAGAAGTTTGTGATGTCTACAGATACTTGCATATTCCATGCTTGGGCAATGTTCTCATTAAAATGCAATGTTAAACTCCTGCCTGGTCACGAAACATTTAACAATCAGATCAGCAGTTTGTAAAATACTCAAAGGTCAAAGTAAATGAAGTCACTTTTTTCCCCATTCTGAAGTCTGATATGGACTTTAACTGAAGCTCTTGTGCTACAGTAGATCTGTATGCTTTTATGACATGTCATTAGCTTGTTTCATAATTACATGTGTGAATACTGGTGATCCTAATGGAGTGTCTAGTGAGTATATACCAAGTTTATTATTACTAACAATTACAAACGTATGGAAATCTACTTTGGTGTATGGAGGCAAGTGTTGCATCAGTTTATCAGTCTTGATAAGCCACACAGTCATGTAGAAGCAGAAGCAGCCATGCAGGAACAAGCCATGACCAATAAGCTTCTAAATTGTAGATCATAAGTAGATTTTCATTCACCACAGTTTGGCCTTTTCATCACATTGGTAAAGGTTAATCTGGATTTAACGACTTTATGGCTCATATTTGAATTTCTGCCAATTGGGGGGTTTGTGTCTTGTAGTATGGCCGCTATGTTTCTGCTATTGAAGCCTTTTCTGAAGTGTAATACACTCACCCCTGCCCTGTGGAGCTTGTTGCTGCTGTCACTGATTGCGGTGTTTGGGGTTTTCCTCACAGCTCTCAAAAGGTTTCTGTCCTCAACTGCTTTTGCCTTTCTTGGCTGACGTATTGTTAAATCCAATATCTGGATTTAAGTACACCAGTGCTTTCTTTCTTTGTCAGGAGATTTCAAACGGTTTTATTGACTATGCCCAATGTTTGTAAAATGACTGACCCTCTCTTTTCTCAGCATCATAATGGTTTGCTTTTCTATAGTCAGCTCTCTGATCTTCATATTAGTTCATTGTTTTTAACAACAAATGCAGATTTTACAGGTGAAGCCCAGGGCTCAAACCTAGAGAACACACTCTAATAATAATTGACGCTGGAGCTAATAATTGTAACAAAAAATCTATTCAATAGTGCACACCTGGTCAAAAATAAACACCTGTCAATCACATGTATTAATATTTTATGAACGAAAAGTGTCATGTTGTAAGTTTAACACATCTACATTTAAAAATCAGGAAAAAAATCTGACATTCTGATTTGACATTTATGTTGACTTTTTGATCTCAAACCCAAATGTCTTCAGTTGTATAGTACAAACAAAACAAAGCAAAGCAAAACCAAATCTGTACATGAAACAGTTAGACTTATGATGTGCCATTTATGAGCCACTGTTATCACACCAGTCACCACTGACATTGCCTCTAAAAAATATATAACTTTAGCAGTAGATTGTTTAGCAATAACGGATCCTTTCCTATCATATGTATTACTGTAGTTATATCTGTGTTATAACACATATTTTGCTTAGACAATGTATTTCTCAGGTGCATGCTATGTATTGATCCTGCATGACCAATGTAAAGCTGTCACTGACGTTGAATGAATGGGTCATGTATGGATCTTATTTGCTCCTTATTTCATATGTGCAGATTTGGGGTTCATTTACCTCTGAAAATTTGGTGAAATTTCATTCCACCACTCATACTATCAGCTTAAGTTTAGAATGTTGGAGTGCTTCTCTCATTTCTGAGCAATATGCCCTAGGCTCCCATAATCCAACCTGAATATCTCAATAAATATATTCCCATAATCAAGTGCATGAACCTGTAGCTATGTTACATATAAAACCCTCCTTGAATATTGATTGATAGCTCCATAATCGGGCCGAGAGATAGCATGTGAGCGGTCAGATAAATTTATTTACAAAGTGAAAACACACCATTTTTCAGACACATGTTGATTAATATTGTCAAGCTCATCTACACAGAGACATAGACATAAGCATTCGGGCCCTCAAGACCAGACTGTGCAACAATTTCTTTCCACAAGCCATCCACAAGCCTTAATAATTGGACTGAACTGAACTGTACAGAGCATAACACACACACACACACACACATCAACTGTATGGACTGCACAGACCTACATCAATTACACACTCTTCCATTATACATCCATCAAAACTGTTTACATGCTGTTATGCACACTGTTTTGTGCTCTTTGCACATGCTGTCACATTTCAGCCGATTGCTGTTTTGCACAACACTTTACAATATCTCATGTAACTGCTGCTATAATACTGTGTTCATTCTGGTATTTCTGCACACGTAATATTGATTGAACATACAGTATTTACACTGGCGCAGTTTCTGTGTATTGTCTTTTGTGTATTTGTCTTATATTTTTTGTTTGCACTGTCTTTTGTCTTTCTGTCTTTTTTGTCTTGTCCTGCACTGTTTGCACCATGTTGCACAGAAGCACTTTATTTATCTAGGACAACTTACCGAGTCCTTATTGCTCTGTCTATGTTCTATGTAGCACCATGATCCTGTAGAAACGTCTCATTTTACTGTGTACTGCAACAGCTATATATGTTTGAAATGACAATAAAAGCTTCTTGACTTGACTTGACATAGGACTGGCCATATGCCCATTTGCATTTTGTTAAATTTGACTCTTACATGATTCTAAAGAGAATGCAATCTCCCAAGGTAAACAGAACAGTACATGACAAGCAACAAAAATTCATAAATATCTGCTGTATATATTTTTTATTTAGAATCAAATGTTACATTTGTTTTTTAAAAAAAATCAAAAAATGTAAAGTAAAGAAACACACACGTAAATAAAAAAACAAAACAAAACAAAACACCAGAATACAAATGGCCATATTTCACTAATTTAAGTAGATTATATTTCTAGAAATATTTCTAAATCTTTCTCGTGGAAGGCACCATGTCCTAATTATAGGAAAGGGAGTCGGTGCATAGTATATTTCTCTTTAATAGATATAAATATTAACAACATTAATATCACCAGGAAATAAAGTAAGTAGTGAAAAACAGTTAGCAAAGCCTCAGAGTATGTTTCGTGTCTGAGCGATGGTTATTATAAACACGGATCCCCCTGTGTGACGAATGGACCGCTCCGTTAACCCCCCCCCCCCCACTATACGCTTGTGTTGACTAGGCGACACACGACAGGTTCATTCTCCACTACTGTAGACAGCTAGCTATATTGTAAACGAATAAAAAAACATACAATACTGATAAAAAACGGCAGTGCGTTTAATAAAAAAGGAAAGAAAACGAAAAGGACGCAGCAGAGAAGCTGGAACAAGTGTTCAGGTAAAACCTCACGACGTTATCAGGGTTATTTATCCCATTCTTCACTTGCTAGCTAGCAGCTAACTCACCGGCTAAGCAGTGGATTGATTGATTGATTCACGGACATTATCCTCCTTATACCGGTAACCACATAATAATTTATAGTTGTGTACAGCTGTAAACAGATGTGTTGAGCACTAACGGCCCAGCCGAGTCTCTGTCACACTGCATTATGGGATATAATAGTGCAAATAGTGAGAAATCTGCGCCCATTGAAGAACCTGAGCAGAAATAGCAGCGCGAGCTAAACACTAAAGCCCTGTGTATTCAAACGCATCACCTAAAATTGCACACGATTCTAAACGGCTTACATGTTTATGCATGTGTATTTGCATGAGATTTGACTTTGCAGATCCGCAGTATGAATCTGGGGCACAGGATTCCTTCACTAAGATGATCTCGGTGAACTATAGGCTTCATCCTCACTATAAAACTGTTATTATGCAGCAAAAAAATGCGTCCCCACCTTGATTTACACGTCTGTAGTAGGGATTGCGGTGGGGCATTGACGTGACCATAGCATTGTTGTCACTGTTTTCAGGGGCAAGTAGCTGATGCATACTCATAAAGGTGGCTAGAAGTCGCCGGATGATGTCATTGCTTCATTAGTATATATTTGCATAACCAAACGTTTTACATGAATATGGAAGTCTTTCCAAAAACCTTTTAAACGCACAGAATACATTTTACATAGGGTCCTGGGGTCCATTATTATTTGTGATTTTATTTCATCTAGATTGGGCACGTTAGTGTTTTTCTCTGTCCTCCATTCAGAAATTACAGGCCGACACATTGGTACACATTGTACAGATGTTACCTCGTGTTGGGAGAAACAACCATTTTTGACTGCTGCTCCCCGCCGCATTTAGCCTCGTAAGCATGTATAACGGTGTCTAATCCCCAGATATTAAACACTTCCCAAATCTCAAAGTAAAAATGTATGCTTAAGTAAATGACACTCAACCATGTACTTGGTCTGGGTAGAAAAACCTTGACTATAGAGTATTACTTTATTTTTATTTTTATTTTATCTGCAGTATAATATAAATGCATATTAACTCACTAGTATCACTGAGAGTTCCTTAAATATCTAAATGTTAAATGTTGATAAATACACACTGTCAGGCCCACTGTCACTTGTCAATGATGTAATTGTTTATATTCTAATTCTAGTTTATATTGTAATTATTACTTACAGTTATTAATTTATCATTATTTAACATTGGATTTCTGGGGATGACCACATGATGCAAACTACGTTTGTAGGAAATACAACGCACTAGAAACCCTAGAATCGTTTCTTCCATAGTTATTATTGCTGTCCTGATGCATATTATTTTGAACACGAACATTTAATTTATGGAAATTCCCAGATAAATTAATTACATCCGAATACTTGACTTTTATCAGAATAGAAAGTAAAAAAAATGTGTATTTAAAAAAATACCATAATTTCTATAAAGTAAGCTGACAAAATGAAGAATCATTAGGGAGAAGTTGTTAAATTATTTGTAATTATAAACAAGAATTGAATTTAATACAGGGGGGCACGGTGGCTTAGTGGTTAGCACGTTCGACTCACACCTCCAGGGTTGGGGGTTCGATTCCCGCCTCCGCCTTGTGTGTGTGGAGTTTGCATGTTCTCCCCGTGCCTCGGGGGTTTCCTCCGCGTACTCCGGTTTCCTCCCCCGTTCCAAAGACATGCATGGTAGGTTGATTGGCATCTCTGGAAAAATTGTCCGTAGTGTGTGATTGCGTGAGTGAATGAGAGTGTGTGTGCCCTTTGATGGGTTGGCACTCCGTCCAGAGTGTATCCTGCCTTGATGCCCAATGACGCCTGAGATAGGCACAGGCTCCCCGTGACCCGAGGTAGTTCGGGTAAGCGGTAGAAAATGAGTGAGAGTGAGAGAGTGAATTTAATACTAAGAACAAAGAAGTGTGGGGTGAGACAATCAGTGAGTATTGATTGGTTGTTCGGAACAAAAGGTGATCAGTGATTGGTGGTTGAGATCATTGACGATCAATGATTTATCGTTAGGAACATAGGCTTGCACAATCTGTGTTGTCAACGTGTGCCACCAGCAGCTGTTATTTCATGATACTATGTGTCATTGCTAACATCTGCTCAAAAAGTGAATACATTTGACCAGACACTAGACTGGAACAGAGAGCGCATCAGGGCAATGTGACGCCGGTTTGCCAAATCAGCATGAGAAAAAATCTGATTCTTAATTTGCAGCCCAGAGATATATAATAGTAATGATTGTCTGGAAAAAAAAAACAATAGTGACCTGCCTGTTCACCTGCTACAGAGCAGCTTGGGTTACGCTAAAGCATGCTGGAACAAATGTTTACTGATACTGAACTTTTGAAACAGACAAAAGACTTTTTTTTAACGCTTAGATTAGTGAGATTTGAATTCAAAGATCAATGTTAGTAAAAAATAAAGACAAGCTCATTTACATTTAGCATTTTCACACTTATTATTTCATCATCACATTTCAGCAGTTATTATAAAACCTGATTAAACCACCTGGATTAAGAAAACATTGTTGAAAATATGGTGAATATGTTGAAACTAAATAGTGATATTAAAAAGGATCAGTTTTCTCAAATAATTTCATCAAGTGGTCTTGAATAAGAATCAACTGATCCAAAAAGCAGCCTGTAGATTTATTGCAGTGTAAGCTTTACAATATCATTTTCTTTTGAGACAGAGTCTGGCCAGTTTCTTTGAGCTGGTCCGGGGTAGATAAACCATCAACTGCCCTTCATCTGTTGGCAGTGAAATCAGTGATATACTCTTTATAAAAAAGACCCATTCAACTAAATCTTTGTTCTGTTTCTGTTTCTCTTCAGTTTGAGTCATTGATGAACCTCTTCACTTTTAAAATTGATGTCCAGAGATAGGGGATATTTTATTCGCATAACCAGGTAGCCACACACAGATCATTATACATTTCTTAACCATCACATCTAGGCAAAGGTTTTGTCCCATATCCCATGTTATGCTTAGCCAGAAACTCTACATTTATTATAATCATGATCACTGGGGACTTGGATATCATTTGGATGCATGCATGTTTATGACTTATTATGCATTTCCTATACAAAGAAACATTTCAATATTCAAGAGCTGATTGTCATATGTGTAGAAGACAATCATTTACACGATACAATGAAATTCTTATTCTTCCAGCAATCCCTGACAAAGTTAGACAGGACACATTAGATGACTTTGCCAGGTTGTCAAGTCCTCTTCCCAACAAGGTCTTACTCTGAACCGTTTCTGGTAGGGAAGCGCTACACAAACGCTTTAAGGGGTTTCCTAGAGGGGCAACAAAGAACCTGTACATGCTTTCTATAGGTATCTCTTCTACGAATTAGTGGTATCCCAGTGGTTAAAATGTTGAACTACCGTTTGGAAGCTTGTGAGTTCAAATACCAGCAGTGCCAAACTGCAAATGCTGGACCCATGAGCAAGGCCCTAACCCTCATCTGCTCAGTTATATATAAAAGATTTGATAAGTCTAAGTCACTCTGGATAAGGATGTTTGTCAAATGCTGTAAACTACAGTAAACTAATATGAAAGATGTGTATATGTGGTAAACTCTGGGCACTTGAGTAATACGTTGTACTACTTGATTAGTACTTTGAGTAAATATTATAGTCTTGCAAATGTACTTGAGTAAAAGTATTTACTTCCAGTAACACTTGAGTAAAGTACATATCCTCCTACACAGAAATTTAGTAAGTGCTGATACCTCTGACACACGATCTCTGCCAGTGCGTTAATGATTTGCATACAAAGGAAACTCTTTCTTGATTGTCTACAGACAAACTGGTGGATGGGTTTCCTTTTTCAGGTGAATGTGTCAGTAAAGCGTCAACTGTTCTTATATCTTCATCAAAAAAAGCACTATGCTTTTTCAATCATTGTGTATGTGTCAGGCTGTGATGGATGGACCTTCTCGCACGTAGACCACACTTAATGCTGCTTCCTGGATCCACTTTAAACATCTTTGTAGCTGTGTTTAATTTGAGCAAAAGCGACTGTAAAATAATCACACATCTCTGTTGTTTCCTCTACACTAAACAGACTGGGCCCGGTCATGACTGTGTGTTGTTCAAGGACATTTCTTTTTCTGTTATTTTCTACTACATTATCTGTGCCATGGCTGGTAGGATGTTTATGAAACATGGACTGTGATTATGGATTGACAATAATTGCTATAAACACTTCCTTTTTCTTGCATTTTAAAATAGTTCATAGTCCTTTATCTTTGGTCAGTTTAGTTTCAAATGTTAAAAAGGTCTTGTGGTAACATATTTCTTGTGACTTTATTGAACACACCCATTAAACATTCACGGTGCAGGAGGAAAAAGTAAGTGCACCCTTGGAGTTAATAGCTGGTCGACCCTTCTTAAGCAACAAGGACTTCAAGCAAGCACTTTTGGTAGCTCTGGATTAGACCTGCACAAGGTTTAGGCACAATTTCTTTTTTTGAAGCCAGAACTAAGTCTGTGGTGGATTTACTCCGATGCTTAGGGTCATTGTCTTGCTGCATCACCTAACTTGTACTAAGCTTCAGCTGGCAGATGGCCACCCTGAGATTATCCTGTAGGATATTTTGGTAAACTAGGGAATTCATTTTCCCCTCAAAGATGGAAGTGGTCCAGGCCCCGAGGCAGTGAACAAGCCCAAATCATGATGTTCCCTCCTACACACTTCACCAGTGGGATGATGTGATGTTGGAAAGCTGTGTCCTTTTTGAAACGATTCAACTTTTGTTAGGGATATACCGATCCTATATTTCGGATCGGTATCTGGCGCCGATCCAAGCATTTTGAGTGGATCGGGTATCGGTGGTGCGTCGGAACCATTATATGTGGGTGGGACAGGACACACCCACTTTTTAAGACCAATAATATTGCACCCACCCACTTTTACCGTCTCTATTCAGCGCATATGTATTTTTTTTATTACTTTTCAGAGCACCGCCAGTCGAATACATTCTGCTTGAGGAATGCCCTAATAAATTAAACTCCATTCCGCGTTTTACCTACAGCATTGACCACGCTCCTGCTTCCTGAAATCCATGGGCGTCAGAACCATTATATGTGGGTGGGACAGGACACGCCCACTTTTTATTTGCTTCCGCCGCCCATGACTGTGGTGGTTGATTAATGAACAGCAAACATCATACACTATTGCTTAAACTTATAATATAAATACACTTATATATTAAACTGCATTAATGAAAATAAATATAATAAATTTTATAGGAAATATGTTGCACAACCGCCTGCGACAGACAGGCAAGTTTAGCAGGCACCCTTTCCATTTACCTCAGCGCGTTAAACATGTCGCTCATTTGGGTGCAGGGTTTCTGTTTAATACATTTTGCATTGTGTTTCAAGAGTTCTAATTTAAGACTTTAAAATATTGCCTTTTCTTCAGAAAATAATTTCATTTAATAATTGCAGTATATATTGTTTAGATTGTTATACCACTAATTGTTAAAAGTACTGTTTGCTACTGCAGTAATACTTTTTTCAGGTTTCTTGTGTTTTCATTTTTCATCCAGTAATTGGCATTTTTGTCTTAATAACTTAATAACTAAGCGAGTTGTATACATTCTTTAGTTTTAAAGGTAGAAAAGAACACAGATATCGGATCGGTATCGGCCGATACTGGCAAACGCCGGTATCGGATCGGAAGAGAAAAAGTGGTATGGTAGCTTTTGTTTCATCAGTCCTTAGAACATTTACCCAGTAGCACTGTGGATAGCTGATGTGCTCTCTAAGGCATGCAGCAATGTTTTTATGGGGAGAGCAGTGGCGTCCTCTGTGGTGTTTTGCTGTAGACACCCTGCTTGTTCAAAGGTAGACTCATGATCAGAGATATGGTAGATATGGTAGACTCATGATCAGAGATGTTTGCCAGTTCCAGTGATGTCTTCAAGCCTTAGCTGTTACTCGAGGGTTCTTCTTTTACCTCATTGAGGATTCTGCCTTGCGTCATCTTGGCTGGGAGCCCACTTCTAGGAAGAGTAGCACTGTTGACTGATGGATTTTGTTTGACTGATGGAGATTGTTATGTATCCATTCCGTCCTTATGGATATCACTTTTAACAAACATAAATAAGCATTTTTTGAAGTAATTAGTCTACGGGTTCACTCTCTTTGGGTTCAAGCACTGTGAAGGTTTAATGTGTCTGTTTAATAAAAACACAAGAAAAATCGAATCGTTTGTGTATTATCAGCTTAAGCACATTGTGTTTGTCTATTGTTGTGAATTAGATGAGGATCAGATGACATTTTATGGCAAATTACTGCAGAAAATTTATTTGCAGTTTATTCCAACAGGTTCACATTCTTTTTCTTGCCACTGTATCACTTCTGCAGTAACACTTCTGCCAAAATTAAATGAAAAAAAAAATAAACAATTTTAAAATGTACCTCTATTTAACAAATAAAACGTACAATTGATGATAGAGACTGCCCCAATGCTAAGGAGCTGTAAATTTAACACTTAAATTATATGAGATTAGAGTTGATCTGTTGCCATTATGCAGATCATGTGCAATGCAGTTAGCATTTAATTAGAAAAAGTACCATTGAGTGATGCAAGAAAGAGAGAAAGATTTATTGAACATTTTAAGAGGACTAGTGAGAGAACTGGTCACAGGAAATATAGTTGCTTTCCGTTTCTTTTGGAACTATGTTTTGAGAAGCAAATGTTTTTAGAGAACTGTGGGCTGTGGTAGATTAGTGATTAAGGCGTTGGAATAATGATCGAAAGTTGTGAGTTCAAGTCCCAGGTCCCAGCAAGGCTCTTATCCCTCAATTGCTCAGTTGTATAAAATGTGATTAAATGTAAGTCGCTATAGATAAGTGTCTGCTAAATGCTGGAAATGTAATGGAGATGTAAGTAAAAAAAAAGGGGGCTATTGTAGGGCTGGGCGATAAAACGATAACGATATGTATCGTGATAGACACGTGATCGATATCAATAAAAAATGTGTTCGAAAAAATGTGTTCGATTCTTTATAAGTTGGAAGAAAACAGAGGTTGCGAAGCAATTTTGGTTGCATTAACAAAGGCACTCACTCTCTGGTAACCTAGCAACGTAGGGAGTGACACGCTAACAGCCAATCATGTAACAGTATCACGTTTGGTTGCGCTATATCGTTGTCTCGTGCAGATCTGCTGGATTCCTCTTCAGTAACCGGCGACTGATAAGCAGAAAATGAGCGCCTCAGCGAGCGAGGAAATTGTAAATAAAAGAGGAAAAGTCAGCTCGCCAGTATGGCAGTTTTTTGGATATTATAAGTCTGACCGTAGTCAGACCAATGTCGTCTGCAAATTATGCAAGACCGTCGTCCCCACCAAGACTGGTAATACCATGAACTTGATTTACCACCTTAGCCACGCTCACCCTTTGGAGCACAGCCGTATTCAACCAACAACATCTGTAGCTGCAACACCCACAGGAATCATAGGATTCATTGTGACTTTAGGATTCATTGTGACTTTAGACTTATGTTTACATTATAATTATTTGAGTTTTCCATTGTTGTTGACATTTCTGTCTTAATAACTGAGGGGATTATGATCAGAGGAAGGTTAAGTTTAAAATAAAAATGTTTAAATGTAATATATTTTTCTCCTGGTTCTTATTTTAAATGGGTCATAAAAAATATCAATAATTATCGATATCGACCGATATGAAACACTGATATCATGATACAGTTTTCAGCCATATCGCCCAGCCCTAGGCTATTGAGGGAACAACTGTTTATAGTTGCTATAACATATCTGGTAAGAGGAACAAAATGCCAAATATCAGTTCATCAAAACATTTTTGTACAAAGGTACAACATTTTCTACAGGAGTAGAACCGATGTGGTCTTCTGCTGTTAAAGCACCACAAGGTTCTGTATGTTTTGCAAGTTTTTTTTTAGTTTTTTTTTTTTTTTTTAGAAAACCTCAAAAAAGGTCAGACCGAAAACCTCTGACTGTTCTCATCACAAGATCGTTTACTTCTTCAGAACTGTCGATTGCTATGCGTGTGTGTTTTTCCCCACACCATTGTGTGTAAACTCTAGAGACTGTTGTGCGTGAAAATCTCAGATCAGCAGTTTCTGAAATCTCAAGCCAGCCTCCCTGGCACTAACAGCCATGCTGCTGTTAAAGTCCCAGTCTCAGAAATGACACTTTTGTTAATTCTGGTGTTTACTTCTGGTGTTTACTGTAAACAGAAGCTCTCAATCGGAATCTGCATGCGTTATGCTTCCTCCACATTATGGATTGATGGCATTGAATGTGCAGGCGTGCAAATGGTTAATGAGTTTATATGGATGTTTTTTGTATTACTGACGTTTCACAAGCCTTGCTGTTGATAATGATACAGAAATTTTTGCGTCTTATACTAAATGGTTTTGTGGCATCTCCAGTCAGCATTACGATTCGGTAGAGATCCTGTTCCTCTTCGTAGAAGTGCTCATCATTGCTGGTTCTATGACTGTGATGATATGGCATTTTAACAAGACAGAGTCATCATAAATCAGATCCATTGATTATGGCATTTTGTGAATAACGAATTCTTAAAGGTGCATAAATAACTGCTGGACTGCTTTTTAAACCTAACTCTATTTAACCAGAGGGCAAAAGATGGAATTTCCACCAGTTTTGATGCGCTTATGTTTAACATTGGATTTCACTGTCATGTCAAGTATTTGTTCCCAAGTACTTGTTAATAAGCAGCTAAACTCGAAGTATAATATTTCCACTTAAATTCTGTGTAAGTTTATTCCAACAGAGGTATAAATGTCTCACACTAAAAGCCAACGATGTCCTGACTAGTCCAGAAAGTTGATTTGGAATGGAACGCCAAAGTACTGGTAAAAAGAGTTAAGCGCCAAAAACTACTTTTAAACAGGAAATGACGGAATTTTACCGGAGATATTTACAGCGGGTCTATTCGGACAGGATTAGTATTACCTGAGGTAATTTTTCCGGACCTTTTTACAGAAGGTAAAAGTCGCCGTAATCTTTACTGACATTGTCCGTAATGATTACCGAGATGGCACATTCGGACGGGACTAAAATCACAGAGAAGCTCTGGTAATAATTACTTTACCCCAACGTCCCCACGTAAAACAAATCCCGTCCGAATAGGGCTATAGTCTATATGAATGTAAACATTAAACCTTAACTCTAAGTCTACTTTACCTAGCATATGTATGACCGTGCTTTTCAAATATATCATGGCCAAAGAATGTTTTACAGCAGTAATATTTCCTCATGCTTTTCAATATAGTGTGTATTTCTAAGCAGTACAGGTTATCTTATATATATCTTTTAAATATATATGTGTTTAGTTCCTAAATCTGCTAGTGGCTGTGGAAGCTGGTTCTTGACACGCCGTCCAGACAAATGTGCGTTTGTTATCATGACTAATTTAACGTTCTATGATCATCGACATTACAGCTTTGTTTTCATTGTGAACAGGACACCGGTTGTCCAGGCTGTGAAATTGTAAATAAAAGAGGAAAAGTCAGCTCGCCAGTATGGCAGTTTTTTGGATATTATAAGTCTGACCGTAGTCAGACCAATGTCGTCTGCAAATTATGCAAGACCGTCGTCCCCACCAAGACTGGTAATACCATGAACTTGATTTACCACCTTAGCCACGCTCACCCTTTGGAGCACAGCCGTATTCAACCAACAACATCTGTAGCTGCAACACCCACAGGAATCATAAGATTCATTGTGACTTTAGGATTCATTGTGACTTTAGACTTATGTTTACATTATAATTATTTGAGTTTTCCATTGTTGTTGACATTTCTGTCTTAATAACTGAGGGGATTATGATCAGAGGAAGGTTAAGTTTAAAATAAAAATGTTTAAATGTAATATATTTTTCTCCTGGTTCTTATTTTAAATGGGTCATAAAAAATATCAATAATTATCGATATCGACCGATATGAAACTCTGATATCATGATACAGTTTTCAGCCATATCGCCCAGCCCTAGGCTATTGAGGGAACAACTGTTTATAGTTGCTATAACATATCTGGTAAGAGAAACAAAATGCCAAATATCAGTTCATCAAAACATTTTTGTACAAAGGTACAACATTTTCTACAGGAGTAGAACCGATGTGGTCTTCTGCTGTTAAAGCACCACAAGGTTCTGTATGTTTTGCATTCTGAAATGCTTTTCTGTTTCTCAGTTGTACCAAGTTTTTTTTTAGTTTTTTTTTTTTTTTTTAGAAAACCTCAAAAAAGGTCAGACCGAAAACCTCTGACTGTTCTCATCACAAGATCGTTTACTTCTTCAGAACTGTCGATTGCTATGCGTGTGTGTTTTTCCCCACACCATTGTGTGTAAACTCTAGAGACTGTTGTGCGTGAAAATCTCAGATCAGCAGTTTCTGAAATCTCAAGCCAGCCTCCCTGGCACTAACAGCCATGCTGCTGTTAAAGTCCCAGTCTCAGAAATGACACTTTTGTTAATTCTGGTGTTTACTTCTGGTGTTTACTGTAAACAGAAGCTCTCAATCGGAATCTGCATGCGTTATGCTTCCTCCACATTATGGATTGATGGCATGAATGTGCAGGCGTGCAAATGGTTAATGAGTTTATATGGATGTTTTTTGTATTACTGACGTTTCACAAGCCTTGCTGTTGATAATGATACAGAAATTTTTGCGTCTTATACTAAATGGTTTTGTGGCATCTCCAGTCAGCATTACGATTCGGTAGAGATCCTGTTCCTCTTCGTAGAAGTGCTCATCATTGCTGGTTCTATGACTGTGATGATATGGCATTTTAACAAGACAGAGTCATCATAAATCAGATCCATTGATTATGGCATTTTGTGAATAACGAATTCTTAAAGGTGCATAAATAACTGCTGGACTGCTTTTTAAACCTAACTCTATTTAACCAGAGGGCAAAAGATGGAATTTCCACCAGTTTTGATGCGCTTATGTTTAACATTGGATTTCACTGTCATGTCAAGTATTTGTTCCCAAGTACTTGTTAATAAGCAGCTAAACTCGAAGTATAATATTTCCACTTAAATTCTGTGTAAGTTTATTCCAACAGAGGTATAAATGTCTCACACTAAAAGCCAACGATGTCCTGACTAGTCCAGAAAGTTGATTTGGAATGGAACGCCAAAGTACTGGTAAAAAGAGTTAAGCGCCAAAAACTACTTTTAAACAGGAAATGACGGAATTTTACCGGAGATATTTACAGCGGGTCTATTCGGACAGGATTAGTATTACCTGAGGTAATTTTTCCGGACCTTTTTACAGAAGGTAAAAGTCGGCGTAATCTTTACTGACATTGTCCGTAATGATTACCGAGATGGCACATTCGGACGGGACTAAAATCACAGAGAAGCTCTGGTAATAATTACTTTACCCCAACGTCCCCATGTAAAACTAATCCCGTCCGAATAGGGCTATAGTCTATATGAATGTAAACATTAAACCTTAACTCTAAGTCTACTTTACCTAGCATATGTATGACCGTGCTTTTCAAATATATCATGGCCAAAGAATGTTTTACAGCAGTAATATTTCCTCATGCTTTTCAATATAGTGTGTATTTCTAAGCAGTACAGGTTA
The DNA here is from genome assembly GCF_030014155.1 of Tachysurus vachellii. Taxonomy (NCBI): domain Eukaryota; kingdom Metazoa; phylum Chordata; class Actinopteri; order Siluriformes; family Bagridae; genus Tachysurus; species Tachysurus vachellii. Next base: position 29,144,582 of record NC_083460.1, read on the forward strand.
TCTTATATATATCTTTTAAATATATATGTGTTTAGTTCCTAAATCTGCTAGTGGCTGTGGAAGCTGGTTCTTGACACGCCGTCCAGACAAATGTGCGTTTGTTATCATGACTAATTTAACGTTCTATGATCATCGACATTACAGCTTTGTTTTCATTGTGAACAGGACACCGGTTGTCCAGGCTGTGTTACAGCGATTGCTTCAACACTGGGCTCTTTGTAGATCACTTACTATGTGCCCCATACGATTCTTTTGTGTCTATCTACAGCATCACAAGAGAGAAACTGGCTTTCAGAGAAACACTTGCATTCAAGCGGTTCTTGGCTTAAAATAAATGACTATTTCGTCACACTTCATTGGTTAGTTTTGGAAGTAAAGTGCCCATCTTTTAATAGTATGACTAATGAAATAGCAGCAGTAGTAATATTTAAATACAAAATAAAGGAGAGGATATAGATGCCCATGTAACTTCCTAAGTAGGAAGCTAGCCTTTATTTAGCCCTATGAGCTTTTGCCATAACACGTAATTCTTTTTAATCGATCGAACACAGACACAGCACTGTAGAGAGCACAGTATTGAATATCTGTCAGGTAGGCCTGGGTTCCTCTAGAAAGCTTTTTATGCTGAATGAGCATTGCCTGGGATTGAGGAAGGGGGGCTGCGGGAAGCAGGGTTGCATATGGGGAGGGAGCTTAGGGCTTAGGCTTGGTGGTGGTGGTGTGTGAGTGAGTGAGAAAGAAGTGTTTAATAGATACAGCTTCACAAAGTTAATAGTATTTGCTGAGTGAACAAATTATGCCACAGATCACAGCACATAGTACAGTGCTTTAGGGACGGCTGCGCTTCCTCAGCCTTTCTGTGACCTTCTGTCTGGTTTCTCTCAGTTCAGTGACAGGAGGATTATGTTTAAAATTTTAAACAGCACTCAGTGTAGTGTATAATTTTTGATGTTTGCTGGAAAAGTATCAAAAATAGCTGATTAAGCTTTTCATTTTTCAGGTTTTCAAATAAGGTTTTAGATTTAGAGCTATTATAGTGTCACCTCTATGACGTGGATACTTGACCATCACACCTATATGTGGGTCTTCTTCAAACGGTTTCCGCAAAGTTGGAGGAACACAATTCTCATTAATGTCTTTAATTGTGTGCTGTAGCAGTACAGTTTCCCTTCACTGGAACAAAGAGGTGCAAACCTGTTCCAGCCTGTTGGTGACGCTGTGCACTAAGCGCAGGCCCATGAAGACATGGTCAATTATAGGTTGCAGTGGAAAACTCAAGCGACCTGCACTGAACAACTTTGGTAGAATTGGAACACCAACCTCGCCCACCATTAGCGCATGATCTTACTGATGATCTTGTGACTCAGGGGATTATCCCTTTGCAGGGCACAATCTCTACACACTAACATTCACAAACTACTAACAATTTAGAGATTCCAATCAGCCTACAACACGTCTTAAGATTGTGGGAAACTGAAGTATCAGGACAAAACCCCTGAAGCACTTGAAGTACATGGAAAGGCCAAAGCAAAAGGTGGAATTTATACCCTAGCAGCGGCAAACATGAGAAAAACGTGTTAAACACTAAGCCACCATACATACTGCTTCAAAATCTTGTGGAAAGCCTTTCCCAGGGATTGTTACATGATGGACTACAAGTGGAAAGGATGGTCAGGTGTTCACATAATGATGGCTGGTGTATGTTAGTGTTTCCCCTGTAACAGCTGATTTATTTAGTATAGGACCTGAATTTCATTTTTGAAAAGAGGAGGATCATAATTTCATCATTCAGAAATAAAAGAAACCGATCAGGACAGGAACAGTTTACCTACTCTATTTCTGTTACTTCTGACACCGAAAGAGAAGAATCTGTAAAACATGACTGACATAAAATGTTTCAGTATTTTGAAGTAAGGGTATTTAATTTTTGCACTCAGCCGCGCTTGAACATGTACTCAGCTGTGCTTCACAAATGAACCACAAGAGGTCAGGGTCGACCAGTAAATGCATCACACACAATAACCAGTCAGAAGTAGCCAATCAGGTCAAAAGTACTGAGATACACAGATGGACAACTTGTCATCCAAGACCTTATGATTCATGACACTGATTGCAATGTTAAATGTTTAAAAAAGCAAAACCAGAAGCTGTTAATTAGACAGCTGCATTAATGTTTTATCAGATTGACAGAAGACAGAACGTTGTCATCTGCTTTTAACAACTGCCGAAATCCTCACTCAGATGTTAGAGGGTGATCAGCCAAGCGAAACTGCTCTTGTCAGGCTGACTGATATGTATTAGAACAGTTTGAGCAATGCAATTGCCACCCACCTTTAGCCCTGACAGTCTGTCTGTCTGTCTGTCTGTCTCTCTTTCTCTCACTCCGTCTCACACACACTTTATTTCCTACTCTCTCAATAGGCAACTTGTCCAGTCATCTATCCATCCACATAAATGCACTGTGGTTACATTTTTTGGGAGAAGACGTCCCCCTTCCCTTCCTCCACCCCCTTCCCTCTCCACCCTATTACTGAGAAAGAGAGAACCAGATCCAGGAGGGAAGGTAAAGGCCGATGAACGGACAGTCTGCTGCTCACAACGCCACACAGACAGGAAAGACAAAGTAGATCTGTGGAAAGTTGCATCAGGCTTCGCTGGCAAGTCCCAGAGGCCTGGCGGAGGAAACGTCTGGTCCACACATCCCTGACATGCCATCACTCCCCAATGATGGAGGTGAATATCAGCATATAAGAAACTCCTTAAATATGTGCAGTAACATTCAGCATATCATTTAACATATAGCTCTATAAAACATTACATATACTTGCACTAGAATGTCATAAATGTGATTAAATCAGAGTAATTTATCACACACATAAATACCAAGTCTGTTAATGATACCTTTGTCTCATAATTAGGTTTGTTCCAATTATAAAATTTTAATTAATAGCAAAATAATCTAATTGTAAAAACACTGCAAGTAATGAATTAATTGTCATTTTTTTGTTGACTGTATGCCACTCTTAGAATAGCCATTTATCACCATTGAACATGTCAATCAAACGTCTGTGTTAAATGTCAAAACAGAAAAATAAATTGAAATTAAAAGTGATAAAAAAAAATAAAAAAATGATAAATGAAACGGCTTTAGCTTACGTAATGTAATGAAAACGCATCATTCTATGTCAAAAATCTTACTACCTTCCTTGATGTCTATGAGGTATTAGACATGACTTATGGCTAATAGTAAATATTTCAGGAGATATTTGTCGTGATACGCCTGATAACATCTCATGTCAGTAAATGAGTTGGGTGCATGTGTAAAGAAGCGAAACTCACTAATGTTCTCATGTTTTCATAGATGATCAAAAGTCGTCCCCCGTGAACTTGCCAACTGCGCTGTCCAATCAGAATGGTGTAAAGAGGAAAGTGCGCACTAAGAAGAAGAAGGGAATCATCACTGCCAACGCGGCAGGAACAAAATATGAGATCGGTAAGAACTCCCAGCCAGCACTATTGAAACTTGCTGCATTCCTTGCTGTGGATCACACGTATTTCAACTTGAATTACCTGATCAAAAAGGTAAAATGGTTGCTAACGAACTAATTTACATGCTGAACAGATGCACAGTACTTTTTTATTCTCCCTGCCTCCTTTCACAGCTATGGCTGGCCTTCACAAACAAAAGATGTGCCGCTGTTCCGATGACTTTACAGCTAACTGGTTAAAGGCAGCCAATGGTAGTTCTTTCTATTTTGAAAGAATTTTCAGAATTAGGAATCACTTTGGCGAATTTTCTGCAGCCCCAACAGCGTAAAAAAGTGATCACGCTGCCATTCTGTGTATTTACCACTTAGTTTCCTCATTCTTTAAGGAAATGAGGCTGAACAGGGCCATTAATTAGGACTTTGCTTGAGTAAGTTATTACCATACCATGTCACATTAGTGTCCTTCTCACAGGCCTCACTGTGGCTGTTTCCTTTAACACGCTGCAAGCAAAACAAACAGAAATTCACCCATCAGCATTATCACATCTCGAAACACAGCACTAATTGGACTTTAAAGTGCTCTTGTCTAATGATAATGACAAAATGAGGTTTATCAGCTAAATAACGGTTATATTTGAGAGATCACGTCATCACCAGGTTGTTGCATTAACACTTCTGGGCTTTACACTTTAGTTGCTATAACCAATTGGAAATGAAGCAAGAAAGTCATCACACAACATTAGATGTAACATAGATTTTAATGGACTGTAGAAATAACTAATATCCTGCTTCATTAAATTTTACTTTAGTGGCTTAATAATGAATAGTCATTGGTATAATGTACAAATTTGTACCTATTTGAAATGTTCAGCTACCCTTTGGAATTAAATACATTACTGTTTGTTCATTTATCTGTTTAAAAAAGGCATTTCTGGAGGCTGTGTACCACTTAGTGCACTGCTGGTGAATACAGTTTTCATCTAATGCTCTCTTCGGTTGCGTCTTCGGTCATAGTCACTTACACATCTACTTCAGTGCCATCCAATTACAGGAAACAGTTTATTAGTTTATTAGTATTTACATAATAGAAACATCACAGTAGTACAAAGTACTGGAATAAGGTTATAGTCTTTAGGAGCATTTTAGTACATATACGTACTCAGCAAAAGATTTTCCACTAACACGAGTAAAGTCATTTTTATAGCATGGGGATTAAACAATAGATTTAGAGTAAAGAAAATATATCAGTTATTTAAATAAGCAGTTTTTTCCATTTTATTTGTCATTAGCAATATGAAAATAAATCATTTTATTTGCCTGATTTGTATTCAGAATAAATGCATGCTTGTGTGTGTGCGCGTGTGCGTGTGTGCATGTGTGTGTGTGTGCGTGGCGAAATGCAACAAAAAGCAAACTCACAAATTCCACATATTTGTCAATGGTCAATTTTAAACCCTTAGATCCATATTTGCAATGTGTTATTTTGACTTAAATTCTATAGTATCTACAAGCTTAGTATTGTGATCTATGCCCACTGTAATTTCCTTTTTTATTTCCAGTTCGTATTGTTGTTGGGGAGATGGCTTTCCACAAAACCAGAGACGAGGACGAAACAGCTAACCTCATCTGGAACGACTCGGCTGTACAGCATGAGAAAATCGCAGAGCTCAGGAACTACCAGGTGCAGTGCCATTCACCCACATCCACACATCAGGTTGCAACACCGAGCTAGCGACAGGCAGTCAGTAATACGGTGAAGGTCATTGAAGGAAGCATGTAGTCTTTCTGTGTGTGTGTGTGTGTGTGTGTGTGTGTGTGTGTGTGTAGTCAGGCATAAGGGCCTCAGGCTCCTCCATTTCTGGGGTGTGTGTGGAAAGAAACATAGAATGATGTGTCTGGCTCTGCCAACGCTTCCAACTTTCTCCACTCTCCCCGCTGTCAGCCTGCCATATCCATGTGCCAGTCAGTCTAAACCCAGCCTTAACACTGCTCTGAGTGGCAGGAGCACATATGGGCCTGAGCATACCTCCTTTTCCTTCATGTTAATAAAAAATCTTGATTGATTTATTCATTCTGTAGCACATGTTTGTGGTAAAGTCAATTATATCCTTTGACAGGCTTTGTTTTATTGACATACGGTACGAACAAATTGTTCATACTCTGCTGCTTATTTATTGTGGTTTCTATCAGAATGATGCTGAATTCCAGAATTTGACTGTTCAGATGGCGCAGATAATTTTCTGTAACATTATGGTCCTGACAGGCTTTAATTTAAATAATAATCTGATTCTAATAAAATAAACGTTCAATATATTTCTGTAGTAATAGGGACGTGTGGCGAACAGTCTACATATAAGGCTAATAGACAAATTTAAACAGCATGCCTCTATTACAGACAGAAATATGAATAATCCTTGATATGGCCATTTATGGAAGGAGTCTCGGGCGTCTGCGAATAATTGGAGAGAAAATTGAAATAACACAAGTGATAACAGAATCTAATTTGTCTCACAGATATCCCATAGCATCAAATGAACATAGCTACAAGAAAAATAAAACGTAGGATATGCTGTTGTAGGAAAGCAACAATCCTGGTGGTTTGTCGTATCACACAAAATCATCATGGATTGTTTTCTGGTAAAAGCAGGCCCTGTCATGATCTATTCCTTCCTAACCTCAGGTAGAAAGCTACTTAATGTTATTTTGTGCATTTTGAAACAACCCTATTTGATGTAGAAGTAGCGTGAACTGCTGTCATATGTAGGTTCTGTTAATGTTTTCTGAAACAACAATACACACTCTTAGAAAAACTGGTACTAATCAGCACCTTTTCCTTTGGCTGGTGACCTCCAGGATTAGACCTTATTGTACAGAATGTTTCATTCAAAATGATTTCAGTTTTAAATGTACACTATTGAATCTTTCTGGATTTTCGCATGTATGACATCCTCTCTCATGTCACCATGTTGTTGATCTTCTTCCTCCTTATGGCTGTCCCATCCAGATAATCACATATTCCTTTTACACTCACTGAAACGCTTGTTTTTTTTTTCCACTCGTCCTTCCCAGTGATTTGCTCAGAAACTTTGCTGTCAAGCTGCAGTTCATATGGTCCTAATTAATGGCCCTGTTCAGCCTCATTTGCTTGCAGAATACAGAAAAGCCCACTTTTCATACTCCTTTCCTTTTTCCTCTTGTTGTTTTCAAAGCAATACATTCATCTGTCACTACCTACACTTGCAGGGGCTCTGATGCAGAACCAATTACTTTGCCCCTTGAAGATGAGATTGATTGTCTTTTTTTAGTGTTCATCTAAAATCATCTGGCCATCTAAATAAGGGTTAAAGGTTTTAAAATTGGCTTTTGTTTTGTGACTGTAATTGGGTATAAATGTCAGAAAATAATAGTTCCACTTCATGTTTTTTGGCTGTAATGTGCTGGTTTTATTTTTGTGAAGTGAATTTTTAAACGACCTCCGAATATTATTATTATTATTATTTTCCTCAGCGAATTAACCACTTTCCGGGAATGGGAGAGATCTGTCGGAAAGACTGTTTGGCAAGAAACATGTCCAAGTAAGTCACTTTCACATAAAAAAAATAACAAACAGTCTCAAAACATTCCAAGCACACATAAATATTACAACACCTGATTAGCGACTTACTCATCAAACACCGTCCTCCAGCTCACTCTCCTAATCCAAGCTCTAGAGGGACTGTTTTTTTTCTTTTACTACTTTTTCTCCTCCTTCACTTCAGGATGATTAAAAGCCAGCCTCAGGAATACAGCTTCATTCCCAAAACTTGGATCTTCCCGGCGGAGTACACTCAGTTCCAGAACTACGTGAAGGAGCTTAGACGCAAACGGAAGCAAAAGACGTTTATTGTCAAACCAGCAAACGGTGCAATGGGTCATGGGTAAGTGCTTGAGTCTAGTCCACTTTTACAAGTGTGAGCAATGTTCACACAGAAATAGTCATAAATACTCTGCAAGCTTTGTTTTTGCCAGAAATGACTTTATTTATTCATTCATTCATTCATTTTCTACCGCTTATCCGAACTATCTCGGGTCACGGGGAGCCTGTGCCTATCTCAGGCGTCATCGGGCATCAAGGCAGGATACACCCTGGACGGAGTGCCAACCCATCGCAGGGCGACTTTATTTATTATTAATTATAAATAGATGATAATTTTTTTTGCTGTGTCTGAACTCCTTTGATTTCTGTCCCTGTCTCTTTCTGTTTTAGTTGCATTTTTTTTAGGACTTATATTTGAATCATATTGTTGTAAATTCTGTTTAACCAATTTCCCACATTTTGTATGGTGTTTATTACTGTTTATTAATGACAGGCCTAGCCTAGAATCTGAAGTTGCACAGATCGATGGGATAAACTGAATTAAAATGGATGTAGTGTTATTAAGAGATCACAGTTTCCATCTCATATATTTCCATAACAGCTCTAAACTTTATTACAAGTAGTTTTCTCAGAACCTTTGGCTTGGGGTCTTCTAATAATCACTTTCTGTTAACTTTCAGCTTGTAGTTTATTTCTGCACCAGCAGATGGTGCTGTTGACACATAAGGCAGTAGAAAAAACACAGGCACTTTTTTTTTTTTTTTTAAATAATTTTTTTGTTAGACGTCCTTTAGGTATATGAATGTGCGTTGCTTATGTACGTATGCTACAAGTAAGCCTGTATTTATTAAAACTAAGAGTCATCAAAGGTTGAATTATTGTAGCATGTTATGAATGTGAAAGAAGATGAGCTTAACTTGGCCACTCAGAGGGGAGAGAGGCGGGAGATTAAATTTGAAAACGCTCGGCGTGACGCAGGAAATGAAGTTATATCTTCCTCCGTAATTTATTTTCCAGTTGGAAAGCTAAACTCATTGTTTATGTCTGAGCTTAGGCACGTTAAAAAAGCACAGAGCATCAGAGGCGTAAAGAAGAGATCCCCACCGGTGCCAAATTAAACAGTTGGCTAAAGTGGGTTTTGATTATCTGCCATCAGAGCTCATCAATCATGTCATATGATTCGCCACCACAGCCGCAAACGACTCTAACCCCGTCCGGATGTAGTGCAGCTCAGGGGAGTGGAGCCAGGTTTCAAAACAGTACATACAGACAACAATATAGTATGATGTATCACCATGACTAGGTTATGTAGCCGGGTGTATTCCGTTATTAGTGTTAATGACTGAGTTATAGATTTTTAACAGCACTTTAAATGAACAAAAGTCTGTTGGCCCAAATGACAGGTAGTATTATTGGCACTACACATGTAGTCATTAAAACATCTTGGAATGCTGCTGAGAAAAAATATAGTCTTATTTCTGTAATGGTATGATGTGTACTTAACATGGGGTCTGAACATCTGTATCATTACCACTGACTTCACATTTAAAATACTACCATGCTGTGTTTGCATTGTAAGCAATAAACCACTTAGCTTTGCACTGGTATAGGAATATAATCAATAACGGTGCGGTGATGCTGTTCCTACTCCAATGTCGATTATTTTCTAATAAAAATAGTGGTTTATTTTTTTTATACGACAGAAATTTGCGAACGATCACAAATTTTACTTTATGAATAAATGACACATCATGCTTTTTAACCATCTCTAGTTATATATAGCTTTTTTCTCTTCTTGATGTAAAGGAATAAACGCAGCTCATGATGCTTTTTAAGTCTTTCTCGTGACATTAAACCTTCTGACTGTTACAACACACCAAGTAGGCATTTCTATTTGTTACACAAATCCCTGTGAATGAGCTGTTACATTTAAGGACGCGTTGACATAAAGCCGGCACTAGATTTATACAGTAGGAAATTAAACAAGACTTTCTGACCAATCAGATTCAAGAGTTCAACAGCACAGCTACAGTATGTGTTAGATTTATTTAATTTGTTATGTCTAATGCAGGATTTAGTCTGGGATGCTGTGCGAGGTGCTTGCCAAATGTCTTTTGCCCTCATAACAAGATTTAGATTTATGCCTCTTTTCCCCAAAAGATTCCTGAGATAAAGCTGTATTCCAAGATCAATGTTATGTTTAATGGAATTGTTTTATTTTGTATGATTTTATTAATTAGCTTAATACTTTCTTTGATAAAAAGCCTAAGATTAAAACAAGCACGACCATTTTTGATGTATCATGGGAAGCTGGAGGACAGCAAGTGTAACATGTCTGACTCTTAATAGGTTGCAGAACAAATGAACTGTAACTCACAAACTCTTTTCCCTCCTCTTACAAGTGGCTTAGTGCCGCAAAGTTAGAGCCTCGGCTAAACATTTTTAAACTCATGTAAACCAGAGTAGCACACTACCAATTAAGCTATCCTCGCCTGATGTCAGTATATTTTGCTGCCTGAAGAGGTTTTTTTAAGACCCCCTGTTTGCAAAATCCCCAGCACTTCACTCCATCATGCATTCTTCCACTGGCGCACGTACTCATGACTGTGTGCCATAACGCCTGAGCTCCAGCGACAAGCTCCCCAAAGCAAATAAATGATTGCAGAGGCTGAAATGGTCCGTGATGTCTGATCCTATTAACCTGCACCTAGTCATGGTCTAGAAACCAGCTGTAGAGGCAGTCTTAATAAACCCCAGCCTTTTTTGTTATACTACAGAGATCCATATTGAATACCAGCACAAATCCACTTCTTAAATATGTATGGAGCACAGTTCAGGAATGTTTCCTTTAAAAATAAAAACAATTTAAACCTTTTCTTTTGCAGTATATCTTTGATTCGGAATTGCGAAAAGCTCCCGGCGCAAGACCACTTCATCGTGCAGGAATACTTGGACAAGCCGTTTTTAATGGAGGGATACAAGTTTGACCTGCGCATTTACATCCTGGTCACATCCTGTGACCCTCTAAGGATCTTCCTCTACAATGACGGCTTGGTGCGGATGGGGACGGAGAAGTACCATACGCCTAACGAGTCCAACCTGGTGAGAGTGCCACACTTTATCAAAACGGAAAGAAAACAGCGTTAATATTTTGGCCTATTGGATATTTCCTTCCTGCAGTTCTTTGATGAATTCTACACTTTCTGTCATTTGATACTAAAATGATTAATGGAAATATGATTATTATCAGACAATCATCTGGATACAATTATAGCGTGATATTAATTGTTAGCACAGACACGCAAATAAATCTCACAGACCTCATTTGTTGTTAATAGGCCAACAGATCTTTTGTAACGGATACCAAATGGTCGCTGCTAAAGCTGATTTAGTTCTTTTCTTTGTCGTTCTCTCAGAGTCAGCTATACATGCACCTGACGAATTACTCAGTAAACAAACACAACGAGAATTTTGAGCGCGATGAGACCGTGGACAAAGGCAGCAAGAGATCCATCGGCTGGTTCACCGAGTATCTCCGCATCAACAACTACGACGTCGGCAAATTCTGGGGAGACGTTTCCGTAAGTCTGCTATGTTCAGAAAAATGATCGTGTATGTGACGGCCTAGAGGAACCTCACGGTATGAAACCCTGATCTTTTCTACTACTTAAATACGAAATATGTTTCTCCTTCGCACAAAAGGAAAATGTAAACTTTATGTAAAATCCTAGCATCTGGTTTCACCCTGAATTAAAGGAAATTTAAAGATTCCATTCTAACAAGAGAATGTAGCTGTGTTGACAGTCAGTATTCGATTACAACGTGATTGATTAAACTTTTGTCTATAGTACATGGATATAGTGCAACTTAATAAAAACATACACTGTGTGAGGAAGTCACACTTAGCTAGTGAGGTTTTAAACAACGTCACGCAGACTCTTAAACCGGCCCCTTACGATCTTTGCAGCTGAGGAAAGGTTCGAGAATAAATAAAAACATTTCCTTGTCAATTTTAAAACTATATTCATGGTTTCTTGATGCTGATGTGAGAAATTACGATATAAGCCGAGGAATACATCTAAACTCGAAATGTGTATTTTCTTGTACTTTCCCCAAGCCACCTTACATAAGCAGGAGTTTTTTTCCCCTAAACATATTTAATACATTATGGTTCACAGAAAACGTGCATTTATCTCTGTACTCCTGTGTTGACAGTGCGTGTTCAATTAAAACAGTATTACTGATGGCAGTGTATGTAGCCTGATCCGTCTTCATGAAACGTCCATTGTTGTTTCAATCACATTTACCCATATGTTTCTGGGTAGCCACTTTAGCCTGACACTTGGGCTACATGCTATTCCACTTTACCCTTTTTACCCCCAAGGGAACTTTTTTGTCTGCAGCCTGCAGTTTGAGCTGTCATTCTTTTTTTCCCCCCGCTGTTCTATTTTCGTCCTGTGCTTCTGTGTTTTACTAGCTCATCTGTCAGCGCTGCGGCGTCTCAGTGCAGCGTTGCTAGCTATAGTAGGCAGCCTTAACCTGTCCCACTCATGTAACTGCCCTTCACCTCTCTGACACCCGTGAACGTGTGAATATGCAGCTATTAGCAATCCTGCTTTCCGTTTTTCTTTACCAGGCTGTTTTTAACGGTTTTAAAATCCTCCTGGATTTTGTAAACGACCAGCAAACGTTGCCTTTTTATTCCATCCTCCATGACCGTTTTTTTTCCCCTTCTGCTTAGATTGATTCAGTTTCCTGTCAGTGTGCTAATTATTTCTTTCACCTCTTTGACCATTTGACTCGTTCTATTACTTTCCCTTTTAACGTATTGTATATTGATGTCCAGTTCTTACGCAAGATAAAGATCTATTCTGGGTTTCTCTCGGCTTGAAGGGAACATCCACGCGAGTAAATGCCACACCCACCACGCTTCCACCATGTGGCTGCTTCTTGCTGATCCTTGAAGCATTTATTACTCCGTGTCTTGTTTAAACTTGTGACCAAATACTAATCACTGAGAACGGGCGGACAAATTATATACACATTAACTACCCCACAGGGCAAGTCCACATTTTGTTTGGCTGAAGAAAAAAAAAAAATGACATTCTAGAAAATGGCATCTAATGTAATTGAACCCAAACAAGCTAGTTAGCAGGCTGTTCCTTTGAAGAAAAATTCTACCCTGAATCACAATAAATATGTTCATATTGAAATATTTGCCATGTGCTTAGTGATTCTACTGCTAATTTGTGCTGTATTCTGTGAGTAGTTAGCGGTTGTTTGCTGCTCTGCAATCACGTTGCTAGCACGGTTACAGCGGTGTCGTATTTCAGCTCTCCGTCATGAAGCAAAAGTGTAAAAGCTTATTTTCTCCCTCACAATTTTCCAGCGTATTAATGGACAATCAAATGGAGAGATATTGGAGTTGCATTCCGAAATATTCCAGAATGTTATATATAACAGTTAACACCCCAACAGCATGCTCCAGAGTGTGTTATTCCTTCCAAACCATGGCGTAATACTTAATGCAAGCAAGAGTACAGAATCACTCTTCACACAGATGGGAGTTTGGAAGAGAAACAAAGAACATTTCAAAGGAACATCTCAGTACTGTTTTTGTAGCACACCACAACTCCAACCCATATTTTGAAACGTTGAGGAATCCTTTTTAATTCTTGATTTCTGTTGTTACAGTAACTCCATGTTAGTGAGGGACTAGCAGAGGTAAATGTGTAGGGCTTTTTTCCCCCTACACTAGCGCACCGTTTCGGGAGAGTGAACAAAACTAAAATAGCATGTTCAATAATGTGACTTGTTTGCCTTTTACTCCCAGTTCAAATAAGTAGCACACGGCATCCTGTTTCAGGGTAGGAGCGATATTTGAAATATTACTTTGTAAAAACCAATGAAACACAAGAGGAGATTGTGTGTCTCTCTCATGAGCCCATTTGTAAATTAAACAACCCCATGTGAGGTTGCGACTCCTAGTTTGGGAACCCCTGAAGCTATAGCTCATGTTTTTCACGCACAATTTGTGTTGATCCTCTAGCCGTTTTCTTTAGCGTCATTTTCTGACCGCAGAAATCTGCTGGCTGGATGTTTTTTGCATGGTGGACTTTTCTTAACTGCTGGGCCTGATGTGTCTCTGCCAGAACGAGACACACACTAACATTTTGTCATCACTGAGAATGTTCCATCACCCAAATAGCATACTGTATGTTCATCGGTGGACCTTTTCAATTGGTGGATTCACTCTATTAACTCTGGGTTTGACAGATTGTGCATAGCAACAGACGGACTATAGTCAGTAAATGTAGACCTACAAAAATTCATGGCAGGCTTACTCGATACACTGGTCAGGGACTATAGCTACAATACCTGATAGGCAGGCTGCTAAAAACATGCTGAAGTACACATTGATACATAAACAGCGACCCAAATATGACTTCCGATGAAAGACCAAAGAACCAAGCACTCACTCTTCAGTACTGCTGCTCTGTACTGCTCTCATCTGAAGGAATTAAAGCCTTTTTTTATTTTTTATCATTTATGATATTTTTGTGATTTTTTTGTTAGGATGTACTGAAAAAGAATTTATCAGTACTACTTAATAGTTATGATAATTGCATCTTCTGTGTATGATTCACACCTATAACTTCATTAAACTCGCTACATGATGACACATGACATCAAAGATGTGCATTGGTGTGGAAAGATTCGTACGTTATAGTATAAACATCATCGCTAATTCGACTAGTGTTTCTTTCTCATTTCTTTTTTCTCCTACGGCAGGAGCTGGTGGTGAAGACGCTGATTGTGGCCGAGCCTCATGTGCTCCATGCATACCGTATGTGTCGCCCAGGACAACCGCCAGGGAGCGACAGCGTTTGCTTCGAGGTCCTCGGCTTCGACATCATTCTGGACCGCAAGCTCAAGCCGTGGCTGTTGGAGGTACGTATTTTTATTCTTAATCTGTGTAGTTGCTCTTAGATCTCAAGAGTATGTAAATTGAAGATTTCTGCTAGTCCCCAACTTTTCTGTAAAGTGGCAGGTAAGAGAGAGACAGATTGTTGTTAATGTCAGTGTCAAAAGTACAGACTCTATACTGAGTTCTCTGGTTTCCTGCCACCTCCTAAAAATATAATGATAAGTGGACTGGGTATGGTAAAATTGCACCCAGTTGTGAACACGCATGTGTGTGTGTGTGTGTGTGTGCGCCTGATGCCTTGTGATGGCTTTACATACCTCCAACTGTATAGCACTCATTCTTCTCGGGATAGTCTTCAGGTTTTTCTTCCTCTTCCAGTCGACTCCAGGATATGAAGTGTCTTCTGAATACTACATTTTTTATTATTGAAAACACATTTTTCCTCTGCATTTTTCCACTTTTTCATAAGCTCTTAATAAATCTTTTCTAAAAGCTCCGACATTCATTGTTCCCGGGATAGGCTCAGGGATCACGCTGACTAGGATAAAGTGGGCACTGAAAATGAATGCATGAAAACCCAAGTCTCAATCCCAGCTTCCTATAGTACATTATACTGCAATACTGCATAAATCAGTATTAATACTAAGTGTTTCATAAGGAGAAGGAAGCCATTTGGCATCCAGTTTTAGTTTAGGTAATATAGCTGCTGTAATATTACTCAAAAAATATTGTAACAGCCCATAATCTGTTTAAAGAACCAGCTCAGACTGATTAAAGTCTGTACTGATCTAACGTTTCTGTTGCCCCTGAATTCTCTATTGATCTAACCACGGTGAGAAGAGTTCAGTGTAATCTGGTAATCTGGTTAGCATTTCAGAGAGACTTAAATTTGAGAAAAAATATCCTGAATAGTTGTAGAAGGTAATATCTCTAGGTAGTAATATTCTTGACTATAACTAACTACCTATCATTAATATAGCTTTAAATCTACCTCACAAAAGACAAGAACATACTGAAGATAAATATAAAGTCCAGTCCGTATGTAATCTGCATTTATTTTGAACTGCTTTTCTGTTCATTATAGCTGTAAAGAGTAGTTATTAGATATACAACAGCCGTCCATCTAGCCCGAACTAACCTGCCATTCTGCTCTGCCTCTTTAATCAACGAGGTGTTTCTACCTGTCTGGCACCAGCAACCATGCCAAGGTCAAAGTCACCCAGATCAAAAATAGCCTCAGTCTTTTGGTGTGAACATGAACTGAAGCTGTTGGCTTGCATTTACTTTATGCATTGTGCATCTGCCATAAGATTAGCTGATGACCGAATCATTGTTAAAGTGGTAGATATATCAGGAAGAAGAGGAATGTGCAGTGACTCAGCAGATGTAGTAAGTTCATGATTGTGCATATTACACCAAAAGTCTTTCTATTAGCTGTGCAAAATCCTGTTATTCTGAAACATTATGTACCGTGCTTAAGCTTTAATACATCTGAGGTACACCACAGTTATTTCCTAGATGCTTCATTTTTATTACGTCTGCTTATATCTAGAATTTTGTATACATTTATATTTCTTTAATGTAGATAAAATAGAGAAAGCCAGCATTGCTGAAATAGAAGGGATAACTGGAACTTTTACCTGGCATGTTGTTTATATTGAGATGGTACAATAATTTCACAGTCTTCGGCCAAATCCTGAATAGAAAAAAGGCATAATTTAGTCAGTGCCTGAAGTGTTTTTATTTACAGTTAAAATTTGAATGTGAAATGCTTTACCCTTTAAGTGTGTATATGCGATCTGTAAAGCTGGGTTGTGATGCAGCACATGTTTCAAGGGTATGTGGACGGTGAAGATTATAGGCAAAAGGCTGTCGGGAGCATCTCTTTTAAGACAGCAGCGATAATCAGGAAGCGAGTAATCACGTAAACATGAGGGTAATATGGCTTATGCTACATTCTGTGCTCTCGCGCTCTCTCTCTCTCTCTCTCTGTGTATCTGTCTCTGTTTCGTTTTCTCTCAGACTCACAAAAATGTAGGTCAGGATTGTAATTTCAGCAGTGGCTGGGGCCCGCGATTGCTAGAATTCTTTCTTTTTTTAGTTTTGTGTGTGTGTGTGTGTGTGTGTGTGTGTGTGTGTATGGGTGGGCGGTAGTAGTGCTGGTGGTGGTGGTGGTGGTGTGGATGCGGGGTGTTAAGGATTTATGGAATGCTTGTTTCTGAACATTCCATGTCAGGTTTTCTTTCTGTCCCACACTGATGTCAGCCAGTTAAAGCATGACCCAAATCCTTTAACCCAAAGTGCTTAAAAAACCTACTTCCACCCTTTTCCTTTCCCCTCCAATTGACTCCAGGATATGAAGTGGCTTCTAAATAGTAAATATTTTTTATTATTAAAAAAGTTTTTTCTTTCACCTACATTCTTCTACTTTTTTTTATAAACTCCTAATAAATCCTTTATAGAGCCTTGAAAGTGTAAGCATGCATGGATTGTTTCTCTCTGGTTACTTTGGTTGAGATTTGTAGGTCTCAGACTGTGGCCATGTTTGCTGAATGCTGAATGAAGCTGAAGTTCACAGACCTGGTCTTCGTAGGTGTTTGTGTGTCTGTGACTGGGGCAGAGTGCTAACAGTGGTAGATACAGTTGTTACACTTCAACGCTAATGATCTCTTGGTGCTACTAGCAGCCCACCGCAAACTGTCATCAATTAACATCCCCACAAGTTCCGCACAGAGGGGGAAAAAAAGCTGTTTCTCTTTCACGCTACATTTACAGCGGTACACATTTATTTCCGATTTCGAGAGATTAGTCAGGAGACACTTCCAAACTCAGTCTCAGTAGAGGCAACATGGACTCACTGTAACTTTTCAAACGTGGGAGAGACAAAAGTGAGAGCGCTGTTAGAAGCTATGTAATGGATAAATAATGTGTAGCTAGCACAATAGACACATTATGATTAGTCTGAATATAGAATTTTCATTTGTATAAAATGCAATTTAATTTCACACAAAAATGTGTTGCGAATGCTGTGATTTCTAAAACATATTTATTAAATAATTATAGATTGCAGAAGAAATATAATGTAATAACAATTATATTTGAATTTTTTTTTTTACATGAATTATTCTTTGATAATTATTAATTATTATTCCTGTTTTTTTATTTTTCCGAAGCAGTGTTTATTTCTCTTTTCCTGTGCAGATGGTTTCCATCACAGAGTCTTGGCTTGCCTGATTGGTGTCAGCCTAGATTAGGCAGCCGCTCTGATAGCAGTCCCAGCCCTCAGCCTCTAATGGTGTTAGCAAGGCCCTTTTCCTGCCTTGCTTCAGACAGCCTGCGAACTCCCGAGTGCAAGTAAACCTAACGAGGGAACGAATCTACGTCCCAAATCAATTTTGCGCACATATGCACACTCATCTGAAAGGTAGATGATGTATAAATGTAGAACAGGATTTTTTTTCCCCCCACTTGCATGGCACATATTTCAAGGAAATGTCCTTCACATTAAATTTGGTAATTACACTACAAAGTAATTACGTTTTTCAGGCTTTATGCAGATTTATTTCTCAATATCATCAGCCATTTCGGTTTTGTGTATGTATTCATGCAGACAGAAGAACAAGAATTCCACTCCCATAGCAATATTATCTACTTGAACTGAAGCCAAAAAAAAAAAAAAAAAATCCAACAGTTCTGTTTAAAAGACATTATAATATTTGCGAGGAACTTCCACGTGTACACCTGTGAAAATTATTCCGTAGTGCTTCACTCTTCGTCAGATGTATGACGGGAACAAGATAGGAGGCAGAGCAGCTCGGCAAAATGTTCAAGCTCGTCAGGCACACAGCATTGTGCCGCGTTGAGAGAAAAGGAAGCTTTTGTTACGATCCTTATCTTAATTCCCCAGGTTTTCGACAACCGCTTTTACCTCCCTTTGACATTCAAAACATTTGGGGCATTTACATGAGTGAGGATGCCAAAACAGCGTAACTTGAGAAGCCTCACATTCTTCACTAGATGCGGTTAGCCGCCGTTGTTCGGTTCTTTAGTGACTGCCGCTGTTGGCATGCTAATTTTCAGGGCGATGTGATTCAGGCCTAGGTTGCTAGGAAGGATAGCCCCCTCCAGAGGTCAGGAGGATTCCAGAGGGACACGAACACCCATTAGTCAAATGCTGTGGTGCAACACTGATATCATTGCCCCCTGGGCACACTCTCTGTTTTTTTTTTGCTTCCCTCCCATCCTTTTTTCCCTCAAGTCTTTGCTGAAGCCGGTCACACTGGAGCTGTTAAGCTGGCATGATGAATAATGCAAAGGCGAAAGGAAAGGGAGATATTCAGGGTACACAGAAAGATTGAGGGACAGAAGAAGATAGACAAAGAGGAAGAAAGGCAGAGAGAAAGCCAGATAAAATATACATTCACAATAATGTGTCCCAGGTCCATGAGGGCGGACTCTGACTGGGAGGGGGTTTATTATGGTTATGAATTTTGTGTGGCGGCTTTTACAGGCCTGTTGTACAGGGGTGGAAGACCCCTCACAGCGTTCAGCCTCATTAAAGCACAGATTACTTTGTGAATCTAAATACACGAGCACACACTTCCACACACACATACACACATATGCACATGCAAAATGGGGGGTGGGGGGTGTTCTAACCAATACAGTAATTATACCTGAAAAAGGATTGGTGGGAGTCTTTGTCCTCAGTGACAGGAGGGTTACTGGGTGCACACACACACACACACACACACACACACACACACACACACACACACACACACACACTGTCACTATCCTTGTGAGGACCTTTTGGCTCTTTTTTGACACACACACACACACACACACACACACACACACACACACAAGGATGTCTTACTATCCTTGTCGGGTCCTTGGATTGACATGATTATTAATCAAACTAATTAATGCTTAACCTTAACTTCAGCAAGCAAAAGATAACCTTTTGGCTATTTATTGATTTAACATACATACACACACAGTCACAAATGCACTATAGTTATTAAACCAGTAGTTATCAACACTGCTTTTCAATCAAGGGCCAGAGCACATGACCTCAGCACCCATGGCTCTGTCCCTGCTTCTATTGACCACCACATACTCAATGGTAAATAAACACAACACCACGTGTTGCCACGGCTATGACGGGTAGTCCATGCAATTTTTTGGGCTTGTTTTTAGGTCATGTGGCATAATTGCCATCTTGCAGGGGACGTTGTGGAATGTGTGTTGTGGGTGATTGGCAGCCTGTGAAGGAGCCATGAGGCAGAAGCATGGCTCCATTACAGGGATAGTACTTACCAAGGGGCCAAAGTGTCTCCGTATCTCATCTCACTTCCATTCTTTCTTTCTTTTCGGCCTCCATGTCTTTTCTTTTCTCTCGCCACCATTCCAGCCCCGATCATTTCAAGATGAGCTTGGTCACCTTTTCCCTTGAAAGGCGACATAAGCCAGACCTCGGCTCTTTCTTCCCGTGCAGAGTGAGTGAATGAATGGAAGTGATCTGGATCAGAGAGCGTACACAAACAGAGGCCCATTTGAAGGTGCACTCAGACGCGCCTGTTTGATCTTAGGGCTGTCTCTGCAACCTTATGACGGCCAATTCCCCCATGTTGCATTGTGCAGCCCGGACATGCGTGCTTTCAGATGACACACAACTACAAAGCTGATGCATTCTCTCAAAGATATCAACCTAGTTTTTTGGGGTATGTCTCTATGCACATTCTTTCATTTGTTAAACAGTATCTGTAGTAGTGGGTTTCACAGGGACACGGGAAAAGTCATACTTTCAGTGAAAAAATGTAGACTGGTATTTGGTTACACATGCTTTCTGAACATCAAGAATTTGCGAATGAAACAAAAATTTCAGATTCTTTCATATCTGATACAGGATTAAGCACTGGGTTCATAAATTATACAAGAAGGGCATAATTTTATAAGGTCTTGTTTCCTGTGTCTGTTAGTTCCTCTGTGTACATTTACCATTAAGCAAAATTTTGATTCATCTATATAAGCTGCTGTGCTGAGTTTTGATGAGTTCAATAACTCTAGATGGCAGTGTTTAGCTTTCCCGTGTGGTACCATCGGGAGATTTATTAAAGAATGATAGCAGCCATCCATTCATCTGTCCGTCTTTATCTATACTCACACAAAAACTAAATTACACTTTTACTGTACTTTCTGAAGAAATAGACACCTTAAGGATGGGCAATGCAGCAGAAGAGCCACAACGGTCATACTGCCATTTATCATTAGGCCATGGGTTTGTGCAGCCCAAGAGACTGTGTGTGTTTGTCTTAGACCGTGTGTAAGTGTGTGTATGTGGAAGCTTTCTCAGCCGTATGGTAAAGGTGACCTCAAGGGCTGCAGGTTGGCTAGCTCCCTGACCTTTAAAATGCACAGACGGCAGCTATTGAGTTTCAGTGCTGGAATTAGCCACTTGAAATGTGGCGAAGGAACAAAAAAAATGATTGATAACGATGTGAAACGGGAGCCACAAAGGTTTTCGTAGGGCACCCGGCTGTAGCGGGTTTCTCTTTCCACCCTCTGATTTGCATTGTAGCAGTCAGCCTGTTCTACACTCTGTATTTCCGTATTGATGTGTGTTTTGCTTGCCGAGAATCCAAGAAGCACCATTTGTTTATTCTCACACGGGCACGGATATGATGATCTTTCCGAAGATAAATATCACATATCAAGTTTTTAAAATATTCCTCTGCAAGCTTTTGTGTTCCTCGCAAATATTTGTTTTTGCACCTTTGGCGGTCAGACTATGCAAAATTTATACTTGCGTTCATTTCCTTGATTTCCTCAACAGGAATATTCAAATCAAATCTTGTAAAATTTAGCTCACGCTGTGACTCTGCGTCTGCGCTCAAAGAACACTAATCAAAATCGTTAGCCCACTAGTAGATCAAAGTAAAACCAAACGAAAAGCCTCATACATGTGGGACTAATCGCACAGAGAAATTGAATCACTGAAGCTTCGTCTCACACCACTGGTCCCTGAGATCACTGACAGCTTATTTATGTATCAAAGCCAGACATATTCAGGTGGGGAGGTGAAAACTAAAGACTCAGTCAGTGTAGTTTACCCCATAAAGCATGCTGTTAATTGGACTGGGTTTTAAAAATGCAGAATAGTAAAAAACCCTGAAAAATGATATTTATTTTGTTGCTGTCTGCTTGCTGTTACATTGTTATGTGTTTGTCCGTACAACCTTTTTTTTAATTTGGGAAAAAATAGATAAATAGATAAACAGATCAACAATTTTATTTAATGCCTACTTAATCATGGCCGTTAAGACCCCAGCTAAAAGGTGCACGGAAACAATTGAGCACTGAGAATTACTGACTACGGGGATTCATTAACCTCAGACCTGCTCGGCTTCCTCAGCGTGAGCTTGCCCTGATCGCACCCTGATAAATGCGGCCTATGAATTAGAGCGAAAAGAAGCTCAAATGCTCTGCCACACACAATCCTGCGCTGTGTCTGATGTGGAAACCTATGACGACTCCCTGGGAGCTGCTGTGAAATCTAGTGTTTTTTGAAGGATCAAGAACAATAAAAGTTGAAAAAGAGCCGTTCTTTATACCTGACATAGTAAATGTGCAGCACACCTGGGTTGCCAAACTTGATGAACCCTCTTTGTTGGTTTGTGAGTCAAGCCATTTGTGTGGTTAACGTTGCATAGCTGAAAGCATCCACAGAGAGAGAGAGAGAGAGAGAGAGAGAGAGAGAGAGAGAGAGAGAGAGAGAGAGCTGCTAAGGTTACATCTGGTACAGTAAATTCGTTGATTTAACCCACTATTGCCGGGCCTCTCTCCTTTTATTTGTGCCTGGCACTCAGTTGTGATGTAAATATTATCTTACAGCTCACTTCTAAGCTGGACACACATCAGTAAGCACCTTTGTGGGATTAGCATCCAGCCAGGGCTTGATTTATCCAGGGAACTGGAAGCCTTTGTGTAGCCGTGGCCGCATAGGAGGAGGGATGCAGCTGGGTTGTTCTTTTCACCACCTTTTTTACTCCATGTCCCAATCTGCCACCGTTGTGCGTGTCCGTTTGCGCTGCCCCTGCGGCCCTCTTAAACACTTCCAGCCTGATGAAACACACTAATTCTCTTTGAAGAGAACGATTTAAAAAAAATACGATAGCGTGTTTACGGATTCCTTTCACACTGTTCTGCGATGCATTAGGAGAACGGCATTGACGCCATGAACGGATATTTCACTTTACTCGTGCACTCAGATCATATGGACAAAATGGGGTTTGAAATGTTTTTGTTTCTCTCAGATCTTATAGTAGATAAACCTTCAGCAGTATTCTGTTGGCATGGAGTTTTCTAGAAGAATGTGTCAGATGGCAGTGTCCTAACGCTTGTGCTGTGAGGTGGCACTTCTACTGTTATTTGACCTCACTCTTTTTTTTTTTTCCACTGGCCAGCAATTCAATCAGTGCACTCCTTCAGTCCTTTTGTTACACCGAGCAGCTCTCGGGCCATCTGGAGAGACAGAGCAAAGAATTGATTTTGGCATGTTACAAATAACACTTGATACCTGAATTCATTGGCTTGACAACTGTTTACCTACTAAAAAGTAAAGGAAGGTTATTATAAGATTCCGGAGGTTTTTTGTGGGGGGTGTGTGTGTGGGGGGGGGGGGGGGGAAGTTATCAACTTCCAT